>NC_134718.1:33281220-33584250 GCF_049634645.1 Pelodiscus sinensis | reverse complement strand
AAGGGGCTCAAATCTAGCCTATTCTTTTAATCTGGGTTAAAGTATAGTCTTCACTTGTGAACAATTCAGTTTGGAATTAATGTTTAAAAAAACAAAAACAAAAACCACAGTAATGGTTTCTTCTCTACAGTGTAATGCAATTTTGCAGTATGAAATTTATCTTTTTGTAAAATGTTTGTTTTAGTAACAATAAAATGCTAATGATAGAATCGGATTTGCTAAAATGAATTAAAACAAATTATATAAATATTCAGTGGATTGACTTATTCACTGAGAGAAAAATAACTTTTGCTGCCTTATTTTTTAGGAATTAACAGTGCTTGGAAAGCCTAAAAGACCTCGTACTAGCTTTAACATTTTTATGTCTGAACACTTCCAAGAAGCTAAGGGAATTTCAGTTCAGGTAAACTAGACAAAATTGGTTTAGATTTTTTCATTGTTTAAAACAACTATCTTCCAAAATGTATTGCGTTTAGAAAACTTGTTTTAGCTTCTCTTATAGGTAACTGTTCAAACGGTTCAATGTTTTTGGATCTTCCTCTGCTGGCCAGAACTGGGAAGTTGAATGGCATGGTTGAACGCTTGCTGCTAATTGCTCCCTATCCAAACCAAGCCACTCAGTGGATATGTGGACTTAATAATTAGGAAGTCTTGCAGTATTGTACATGCTCTGAAGGCTTACATAGTAACTGGAGAATTCTATCTTTCCCTGTTTTTTTCCTTAGGCCTAAATACACGGTTGCATTGCTTTAATGAAGACCTTGTCTGCACAAGAAGTTTGTACCAATTGAACTTCTGGACTATGGCTACACTGTAGCCTTCTTTCAGAAAAGCTTATGCAAATGAAGCATGGCGTGAAATGTTGCCATGCTTAATTTGCATAATAAATTCACAGCAGCTTTTGGGCAAGAGGCTTTTGTGCAAAAAGGAGCTGTGTAGACTGCTCCTTTTTACACAAAAACCCCCTCTTGCGCAAGAGCCATTCTTCCTAAATTTTTCAGGAAGAATGGCTGTTGCAGAAAAGCCTCTTGCATAAAAGGAGTTAATTATGCAAATGAAGCGTGGCGATATTCCACGCCTCATCTGCATAAGCTTTTCCGGAAGAAAGCTACAGTGTAGCCGTAGCCCTGGTGTGAATTTAAACTGGATTACACTATTAAAAACCGTTGTGTGGACATGGTGACTGGTTTACCTGTGGCTTGTTTCGGATTGGCTGTTAACTAATTTTGCTTTAGGGGATCTTTTAGCTTTTATAGGCCATCCTCGCTATAAGTCCAAGATATAATGAAACAACTTAAAGTGTGGGATGCCCCCCCCCCCCCCCCCAGCTGACTTCCATTTGCACACATTTTTTTTGTGCGACTTAGAGTGAGGAATGTAAGGACTTAAAATGCATGTTCTTACAAGTGTTAACCATTTTAGATGTATACCGGGTGGGTGACTTGTAGCAGGGTTGCCCTGTATATCCTTGAGAATCTTATGATCCAGATTTTTTTACATGAGTTTAAGAAAGTTTGTAAAATTTTTATCCAGTGACTTCTTCAAAAATTTACATATGTTCAATTCTTTTGTAGGCAAAAATGAAGAGTTTATTTGAAGAATGGCAAAATCTATCCAGTTCTCAAAAGCAGGTTTGTGTCTAGCTTTTGGTCAGACTCCAGTCCAGCTGTTATCCAACTACAGAATGACAGTTTAGTCATTCTGACTCCAGGACTCTTTTGTAAATTCTAGTTACACCAGCCCAGTATTATAGTGAAGAAGGCACTTCAACAAAAGGATTTTATATTAATTTATTTTACAAATTCTTAAAACCAATTACACGTCAAGCTAAAACATCTCATATTGATTATTAATGCAATAGTGACCACTTTTTTAAAATACTGATACAATTTTAGTAAGTGGTGGAATGGGTGATTGTCATTGGGGATGAATATTAATTCCTGAGTATCAAAGGGAACAAAAATTATCAGTTAAATTTTTTCCAAATTATCATCTTGCTTTCATAAATGAAATTAGATCTTTTTAAAAACGTCAAACTACTAATTGATTTAGTTTTCTTGGGGAATGAGTCCATTTGATAGACATTTTTAAAATAACACTCTTATATGCATGGGAAAAATCTTACTATTTGTGGCTTTTTTGCTGTCTTTACCAGTGCACTGAGGTATAATGTTCAAGTTCTGTATATAAGAATATTTGGCACATTCCACATAAAATAGTATAAAAACTCAATTTGCCTTTCTTAATCTTGCCTTTTTTAAACCTGGCTTTCCTTCTCTTAAACTTTCTCTGTCCAAATGATGTTTGTTTGAATGTGTATTTAGAGCACACAGCTATTTTACATTTCACATTCTCTCTACAGAGAGAATCAAATTTGAAATTGTGCAGAAATGTTTGTTTTTTTTCTTTCCAGCTTTAATCCTTATGTACTCCAGCTTCATCAAACTTGCACTCCAATGCAAAATCTTAGTGACCTCAGAAATGGTAAGGCAGAATCATTTCCCAAATGCATGGAATGTGACAATCAAATGTGGTGGGATAATTGATATAAAAGACGGACCTTACTGTTAAGATTTTGTATTAAAGTGCAAGTTTTGAAGTTGAGGTTATGTATTGCTTTGTGATATTTGTTGAAAATAAAAGCTTTATGGAATATTGGAGTATGTTATTGTATCAGTAGTCAAATGGAAGAGAAATGCACAAATCTTTTCTTTCCATTAAGTTTCGGATGGATCGAATTTGTACTGTTGTAACCTTAATTGCTCCTAAACGTGGCATTTCTTCGCTAATATTTACTTAGCAACAGGGAAAGAGGAGATTTAAAGATTTTTATTTGGAATCAAATGTCTGTGCAAATAGTAACATACTTCTAGTGTGCTAGCAAGAAGATATTATGCAAATAGAGCATACAGGCAGTCCCCAGGTTACGTACAAGATAGGGACTGTAGGTTTGTTCTTAAGTTGAATTTGTATGTAAAGTCGGAACTGGCGTCCAGATTCAGCTGCCGCTGAAACTGACCAGCGGCTGACTACAGGAAGACACGGGTGGCGGGACCGCCGAGACGCGCCGTGGTCCCGCCCGCATCCTCCGCGGCTTTGCTCTGCGTCTCTGTGGTCTGTTAGGGGGGGAGCTCCCCCCAGCAGACCAGGAAGACGCGGAGCAAAGCCGCGGAGCACGCGGGCAGCGGGACAGCCCAGACGCGCCACGGCTGTCCTGCTGCCGGCGTGCTCCGTGGCTTTGCTCCCCGTCTTCCTGGTCTGCTGGGTGGGGCTTCCCCCCAGCAGACCAGGGAGAAACGAAGCAAAGCTGCGGAGCACGTGGGCAGCGGGACAGCCTAGACGCGCCGCGGCTGTCCCGCTGCCGGCGTGCTCCGAGGCTTTGCTCCCTGTCTCCCTGGTCTGCTGGGGGGGGGGGAGCCCCCCCCCAGCAGACCAGGGAGACGTGGAGCAGCTTTTCTCGCCCCGGAGGACGCGGGCGGCGGGACCGTGGCGCATCTGGGCGTCCCGCCGCTCCTGTCTTCCGGGGTGAGAAAAGCCCCGTTCGTAACTGCGGATCCAACATAAGTTAGATCCGCGTAACTCGGGGACTGCCTGTACTACATTAAATGCTCAAGAGGGAAACTTTTCTGTCTAAAGCACCATGCTACACATAATAGCTTTTCTAATTAAAATTAAAAAGGCAGTTTCCTCATGGAAATATTAAGTCTGAAATCTCAATATTGTTTCACTACTCCATGAGCTTAATAGAGCATACAGCTAATGCTTTATTTGGTTTAGTGGAAGCTGCTTAATAAAACATTACTCCTTTGGAAAGATGCAAATTTTAAATATGCCATTGCCTGAAAATTCTACCTCTGTAAGACTCTAGGATGGAGGAAAATTTGAAATTGTAGAGGCCCTGAAGGTCTCAAGAAGCCGAAGAAATAATGGCTCTTACGGAAAAAGCTTTTGAGGAATTAAAAATAGACTTGTGTCTTTAACTGAGATAAATAGCAACCTATGAGTGTTTTCATTGTGAGTAAATTTACTTCAGAGAAACAGATACTATTGGGAAGGGGAAAATATCTTAATATTTGGCTGAATTTCCATTTCCAGAAATAGCCATAATTTTATCTAAGTACATATTAACACATTTTAAATTATTTCTCAGACATATCTACAGCTTGCTGAAGATGACAAGATTCGGTATGAAAATGAAATGAAGTCATGGGAGGAGCAAATGGTTGATGTTGGACGTGAAGATCTGATACGTTACAAAAACAGATTAAAAAAGTCAAGAGTTGCAGCAGAGAACAAACCTGTAAAAAAGGTTGTTTCAAAAAAGATGGTTAAAACTATAAAGAAGGTTCAAAGAACTGAAGCTTCATCACCAGAAGTTATGGCAAAATTAAAGACACACAGTTCTGAAGAATAAAGCTGGTAAATGTTTTATATTTAATTACTTAATTGCCAGGACTTCATTCTGTTTGTAAGTGTTAATGCACTTAGCACTAGCACTGAATTTTTTTGGGGAAAAAATAGATGGTTTATATAAGATGAGAAAAAAATTGGGTAAGAGATTTGAATGAAAGTCTCTTAGAACTATTTGAATGAAAGTCGCTCAGAACTACAGAAATTATCTCTGTAAGTGTAACATAGTCTGTATAAACATTAATCAAGCTGTGAACACTTTTGATACTGATTGTGATGAGAAGAACATTTTTGAGCCCACAATGATGCAAACAAGTGTTTCTGTAATTTATAAGGTATTTTTATTAAAGTGTAACCATAATCTACACTTATTATCTTCTAAATTATGTAACTAATTGGGAGGTGAAATTTGAATTGACAGCAGAGTATGTGTTCTGTTCCCTCCCCTAGTGTTAACAATGCGTGCATTAGCAAGAAATAAATGTCTGTGTTTGTATTTTTACTAATTTCAGTTCTAGCCAAAACAAATGTAAACTTCTGAATTATGTACATATTTAATTTGCATCCAGATTCATCCGTATACTAGTCTGAACGTATCCCACCACATCTATGTATGTGTATAAGCTGCATAGAATAAAAGAGTCTTGTACAAAATATTTTCTCTTGTTTTCTGCCATTACTTCAAAAAACTGCAAACATTTTATTGTCAGTTTTGGGGTTGTTTCCAGAGGAAGCAATATACACTTTTTAAAGTTTATAATTTCAAAACCATGGCTTCTGATTTAGGAATAAAACTGGGCTTTGTCAAGATCTGATTGGTGTTTCTTGGAGCCTTCTCCCTTTGCTGAGGTCAGTGACAAAACTTCAGGCTTCTAGAGAGGTTATTCCAAGCTTGTATGTTAAGTAACTTAACTACACCTAATTCAAAGAAATCCTAGATAACTTTGTGGAAATTTCTCCTTGAATGAGGAAAAAGCAAGCAATCACAGGAAGTTCAAAAGCCTGTAATAAATTGACAGATATTTCTCCGTTCCTTTTTGAGTTAACTTATGTTCAGGTTCCATGAGCCTCTGGTACCACAGACAGGAAGTACTGTGAGGGTATGTGTACAGAGCACCCTTACCTCAAAATAGCTTATTTCAAAAATAAAGTGCTATTCCAACAAATCCCATAACCATCGTGGAAAAGGGAGTTACTCACCCTGTGCAGCAACGACTGTTCTTTGAGGTGTATGCGCCTGTGGATGATTCATGTATGGTGACAGACCTCCCTAGAGCCACAAATCGGACTTTTTTCTAAGCAGTTGCTAGTTGGGCTGCACATACTCAGCAGGCGTCTCATGCTGCTGTCAGTTTGACAGTTGAGACCCCTTCCCCTCAGTTCCTCGTCTACGGCAGAGCAGACTTACTCCAAGTAGCGGGGAGAAAGGGAGGGTGGTAGAGCACCCATGAGGGAGACACACCTCAAAGAACAATCGTTACTGCACAGAGTGAGTAACTCCCTTTTCTTCTTCAGATGACGTCCCTATGGGTGCTCCATGTATGGTGACTACCAAGCAGTGTTCCATGCAGTTGATGGGACTCAGAGTTACTGCTTAATAGCAGCGGATAGCACCACGGTAGCTACCACTGCATCATTTGTCAATTGGGGCATGATTGCATAATGTTTAGAGAATGTGTGATCAGAGGATCACGTGGCTACCTGGTAAATGTTTCGTAGCTGCATATTTTTGAAGAATGCCATTGATGCTGCCATAGCTGGAGTAGAATGGGCTCTTGGTAAGGCTAGCAGAGGTTTACTAGAGAGTGAATGGCATTGGAGAATGCAAGTCACTATCCATTTTGAAGTTTGCTGAATTGAGATGGGGTTGCCCTTTGAAAGGCCAGCCATAGCAACAGTGTTGTGAAAACTCCAAGTTCTGTCAATGTAAAAGGCCAAAGCTCTTCGTACATCCAGCAAATGCAGCATTGCCTTTATGGAAGAAGCATTAGGTTTTGGGAAGAACACGGGCAGGACAATGGGCTCATTGATATGGAAGCTTGTGCCGACCTTCAGGAAGAATGTCAGATGTGGCCTCAAAGTCACTTTATCCTTACCCAACATTGTGTAGGGTAGGTTCTCCATTAGCTCACTTATTTCACTGAGGCTACCAGAAATAGAACTTTCATGGTGAGTAGCGATTGAGAACCCGTAGCCATTGGCATGAAAGGGGGCTTCATGAGCAGCCAATACCGGATTAAGGTCCCATGCAGGGGTTGGCACTCTACGAGGTAGATAGAGATTATGAAGACCTTTGAGGTACCTCCCTGATAGTGTGTGTGCAAATACTGAAACCCCCTCAAATTGTGGAATGCCAAGATGGTGGCCAGGTGGACCTTGATCAAAGACAGATAACCCATCAGTCTTCAGGGTGCATAAGTAGTCCAGAATGGTTGGTATTGGAGCTTCACTGGGGTTGATTTGTATCCGCTGACTTCAGGAGGCAAAACGCTTCCATTTCAGCAGATAAGTCACCCTGGTGAACTGTTCCTTGCTGTGCACTAGGACCTCTCACATGCTCTCACACTGGACCTCGTCATGGAAGCATCAAGGAGCTGTGCACAGAGGTGTAGCAACTGCAGGTTCGGGTGACACAGCTTGTCTGGAATAGGAGCTTGTGTCAGTGTGGCAACTGGAAATCAATGAAATCGGAGGAAAGGCGTAACACAGTGGCTCATCCCATGTGAGGAGGAACACATCACCCCTGGATTGCCTGTCCGCTCCAGCTTGAGAACAAATTTTGGAACATTTGGCACTGTTTGGTGTTATGAAGAGATCAGTGGTGAGAGAGCTCCATTTGCAGAAGATATCTAACTGCTGAGTGGCATTCCCACTTGTGGTGAATTGTAAAGTTGCAACTTAGGACATCTGCCATGGTGATGTCGACCTCCAGTAAGTACGTGGCTTTTAGGGTGATCCCATGCCTAATATACCAGTTCCACAGGTGGACTGCCTCTGCACACAGATCTAGAATGTGCTCCCCCCCGCCTGTTTATGTAGTACATCGTGGTTGTGTTGTCTGTGACAACATAAACTGAGCAGTTGGTTATGGACGAGGCAAAGTGCCTGCAGGCATTTTTTGATGGCCCTGAGTTGTAGAATGTTGATGTGTAAGAGTCTCGTGTGGCAGCCATTGGCCGTGTACAGTTTTGCATTGGAAGTGCACACCCCAACCCAGCAAAGACGTGTCCATGGTAATTTGTACGGCAGGCTCCTCCTGTAAAAACGGGATCCCAGTTAAGTGGTTGTGTGGACATGTCCACCATCTGAGCGACTGCAGCACTTGCTCGGATACAAGCACCAGTTTGTGTAAAGGATGACTTAAGGACATGTAGACCGATGCTAGCCAATGCTGTAAGGCATGGAAATGGAGGTGTGCATATCACACCACATATGTGGTGGCTGCCATGTACCCCATCTGTTAAAGGCCGGTACAGACTGTGATGGATGAATTTGCGATGAGGGTGAGAACCAAATCTCGAAGGGTATGGAATCTATGTTGTGGAAGGTATGCCCTGGCTGATGTGGCATCGAGTCTTGCTCCTATGAATTCTAAGTCCTGAACTGGATTGAGCATTGACTTTGGTTCGTTGATTACAAGTCTGAGCAAGTTGAACAGTTGCTTGGTTCTTGTTATGTCAATCGCCTCCCCTTGTGAACAACCTTTCAGTAAGAATTCATTGAGATAAGGAAAAATTGTCACCCCCTGTTGTCAGAGATATCCCGCCATGGCTGCAAGAACTTTGGAGAAGACCTGCAGGGCAGATGACCAGCCAAAGGGAAGGATCTTGTATTGAAAATGGTCCCCTCCCGCCGTAAAGCGAAGGAAATGGATGCATGGTTATGTGGAAATACGTGTCTTGTAGGTCAAGGGCTGCGAATCAGTGCTGGAATTATTGAGGCTAGTGTGACCATTTTGAAGTGCTGTTTCTGCAGGAATTTGTTCAGCTTCCAGAGATCCAGGATTGGCTTCCAGCCTCCTGTGCACTTCTGGGTGAGGAAATACATTGAATAAAAGTCCCTTTCCCCAGTATGGAGTGGGAACCCTTTCTATGGCTCCTAGTTGAAGAAGCTGCTCCATCTCTTGCTTGAGAGGTAACTTGAGAGTAGTCCCTGAAGAGGGATGGGGAGGGGGGATTGGGTAGGTGGGATGGACGTAAATGGGATGGTGTAACTCGTGTGTATGATTTCCAAAACCCAGCTGTCTGATGTTATAGTGCCCCACTGATGGATATAGGGGTAAATCATGTGGTGGAATAGGCAGCCTTGTTCCTGTCATTTCACTGGAAGATCTGGGAGTTTGTGCAGACCCTCGACCAATGTTTCAAATTTGCTGTTTGGTAGCTTAGGAGCCTGAGAAGCGTGATTGCTGAGGGCGCTTCCTCTGGATATGGTGTCTGTTCCTGGTATAATCATTGGGCTTGTGTTGTGGCTGGTTGTAGAAAAACTTCCTGGTCCTGTTGTACAGGGTGTAGCGCCTTCTTTTGTAGGGTGCATAGGGTAGTGTGGGAGTTACTACCATGCAGGATCTTGTCGGTGCTGGCTGCAAAAAGTTTTAGCTTGTCAAAAGGTAGATCCTCTACTTTATTCTGAAGATTTTTGGGGGACCCCTGCAGCCTGTAACCATGACACCCTTTTCGTGACTGTCACTGTGGCCGATGCCCTTGCAGCTGCATCAGCCAAATCAATTGCTGCTAGTAGAGCAATGTGGGCAATAATATGGCCTTCCTGAAGGTTCACTCGAAGGATAATCTTTTGGACTCTGGTAAATGCTCCATGAGTTCTGCTAATTTAGAGTAGTTATTAAAATCATGGCTTGCTAATAATACGGTGTAACTTGCTATCCTAAGCTTCAGAGTAGCTGAGAAGTACATTTTTTCCCTGACGTGGTCAAGTTTCTTGTGATTTTAGTCCCTTGTATTGAATCTAAACTGGGGAGTCTTGTATCTTTGATTTGCAGTATCCACTGCCCACAAATTGGGCTGGGGATGGGAGAAAAGAAAATCTAGCTCTTTCGGGAGAACAAAATAGTTTTTGTCCACCCTTTGCCAGTTGGTGGAGCTGAAGAAGATGCTTTCCAGATATTATCCAAGACCTCCATAATGGCCTCACCAATGGGCAATGCTATTCTGCCCCTTGTGAATGGATGAATGTTTTTAAGGAGGCGATGCTGTTTCTCCTTTACTTCCTGAAGCTTGAATTCTTATGTGGTGGCCACTCTTTTGAAGAGGTCCTGAAATGGTTTCAAATTGTCAGTGCCGTGCATATCATCCAGGACCATAGCCTCATCTAGAGAGGGGGAAGGATCATCTCGCAAGGAGCGTGAACCTTCATGATCATCGGATAGCTGATCCTCCTCCTCTTTGGAATCTGGCATGGTCAGGATAGTCTGGAGTAAAGAGGCTGGCAGAAGTCTTCTAGGTGAAGGGGAGAGACCATTCAAACGATGCCTGTATGGTCTTCAGTAGTCCCAGGGTGCCCACTGTGGCAGGTCATGTGGCGGTGGATAATGACAGTCAGGGTATCATTGTGGGTGGACTAATGGTGGTAGCTTTGGGACATTGTGAGGGACGAATGTTGTGAAGAAAATGTACTCCTTTGGTCTTAGTGAAGTGTAGCACGGTCATATGCCCGTGGAGATGTCCTGCGGGCTGGAGAACAAGGCGATGAGAGGATAGTGACCGCTGTCCAGGTGCAGGGGGAGGGGAGCAAATATGTACCACCTCCTCAGAAGTCTGAGTCTTGCTTTTGACTAGTTCCTGTGTCAGCATGATGCATCCACTGAACACATGGAGCAGCCTCCTCAGGGGGAGGCACTTGGGCGGACAGTGCAGCCTGTGGAGGTGCACTGATTTCGCAGAGCAACTTGGCAGGCAGCTCTGCATCCTGGTTCAGTGCCATGTGGCGGGAAATGTGAATCAGCACCAGGGTTTGCTGGCGCAGCTTCTGTGAAGTGGAGGAGGTGCGCATGGGCTCGAAGTGCTGCCTCGGTATCACAGCAGCAGTGCCTGGAGAGGCTCTCTGCACCAAAACACTTGTGGTGCCAGGAGTGTTCCTCTGCCTACTGTGTTCGGGGTATGGATGAAGTGGCAGTGACCTCATCAGCAACAGCCCACGAACCCTTTGCCTCTTAGGGGTTGGGGAAACCGATCTCTGAATGGGGGGGGATCTACCCCTTTGCTGTTGGGATCTGCATTAATCTGTAAAGCAGGGGTGGGCAAAAGGGCTGGATGCGGCCCGCCAAGCAGGTTGATCCAGCCCATGGAGGCCCTGCTGCTTCCCCGCACCCAGGCCAGTTAGCGCCTGGGAGTGGGGGGAAGGGCACAAAGCTTCCTCCACCCTGCAAGGAGTGCATGGTACTTCTAAGCGCCACGTGCTCTTAGCAGAGCAGGAGGAGACTTTGCATGCTCCTTTGCCCCCAGCCTTGATTGACCTGGGGGCAGAAGGGAGAGCGCATAAAGTTTCCTCTCACTGCCAGGGCCATGGGCACCTAGGGGGAACCTCAGGGTGGGGGGGGGGGGGGGGGAGAAGGCAAAGACTTCAAGTGCTCCCCCACTCCCAGAACTAACATGGTCTGTGGGTGTGGAAGCAAGGAAAAATCATGGCCCTGCCCCTTCTAGTGTGGCCTGGGGCCACTTAGAAAATTTCTGAAGTACCCCTGGTAAAAAATGATTGCCCACCCCTAATTGTAAAGTCTTTTCTAAGAGCAGCATACGGAGCCTAAGGTTCCGGTCTTTCCTGATTCTTGCTGTCATGCTACAACAGTTGTCACATTTCTGGGGGATGTGTCTCCCCGAAACAACGAATGCCCATCAGGAGCAGGCATTGGGTCAACATAGGATAGACGTTTCTTGAAGCTCTGCAAGCCTGGCATGACAAGCCATTAACATCTGATTAGGCTGGGAGGGAAGGTCTTGCTTAGAATGCATGTGGGCTCCAGATAAGTGCTTCTGTAGCATTTACCCCCTCAGGGCAGTAATCTTTTCCTTTGTCTTCTGTTTTGGTTCTCTCCCCCCCTCCCCCCTAAGTGGCTGAATTGGAGCAGAGCTGCCTTCACACAGTACTTGTTACTAAGTTTGTTTTTTGTTACCGTTTCAGTGTTAATTGATTCCTTGTTACAACTTCATTTCTTTAAAAAAAAGTTTTTTTTCCTAGTCCTGGTCCTAGCAGACCACTTCAGTGGCAGCAGCTTTGATTTCCCTCATGCCCCACTTCATTCATTCTACCCCTTTGCTTCCCCATTTTAAAAGAAAAGAAAGAACATAGCCTGAGCTTCAGCAATACTCCACCATTCCCAGCTCTCAGGGCTTTAAGAAGTGTTTCCAATGCAATGAACCCATGCCGGCTTTGGATGGGCACAATTCTTGTATAAGATGCTTGGGGGAGGCACATGCCCCCCAAAAATGTGACCACTGCAGGAGCCTCATAGCCAGGGCTAGGAAGAAGCGAGAAGTGCAGCTTCGTATGATACTATTTGAACGGGCACTGCAGCCTTCCGGAGAGCCCCAACCCTCTTTGACTCAGAGAGGCCTGAAAGATAGATCTATGTCTCCCTTGCCCCACAAACACTGCAGGGCAAAAGGTCTCTCCAGTGAGATCATTACTGGTGAAGCCATCCCCCAGACTAGCTGCTGGGGACACGTCAAGCGCATCGGCAAAGCTAGTGGCGACATCTTTATCAGGCAAGGCTAAGCTGCACCCCACACTGTCTCAGGGTCAGCTGAAACAAAAAACAGGACTATGTAGCACTTTAAAGACTAACAGGATGGTTTATTAGGTGATGAGCTTTGGTGGGCCAGACCCACTTCCTCAGATCAAATAGTGCAAGAAAGGTGCATTCATCATCGGCACTGGAGGGACTGTGCTGACAGACCATGGCACTGCTGCAACCAGCACCACAGCACTAGGGCCCGTCTAGACTACGAGGAACATTCGAAGGAAGATATGCAAATTCTGCAGGAATTTGCATATCTTCTTCCGATCTCACTTTTGAAAGCGGAGCATTTGAAAGTGAAAGTAGTTTAGATGCTGATTTTTCGGCGAACCCCTATGTGTCAAAAAGCTGCTTTTCCTCAAAAAATGAGGTTTATGTGGCTTTTCAACAAAGCGGGGTGTGATGTAGTGCGCAAGCCATACACTAGGGTCATCCACTGGTGGCTATGTTTGGGCTGGGGGTGACCCTTACTAGCCAGTATCTGTAGCACTGCCCAACAGGACAGCTGCCTAAGTCATGTAGGCAAAGACCCCAACCTGTCCGACCGGTTGAGGACAGGGAGGGAGACAATAGGAGGGAGGCACAGATGAACACCAGGTTTCGGGGGAAGGGGAACTTTCTGGCTGGAATCATGAAGGAGATGGACTAAGGAGGGGGGCTGGAAGTCTAAGGGCCAAGGCACCCCATCTCAAGGGGTCTGAGGCATCCTGGTCCAGACTCCCGTAGCCACGTCATGTCTAGGCTGTGCTGTATCCTGGAAAAGCAATAAACCCTCTCTATTCTACTGACTGGTAGAGTCTGTTCTTGCTGCTACGGGGCTGCATGATCAGGGGGACCCCTGACGCGCCGTCACAGAGGGTCTGCCAAAAAAGCCGCATCTAAACTACTTTCAGTTTTGAAAGCTCTGCTTTCGAAAGTGAGATTGGAAGAAGATATGCAAATTCCTGCAGAATTTGCATATCCTCTCTCAAATCTTCCCTGTAGTTTAGATACAGCCTTGGTGTTGGGAACTGCCTACCAACCAACACCTCAAGTACTTGACACTGCTTGCTGCTGAGCCATCACCTAGAAGGAGCTCTTCCCCCCCCCCCCCCACCTGCAACAAGAGGCTGCACCACAGGTGCAACACTAACTACTCAGTGTAAACAGAAGACAATTGCCCATTAACAGCTGAAGCCTATAGCACTCAGCCGAATTCTTCCCCTCCACTGGAGGGTCCCCCTCCATCAGCTTGTTCTCCATGACCATTTCCATGTTGCACTACACTTCTGTTGACACATGAAAGCGCTGAGTTACTGAATATGATCAGAGGAGTGTTTTCTTCTCACAGCATTCATCTCCAGGCACATCTTGTCAATTTCAACACTACCATGAAAGACTTCACTATTTGCATTGGTACCTGGACTGGCAATATCCCCCTCCATATTACTGACCTCGGTGGGCACTATGGGACTAGCGGGGGCTCCGCAGACACCACTCCAGAAGCACATCTGCATCACCAACGAGGCTTCCACCAACCTCTCCATCCACACCCTTCCGGCTTCAGAAGAATTGGAAGAGGGTCAAATTCCTGATGAGGACAGTGTTGCACAAGCCCAGCAGACCTTTGAGGATAATCTGTCCCCATCTCTCAATGAGGCTGTAGTACCCGAAGTCTCAAATTCTACAGACGACTTGAAACAGTTCCAAAAGCTTTTTATAAGAGTAGCCACCAATCAAGAAGTTCAGCTCCAGGAGATAAAAGAGAAACAACATCGTCTCTTAAAGAATATTCATCTGTCCTCTCAAGGAAGAGGCAATAATCAAAGTATCTGATGACATTTGGCAGACACCTGCCTCCATCCAACCAACCTGCAAAAAATAGACAGGAAGTGCTTTGTCCCTCCCAAGGACCTGAACTTTCTGTCCCTACCCCCAGCCAAACTCATTGGTGGATGCAGTGAATCAACACTCCAAAGCTCCCCAGCTAAAATCTGCAAACACTGAGAAGGAATACAAGAAAGTAGACATCTTTGGTAGGAAGACCTATTCATCAGCCTCTTTGCAGCTTAAAATAGCAAACCACTCCGCTAATCATGATTTCGATAATTATTGCATGTTGGCTGAACTCATGGAACATCTACCTGACTCCAGGAGGCCCATTCTCAAGGCAGTCATTCACAACGGACTCTAGCAGTACTCTATTGCCTGTACTGCTCTACTAGCAGCTATAGATGTTGCTGACACAGTGGCTAGAGCGACTGCCACAGCTGTGGTGATGAGAAGAGCCTCCTGGTTACATGTTGCAGAGGTGCCCAGGGATCTACAGACGGAAGTGGAGGATCTCCCTTTTGACAAACAAAAGGTATTAGTGGCTAACACAGATAAGATAAACTAGGCAAATATAACTTAGATAGGGCCACGATAAGGTGGGTGCATAATTGGCTGGATAACCGTAGTCAGAGAGTTGTTGTTAACGGTTCTAAATCCTGCTGGAAAGGGATAACAAGTGGAGTTCCTCAAGGGTCTGTTTTGGGACCCGTACTGTTCAATATCTTCATCAATGATGTAGATATTGGGATAGAGAGTACTCTTATTAAGTTTGCAGATGATACCAAACTGGGTGGGGTTGCGACTTCTTTGGAGGATAGGGACATAATTCAAAATGACCTTAGCAAGTTAGAGAAATGGTCAGAGGTAAACAGGATGAGGTTTAATAAAGAGAAATGCAAAGTGCTCCACTTAGGAAGGAACAATCAGTTCCATACATACAAGATGGGAAGCGACTGTCTAGGAAGGAGCATGGCGGAAAGGGATCTAGGGGTCATAGTGGACCACAAGTTGAATATGAGTCAACAGTGTGATGCTGTTGCAAAAAAAGCAAATATGATTCTAGGTTGTATCAACAGGTGTGTTGTAAGCAAAACTCGTGAAGTCATTCTGCCGCTCTATTCTGCACTAGTTAGGCCTCAGCTGGAGTACTGTGTCCAGTTCTGGGCGCCACATTTCAAGAAAGATGTGGAGAAATTGGAAAGGGTACAGAGAAGAGCGACAAGAATGATTAAAGGTCTAGAGAACATGACCTATGAAGCCAGGCTTCATGAACTGGGCTTGTTTAGTTTGGAAAAAAGAAGATTAAGGGGGGACATGATAGCGGTTTTCAAATATCTAAAAGGGTGTCAAGGAGGAAGGAGAAAATTTGTTCCTCTTGGTTTCTGAGGACAGGACAAGGAGTAATGGGCTTAAAGTGCAGCAGGGGAGGTTTAGATTGGACATTAGGAAAAAATTCCTAACTGTCAGGGTGGTCAAATATTGGAATAAATTGCCAAGGGAGGTGGTGGAATCTCCCTCTCTGGAGATATTTAAGAACAGGTTAGATAGACATCTGTCAGGGATGGTGTAGACGGAGCTTGATCCTGCCTTGAGGGCGGGGGGCTGGACTCGATGACCTCTCGAGGTCCCTTCCAGTCCTATTATTCTATGATTCTAAGATCCTGCATAATAGTAAGGACTCTCGTGCTATACTCTGCATCCTTGGCATGTACACGGCACCATACCGGAGAAAGTGAGACACTCCTTATAACAGGAATAAGGACAATTATTACAACCGTCCCAGCAAAGACCATATGAGTATAATCGATCCAGGCAGAGACCTCAGAGGAAGTGTCCACTTCAAGCATGCTCCTCCAGCTCCCAGATGGCTAAACAGCAAATTTGAAAACTTGGTCAAGGGTCTGCCCGACCTTCCCAACCATCCAGTGACAATAAGCCAGAAACACCTGTTTGCCCACAGATTGCGTCCCTTTTTCCAGCATTGGGACTCCATAACATCAGACTGGTGGGTGCTAGAGATTGTCCACATAGGATACTCTATACCCTTCACGTTGCTTCCCCCTACTTCCCACTCCTTCCCCATCCCTCTTCAGGGACCTCTCTCACGAGACCCTTCTCAGGCAAGAGATCGATACCCTCTCCATTGCCCCTATTTGGAGAAGGCAAACCAACCTCTACAAGGGAAGAGGGTTCTATTCAACCTACTTTCTCACCCAAAAGCATATGGGGGGGGGGGGCTGTGGGAGGCCAATTTTTGGATCTTTACAAGCTAAACAAATTCCTACGCAAACAACGTAGTCAAAATGGTCACACTGGCTTCCATAATTCCAGTATTGGACAAGAACTGTTTTGCAGCCCTCTACCTACAAGATGCATACTTTCATGTCACAATACATCCTTTCCACAAACGTTACCTCCGTTTCACGGTGGGGGATAATCATTTTCAGTGCATAGTTCTCCCTTTCGGATTTCCTTCAGCACCGCATGTCTTCTCGAAGTAGTGGCAGCCTATCTTCGGCAACAAGGGGTCATCATCTTCCCATCTCAATGACTGCCTCAGATTCATCATAAACAAACAGAAGTCAATTCCCAATCCAGTTCAAGACATCAAATTCATTGGGGTTCACCTTGATTGTATATTAGCCCGGGCCTACCTATCATACCAATGATTCAATGCCCTTCGGGACTTAGTGTCTACCCTGTCTATGAACTTGTCATCTACCATCCATACCTGCCTCCACTTGTTGAGCCATATGGCAGCTACTACATATGTCGTCCAGTATGCACAACTCCATTTCCATGCTATGTAGCATTGGCTAACTTCAGTCTACAAACTCTCTCGGGAAGTGAATCATTGTCCCAGCACACATACTAGACTCTCTCAAATGGTGGACCTCCCATCACAACGTCCTTGCAGGGGTTCCCTTCCTTCAACCTGAGCCATCGGTACCGATCACCATGGATGCCTCATTAATAGGATGGGGCACATACATGCACCACCACACTATGCAGGGAAGATGGTTACTGCACGTGGCTCAATTGCACATCAACCTTCTCAAGCTCAGAGCGGTCAGGAATGAATGTAGACACTTTGCTCCCTCCATTACCAACTGCACTGTTCGTGTCCTAATGGACAATACAATGACCATGTCTACGTAGGCAGAGCAGCACTCATTCTCGATCCTTTTGAGCAGAGTCTATGCACTCTGGAATTGGTACATCCAGCATGGGGTTATCCTCAAAGCATCATACCTATGTTGAAGCAAAAACTTCTCTCTGGTTTGGTGGCTAATAAACAGCTTTATTGATCAATAAGGCAGAGTGAGCCAAACGTGACCCCAGCAGAGCCGGGCCCAGTAAGGCTGCTCAACACAATCAATCCCTTAACCAAACAAGTCTGATGCCAGGGCATTCCATCAAAACAAAAAGAAATTATCATCAGCACAGAAAGAAACAGGGAGTTTGAGCTTCAGCTCAAAATAGTTCATTAACACATTCAACAGCCCATCTCACTGGCTTTTTTACAGTGGTGAAGGTCAGTTCACTCACTGGCGTATGTGCAAGAGCAAGAAAGTGAAGCTTTTATTATACAGAATGGCTTCTAGCTAAATATGAAATGGTTTTCACACCTACCTGGCGATAACGTCATGGGGGATACTTTGAGTTGCAATTTTTCCACAGACCGCAAGTAGGAGCTGCCTCCAGTGGTTACGGAATCTATCTTCTGCAGGTGGGGCTACCCAGTAATAGATCTCTTCACCTCTCCCACTACAATATTGACACGACCGTCTTTCTCAAAATCGGCGCAAACTACTTCACCCTCAACCCCACACCCTCCACCTTCGTGTCTGCCTTCTCTATGGTTCAAAGGTGCTGAATCCCACTGTTCAGAACAAGTGAGAACCACCCTCCTTCATAGCAGGAGGCCATCCTCTAGAAATACTTATCTGCACAAATGGAAATGGTTCACATCCTGGTGCCAACAGACACAGGTCGATCCTCATGTGGTTCCTCTAGACTACCTATACTGGCTGAAGAACTATCTTGTCTGTCAAAGTGTATTTAGCAGCGATCACGGCATTCCATGAGCCATTGATGGATCATCCGTGTTTGTCCACCCAATCACAAAGAGATTCCTCAAAGGCCTCTACAACTTCTATCCCCCTCACAAGACCCTAGCACCTTCTTGTCTAAATCTAGTCCTGGACTGCCTCGTGAGGTCTCCCTTCGAACCTATGGCCACCTGTCCACTCCC
Source organism: Pelodiscus sinensis (assembly GCF_049634645.1). Taxonomy (NCBI): domain Eukaryota; kingdom Metazoa; phylum Chordata; order Testudines; family Trionychidae; genus Pelodiscus; species Pelodiscus sinensis. The sequence continues at coordinate 33,566,020 of NC_134718.1, read as the reverse complement.
ACTCCTGACTATGAAGGTGCTGTTCTTAGTGGCCATTACCTCTGGTAGGAGGGTTAGTGAGATAGAGGGGCCCTCATGGCAAGTCCACCATACACTATATTCCCTAAGGACAAAGTTACTTTAAGACTACACCCATCATTTGTGCCCAAAGTCAGCATCTCCTTCTATATTAATGAGTCCATAGTCCTGCCTGTGTTCTACCTGAAGCCTCATGCATCCCACAGAGACGCAACGCTTCACAACTTCGACGGGCTCTAGCTTTTTACATTGACAGAACACAACAGTTCCGTGAATCTCCATGTCTCTTCTTGTCCCTTGTGAACCACTTCAAGGGCATTCCAATTTCAACGCAGCTTATTTCCAAGTTGATAGTAGCCTGAATACTACATTGCTCCTCTCTTTGGAATAAACAGTTACCAGCTCAACCTAGAGCACATTACACTCATGCCACTGCAACATCCAGCGCCTTCCTGAATAGTGTGCCTTTCAAAGACATATACCAGGCGGCCACATGGTCATCCGACCATTCCTTTGCTAGACATTACGCTATTATGCCTCAACTAACAACTGATACAGCAGTGGCTATAGCAGCGCTATTTTCCACTGCTAAGCAGTAACTCTTGAGTTACACCATCCTCACGGAATACTGCTCTGTAGTCACCAACAATGGCACACCCACGGGGACATCACCCAAAGAAGAAAAGGAAGTTATTCATCCTGCACAGTAATGACTGTTCTTTAAGATGTGTCCTCCCCATAGGTGCTCCACGACCCTCCCTTCCTCCCCTGTACTTGGAGTCATGGTAAATAAGGCGTAGACGAAGAACTGGAGGGGAGGCTGTCATGAGAGGTGCCAAACCATCAATGGCACAAGGCACCTCCTGCATGTGTGCACCCAACTGTCAACTACTAGGAAAAAGCTCCAAACTGCAGCTCCGGGGATCACCCATCACCAACAGTGGAGCACCCATGGGGGGGACACACCTCGAAGAACAGTTGTTACTGCACAGGGTGAGTAACTTCCTTATATAAGAATGCCTTATAACAAATTCATGTTAAGTCAGTTTAGCTTATCACAAAGAACAGAGAGGTGACTTCATCATTCTGTAAGTATCAATGTGGGGAACAGAAATTTGATAGGGTTCTTCAATCAAGTAGACAAAAGTTTAATTAAGGGAAATCTATACAAATTGGCTGTGTCTAGATTGCACCCCTTTTCCATAAAAGGGATGCAGATTAGACACAGCACAATTGCAAATGAAGCAGGGATTTAAATCTTCCCCGCTTCATTTGAATAAACATAGCTTAAAATCAGGAATAAGGGATCTTTCGGAAAAGGCTTTATTTTCCGAAAGATCCCCATCTAGACTGGCGCTTTTTGCCGGCAAAGCCCCGAGCCGGAAAAAAGCGGCAGCCATGTTCATGCAAATGAAGTGGGGAAGATTTAAATCCCCGCTTCATTTGCAATTGCGCTGTGTCTAATCTGCATCCCTTTTCCACAAAAGGGGTGCAGTCTAGACACAGCCATTCAGAATAGAAGTAGGGGGTTAACTTTTTAAATGGGACAATTAACCATTGGAATAATTTACCAAGGATTGTGGTGGATTTTCCATCACTGGATATGCTGCATTTCAAAAAGGGATATCCTATGGCCTGTGTTGTGTAGGAGGTCAGGCTAAATTATCACAATGATTCCTTTTGGCCTTACCTATGGATTTATTTTCATGATTGGGTCTGGCAATGTTCTGTATAGACTTATTTCATTCATAGGGAAAGTGTGATTTTTTTTTTTCTGAATAGCCCAAGTTTTACACGTTTGATTTTGTTAAATTCTGTTTTGTTTCTAAACATACATACATATATAATGTTTTTGCTGCAATGTTTCTTTAAATGCCCAAAATATTAACAAAGTACATCTATAAAATCAAGAGATTTACAAAAATTCATAATCAAATCTGGCCCTTCATCATTGTAGGAATTGGAATTCAAAAGATTTGTGCTTATATATAGCTCATAATTCTTTAACATACTTGCACATTTAAGAATAAGTCTCAAATAGCTTCCTTAGCTACCTTGAATATACACATTATGTTTATGTAAATTGCCTTTTCTGCATTCACTGGTTTTTGGACTCTAATTTGAACATTTTTTTTTCTTGGACAGTGGTTCTCAAAGTGCAGTCCGCAGACCACTAGTGGTCCACAGCAACCTCCCAGTTGGTCCACAGCTCAAATGCAGCCCCTCCCTCCTCCATCATGCAGTGGGGAGCCCATGCAGCTGTGAGGCTTGGAGCACCTGCTCTGGCTTCCAGGCCCATCGAAGTAAGGGAAGTTAAGAAAGCTGTAACTGGGCCTGACTCCCCACTTGCATCCGCCCCGGGTGCCCCCTAAAGTACATAGTAAAGTGTGATCCCTCCACACAGGCAAGGATGTGCAAGGAGCAGACCCAAGGGTCTACCCATAGTTTGATCCATGCCTGGGAGCAAGGCATAGACAGAGGGACAAAGCACAAGCCCTGGACTGATGCAGGGATAGAGCAGGCTTGGCCAGCTTTCAGGGAGGACAAGGAGGCCCAGGTCAGTCAGTTGATCTGAAGTCACTGCCTGCTCTAACTAAACACCTCCCCAACTAAGATTTTGAGAAGCTCAGAGAACTTGTAGGTAAGGTCCCATGGGAAGCAAGACTGAAGGGGAAAACAACTGAGGAGAGTTGGAAGTATTTCAAAGGGACGTTGTTAAGGGCCCAAAAGCAAACAATTCCGCTGTGTAGGAAAGATAGAAAATATGGCAAAAGACCAGCTTGGCTTAACAAGGAGATCTTGCATGATCTCAAAATAAAAAAGGAGTCATATAAAAAATGGAAACTAGGACAAATAACAAAGGATGAATATAGGCAAGCAACACGGGAATGCAGGGGCGAGATTAGAAAGGCAAAGGCACAAAATGAGATCAAACTAGCTACAGGCATAAAGGGAAACAAGAAGACCTTTTATAAATACATTAAAAGCAAGAGGAAGACCAAGGACAGCGTAGGCCCACTGCTTAGTGAGGAGGGAGAAGCAGTAACAGGAAACTTGGAAATGGCAGAGATGCTCAATGACTTCTTTGTTTCGGTCTTCACCGAGAAGTCTGGAGGTGTGCCTAAAGTAGTGAATACAAGCAGAGAGAGAGGGTAAGTTTAGAAGATAGGATACACAAAGAACAAGGGTGTGTCTAGACTACATGCCTCCTTCGACGGAGGCATGTAGATTAGCCAGATCGGAAGAGGGAAATGAAGCCGCGATTAAAATAATCGCGGCTTCATTTAAATTTAAATGGCTGCCCCGATCTGCCGATCAGCTGTTTGTCGGCAGATCGGGGGAGTCTGGACGCGATGCCCCGACAAAGAAGCCTTTCTTCATCGACACAGGTAAGCCTGGTTTCACGAGGCTTACCTGTGTCGATGAAGAAAGGCTTCTTTGTCGGGGCATCGCGTCCAGACTCCCCCGATCTGCCGACAAACAGCTGATCGGCAGATCGGGGCAGCCATTTAAATTTAAATGAAGCCGCGATTATTTTAATCGCGGCTTCATTTCCCTCTTCCGATCTGGCTAATCTACATGCCTCCGTCGAAGGAGGCATGTAGTCTAGACACACCCCAAGTTAAAAATCACTTAGGAAAGTTAGATGTCAGCAAGTCACCAGGTCCTGATGAAATGCATCCCAGGATACTCAAGGAGCTGATAGAGGAGGTATCTGAGCCTTTAGCTATGATCTTTGAAAAATCATGGCAGACAGGGGAGATTCCAGAAGACTGGAAAAGGGCAAATATTGTGCCCATCTATAAAAAGGGGAATAAGAACAACCCAGGAAACTACAGACCGGTCAGTTTAACGTCTGTCCCAGGGAAGATAATGGAGCAGGTAATTAAGGAAATCATATGCAAACACTTGGAAGGTAATAAAGTGATAGGGAATAGCCAGCATGGGTTTGTGAAGAACAAGTCATGCCAAACTAATCTGATAGCTTTCTTTGATAGGATAACGAGCCTTGTGGATAAGGGAGAAGCGGTGGATGTCATATACCTAGACTTTAGTAAGGCATTTGATACGGTCTCGCATGATATTCTTATTGATAAACTAGGCAAATATAACTTAGATAGGGCCACGATAAGGTGGGTGCATAATTGGCTGGATAACCGTAGTCAGAGAGTTGTTGTTAACGGTGCTAAATCCTGCTGGAAAGGGATAACAAGTGGAGTTCCGCGAGGGTCTGTTTTGGGACCTGTACTGTTCAATATCTTCATCAATTATGTAGATATTGGGATAGAGAGTACGCTTATTAAGTTTGCAGATGATACCAAACTGGGTGGGGTTGCAACTTCTTTGGAGGATAGGGACATAATTCAATATGACCTTAGCAAGTTAGAGAAATGGTCAGAGATAAACAGGATGAGGTTTAATAAGAGAAATGCAAAGTGCTCCACTTAGGAAGGAACAATCAGTTCCATACATACAAGATGGGAAGCGACTGTCTAGGAAGGAGCATGGCGGAAAGGGATCTAGGGGTCATAGTGGACCACAAGTTGAATATGAGTCAACAGTGTGATGCTGTTGCAAAAAAAGCAAATATGATTCTAGGTTGTATCAACAGGTGTGTTGTAAGCAAAACTCGTGAAGTCATTCTGCCGCTCTACTCTGCACTAGTTAGACCTCAGCTGGAGTACTGTGTCCAGTTCTGGGCGCCACATTTCAAGAAAGATGTGAAGAAATTGGAAAGGGTACAGAGAAGAGCGACAAGAATGATTAAAGGTTTAGAGAACATGACCTATGAAGCCAGGCTTCATGAACTGGGCTTGTTTAGTTTGGAAAAAAGAAGATTAAGGGGGGACATGATAGCGGTTTTCAAATATCTAAAAGGGTGTCAAGGAGGAAGGAGAAAATTTGTTCCTCTTGGTTACTGAGGACAGGACAAGGAGTAATTGGCTTAAAGTGCAGCAGGGGAGGTTTAGATTGGACATTAGGAAAAAATTCAGGGTGGTCAAATATTGGAATAAATTGCCAAGGGAGGTGGTGGAATCTCCCTCTCTGGAGATATTTAAGAACAGGTTAGACAGACATCTGTCAGGGATGGTGTAGACGGAGCTTGGTCCTGCCTTGAGGGTGGGGGGCTGGACTTGATGACCTCTCGAGGTCCCTTCCAGTCCTATGATTCTATGAATCTAAGGATAGAATATCAACCCCTTTAGCATCACATCAGGGAACTGAGGTCAGCATCCACCAACAGTTCTTCCTGAAACCCACTGAACAATGGTGAAGTGCTGCTATTACACAGCTCCACCAGATAGGTGGCTGCATGTCAGCAGTGAGTATCCCTGCCTGTTTAGGATCTCTGCTTCAACAACTTGCCTAACCCACCAAAAGGCCAGCTGCTTCTCTGCACCAGGTGAGAGATTCCTATATAGTCAGTCGTAGTGTCAATTCTAACAGTCCCTGGCTATCTTGTAGCCTGTGAAGTTAGAGTTCTGCTGTGGCACAGATGTTGGGAGCTGTCACATTGGATTTTAAGGGTAGCAGATCACTGCTGTGCCCACGGGGGTTAGGGTGGGGGGGGAAGGTGTTTTCCCCAAAGTCTATTACAAAGGGGGCCATGTGAGGTGTCAAATGAAAGCATGTGTTCTACTGATTCTATGTATGCTATTCATGTACTTGTGATATCTTTATGTGGAGTTATGAATATGGACTGTGCTTATACTGTGAATGTTCTCTCAGAGCAATGGGCTCTGTTCTGCCTGTTGTACAGAGAACTGGAGTGTCTAAGGGGTTTTGCTCATGATTCTTCTGGCTGGCAGGATTGGCAGCTGAAATTCTCGTGTGTCTGGTTTGTGGCCTATTTAGGAAAGGTTGCCAGTCGGGGGCTGTAAGGAGCCCTGGTTTTGAGCAATTCGCCCTGAGCAGACGCCCTCTCCGGTACCCAGATGTGGGGGTCTGTCACAGGAGCCAACATCTCTGGCAAGATAAATGAACTGGACAGTCATGGGAGTGAGGAGCCCAGGAGCTACTTGCTGACCAATAGGGAGAATTAAATTGTACTTAATTTATCAACCCTCATTTTAAATAAACATGGGAAAGTTAATGTTTCACCCGTTTCATAATCTGAAGTAACAAATTCTCCCTGATTGCAGCACTCGCACCTGACCTGGGTGTAAATGTCATTCATGGCGAGGTTTCCATTAGCATTTGTTTCAGCTCGACCAGACTCACACGGCTCCATCTCTAGCACTAGTCCTAGCTAGGGACCGAGTGAGAACTGCACCCTGGCTCGGCAGCGTGTACCGAGCATGCGCAGTACCAGCCTCGGAGCAGCGCGCGTCAGGCAGCGGCCCCAATGCGAGCTCACAGTGGTCTGGGCGGGCGTCTCGCGCGGGACGGGAAGTCCCAGGGGCGAGCAGCCTCTGCCGGCGGCCAGCCGGAGACCCCGTGGGGACTGGGCCGTAGCGGCGCCGGTTAAGGGCTGCGGAATTCAGTTGCTCTCCCCGCCTCAGCTGCGCGTCTTTGCGGCGGTTCTAGCCCCAGCCGTAAATCAGCGCGCGTCCCCAACGTAACGCGCGCGCGCCAAACCGGGCCCGCGACGCGCGAAGGGATGGGGCTGCTGGAGCAGTGCGAGGCGGCGTTCGGCGCCGCCGACCTCTACCAAGTGCTGGGCGTCAGGCGGGAGGCCTCGGGGGACGAGATCCGCCGCGGCTACCACCGGGTCTCGCTGCGGGTCCATCCCGACCGCGCGGCCCCGGGCCGCAAGGAGGAGGCGACGCGGCACTTCCAGGTGAGCCCGTGGGGGTGAAGGGGGCAAAGACGCGCCCCCAGACCGGCACCCCTGGCTGCCGCCCCCCGGGGGAGGGCTCTGTGGGGAGACTCTATTGGCTGCCCCGTGCCGTGAGGTAGCGGCTTTGGGCCATTGTCCTGGCCCGCGGGCCACGGCTGCTAGCGAGCCTGCATCCCGCGCTGCCTGGGCTGCTTCCGTGGGGCAGGGAGACTGAGCACAAGACGTGGGGCCGGGCCGCTGCTCGGGAGCAGGCGCCGCGGAGAGTGACAGTTGTTTGCTCAGCTCCTAGGCAAGGCCTACGCGGTGCTGAGTGACCAGGCGCAGCGGGCGCTGTATGACGAGCAGGGGGTGGTAGATGAGGAGTCAGATGCGCTGAGCCTGGACCGCAACTGGGAGGAATACTGGAGATTGCTCTTCAAGAAGGTAGGTGCTCCCAGAGCCAAGGGCTAGTGACCTAGGGGGGGTCTTAGTATTGCTACTTTTGGGGAGGGGGTCCCATATCTAGTTCTCCTAGGAGTGTGGATGTGTCGATAATTGATAGATAATGATGGATGCTTGCTCTAAAATGCTGCTGCCTTGGTTAGTAAGAGAACTTCTTCTTTCCAGCTATCTATTGTATCTGTGTTGTACTGTCCTAGGCAGTTGCTAATTCTGTTGTTTTCCAACTCTTCTAGCCCAGACCAACTGCACACCATTTGTGGCAATGACATTCAGCCCATCTAGTCCAGGAGAGTTGGCAACCCTAGCCCCTCACTGCCCCAGAGCATGTGGGCAAGACTTACCAGGCAGACACCTGGGAAAGAATTCTGTTGTAACTCAGAGTAGTATAGTATATTTCCGATAATCCGGCACCTTTAGGACCCAGGGGGTGCCAGATTATCAGATATGCCAGACTATCGGAAGGGGTGGCTATGAGGGGTCTGGTCCCAGACTCCTCATAGCCCCCCCTTCCGATAGTCTGGCTCTGCCCCAGGTGTCCCTGATTCAGCTGCTGCTGGTCAGTTTCAGCAGCGGCTGAATCCGGGACGCCTGCAGCAGAGCAGCTGGAGTGCTGCCGGGTTCGTCTGGTAGCGCCGACCCTTGGCGCGGCGAGACCAACCCGGCAGCACCCCAGCTGCTCTTGGGGATGCCTGGGGCAGAGCAGCTGGGGTGCTGCCGGGTTGGTCCCGCAGCACCGCCCCTCGGCGCTACTGAACCAACCCGGCAGCACCCCAGTTGCTCCGCCCCAGGTGTCCCCCAAGTCAGCCGCTGGTCAGTTTCAACAGCAGCTGAATCGGCATGCCTGGGACAGAGCAGCTGGGGTGCTGCGGGGGTGGTCCCCGCAGCGCCACATCTCGGTGCTGTGGGGACCAACCTGGCAGCACCCCAGCTGCTCTGCCCCAGGTGTACCCAAGTCAGCCACTGCTGAAACTGATCAGCGGCTGATTCCAGGAAGCCAGAGCAGAGCTGCTCTACCTCGGGCTTCCTGGAGTCAGCCGCTGGTCAGTTTTAGCAGTGGCTGAATTGGGGAAGCTGGGGGCAGAGCAGCTCCAATGGTCCGGCTGCTCGGAGCACTTCCGGGTTCCTGATGGTGCCGGACCATCAGGGATGCCGGACCATCGGAGTTTTACTGTATGTAAGCAACTAGTCGAATCATTACTTGCTTCTCCTTCCCCTTGCTGCCTCTGTAACAGAGGCAGGAAGGGGGTAAGACTGTGTTTACTGAGACTAGGGATGGCAAAAAACAGCTGTTAATATAACGATTAAAAATCTTAGTGGTTACACACTGTGGGCTCTGCAGGATAAGCTTTATACTGCAGAGTCTACAGCACAGGGTGACAGCTGGCTCCCCGAGAACAGGGCTGGGAGCCAGAGTTGGTGGGAATCAGCTTAAGTGCACCAGCTGCTGGCCCTGCTCACAGAGAGCTGGTTGCTGCCCCGTGCTGCAGGTTTTGATAAGGAGCCTGCAGCCTGGGGCAGAAGCTAGCTCCCCAGGAGCTGGTGTGTAACCGTAACAGAAATGGATAAACTGAAGCTTATTGGTTAACTGTTTAAATGGGTACACACTTGTATCGCTAACTCGGACACAGTAAAGAGACTTATGTAAGGTCTTATTCCAGAGATGCAACTCCATTGTGGGGCCTTAACAGTTCTTACACTTTTTTTAGGCTCCTTTTGAGCCTTTTATTGATTATTCACTGTTTCACCTTGTCAACCAAAACAGGATTCATTATAGCCATATTCCCCTTCCAGTGATCTTCAAGTCCTATTGGCTGGTCAGCCCTTCAGTTTTTCCACAAGACCAGAATGGTTCGCTATCCTCACTCTACCTTTTTAGCCTGAGCAGTTTCTCATGCTCATTCAGACAGAGCAGAACTTCACAAGCTAGATGTTAAAAGGTTTTTTTCTTTTTACCCAAATAAACCCAAGAGATTTAGAAAGGCACTAAGTCTTATTTCTTATGCACAAAATAATAAAGAGCAGGCAAGCACTTCTCAAATATTGTGTGAATAGGTTAGGTTATGTATTGAAGAGAGCTACAAATTAGTCTTAGTACCAGTCCTTGTAAGGATTAAATCACATTTCACAAGAGCAGTGAGGGCCTCCTTGGCTTGCCTTCAGCATATTCCCATTGTAGAAATTTGCAGAGCTGTTACTTGGGACCTTATTTGTACGTTTACAAAACATTATGCATTAGTTAGTAGGATACTCGATTTCTTAGAGCAGTATTTCAGACATTGTTTAATTGGGACTCAGTGTCCAACTTTTCTCAGATGACAGTACTGCTTTTCAAATTGTCCCATGAGTTGAAATAGAGTCCTTCCTGAAGAACTTCAGCCATAGATGACTAAACCTTTTTAGAATAATTTTAACATCAAATTTTGGACTGGAAAACATGAATGTGTCAGGGTTTTTTTCTAATCTGACTTTGAGAATTTGTCTTCACTGGTAAATTATAATTCATGTTTTGAAATTTCAGATCACCATAAAAGATATTCAAGACTTTGAAAAGAAGTATAAAGGTTCAGAAGAAGAGCTAGCTGATGTTAAAGCAGCATATAAAGATTTCAAGGGAGACATGGACAAAATTATGGAATCTGTACTGTGTGTTGATTATGCAGATGAACCAAGAATAAGGAAGATCATACAACAAGCCATTGAATCTGGAGAAGTTCCATCTTACAAAGTCTTTGTAAAAGAGTCTAAGCAAAAAATGAATGCAAGAAAAAGGAGGGTATGTTACTGCACCTGCAAAGGCTCAAAGGGGAAAGCTGTTGAATGTTTACACTTGTCAGGAAGTGTTCTTTTCAAATCCATTTAAACTGTGAATCATTTAACTTACAAATTCTCGGGGTGTGATTTATAAAAACAGGACTGACACACCATTAATGAGTTAATGGACTTGAAGTTTGAATCTGAGTCTACACACTTCGTGTTTTTGTCTCTTCAGCAATAACAAAGGCTTTGTCTACACTAGCATTTTTGTTGGCAGAATTTTTGTTGGAAGAAAAAATCCTGACTGACATAAATTTCATCAACAAAAGCACTGGTGTAGACAGCACTGTTGGCAGGAGATGCTCTTCTGCCAGTAGTTATTGCCGCTTGTTGGGGTAGTTTAATTAAGACAATGAGAGAGCTCTCTCCCACCAACACAGTGTGGCTACACAGGAGATCATATAGCAGCACACCTGCAACAGTACAGCTGTGCTGCTGTAAGGCCTGAAGTGTATACATAGCTTTAGTTTTTCAAATGCCATATCCTTAATGGCAGTCAGTTTACTTCTTGGCTTCAGTGCAATAATAGGCATGTACATATTTTTTCTACTTGCATGTCATCTGTTTGAATACCATACACACTTTGCTAACAGCTTATTAATATTCAAAATATTGGAGCAGATCGGTGTCGCTTGACTCAAATCTAAAGGGACTATCTTAGGCCAAAAAACTTCCTTCTGAAATCATACCATATATTTATTCTTTACACCAGATGGTGCATGCAGCAATTATATTAATAGAAGAATAGTAAATATTGTTAAAATTCAGTTAAGAGGAAGCAAAAACATGGTAGAATTTCCTAATAGCACAGCCAGAATTGGACATTTGTTTAATGCAGATAAAACTTTAAGGCCAAACAACCTTGAACAAATAACTTTTTCCAAGTTTCTACCTTTTTTTTCTTTCTGTTTTGCTCCTATAGCTTTACACTATAATCTCCATACTCTGGGTGTCCCTAATTCAGGAACACCTGTGGTATGGATGCTGGTAGGTGGAGACGGAAGTGGCTTTGTGCATTGCTGCTCCCATTCCCCCAGCTTGGGGGGACAGAGGGAGCAAAAGTGCAGTTACGTGCTCTGGCAGAGGCTTTTCTCTACTACTTGCATAGCAGCAAGGGGAAGAGCCTGGGAGCGGTGAGGGGGACAGAATGCCAGGTGAAGTGTCCTATATCCTTCCCCTTACTTCTTCTCTGGTCCAGCAAAATCTTTAACCTAACATGCCCTTTTTCCTAGAGTTGTTGAATTAAAGGGTCAAGTGTATTTAAACACAAAAGGTAGTATTCAGTGACTGTTGTAATAAAACTTAGATCAAATAATGTGCTGTTTGTTTTCATCTAAGTAGCTAGTTACTATTTCAGGCTCAAGAAGAAGCTAAAGAGGCAGAAAAGACCAGGGAGGAACTTGGCCTTGGTGAAGGGGAAGATGACTTGAAAGCACTAATTGAAGTAAGATTTGAGAATCTCTGTAGATAAATTATTTTTATATCTTTGACTTTAGAGAGTTACCTTTTTGTGCCCAAAAGTCAGTAGGCTAATATGCTTGCAGATGTCCTCAGAACTGCATTACCTATTGGAAAAATATTTACTGGTGATTATAATAAGCCCTACTGCTGAATTTCATGCTTTTCATTTAGCCTTTAGAAGGCTGATTAACACTGAGTATGATGCAGTATTTTATATAATAAATTCTCTTACACTAAAATAAACTGGTTCACTGTAGTTACGTTTATTCTGGTCCCAAATAAACCATGAAAGCTTATACAGGCAGTCCCGCAGTAATGAACGGGGTTTGCTGCCCGTCTCTGCTGGAGACCAGCAGACCAGGGAGACGGGAAGCAAAGCCTCTGAGGACGCCGGCAGCGGGACAGCCGCAGCGCACCTGGGCTGTCCGCTGCCCGCGTGCTCCGCGGCTTTGCTCCACGTCTCCCCAGACCAGGGAGACGGGGAGCACGCGGGCAGCGGACAGCCCAGACGCACCGTGGCTGTCCCGCTGCCAGCGTGTTCCGTGGCTTGGCTCCCCGTCTCCCTGGTCTGCTGGAGACCAACAGAGCAGGGAGACGGGAAGCAAAGCGGAGCAAAGCCGCGGAGCACGCGCGCAGCGGGCAGCCCAGACACGCCGCGGCTGTCCCACTGCCGGCGTGCTCCGCGGCTTTGCTCCGCTTTGCTCCTCGTCTCCCTGGTCTGCTGAAGATCAGCAGACCAGGGAGACGGGGAGCAAAGCTGTGCAGCACGCGGGCAGCAGGACAGCCACGGCGTGTCTGGGCTGTCCCGCTGCCCCCGTGCTCCGCGGCTTTGCTCCGGACGCCTGTGGTACAGCAGCTGGGGCGCTGCCGGTTGGTCCCGTAGCGCTGCTCTGGGCGCTACTGGACCAACCCAGCAGCACCCCAGCTGCTCTGCCCCAGGCGTCCTGATTCAGCCACTGCTGGTCAGTTTCAGCAGCGGCTGAATCAGGACGTCTGGGGCAGAGCAGCTTGGGTGCTGCTGGGTTGGTCCAGTAGCACCCAAGCTGCTCTGCCCCAGGCGTCCCCAAGTCAGCCGCTGCTGAAACTGACCAGCGCTGACTACAGGAAGCCCAAGGCAGAGTTGCTCTGCCCCGGGCTTCCTGGAATCAGCCGCTGATCAGTTTCAGCAGCAGCTGACTTGGGGACGCCTGGGGTTCTTAAGTTGAATCTGTATGTAAGAACTGGCATCCAGATTCAGCCTGTTGAAATTGATCAGCGGCTGATTCCAGGAAGCCCAGGGCAGAGCAACTCTGCCTTGGGCTTCCTGTAGTCAGCCGCTGGTCAGTTTCAGCAGCGGCTGAATCTGGATGCCAGTTCCGACTTACATACAGATTCAACTTAAGAACAAACCTACAGTCCCTATCTTGTACGGAACCCGGGGACTGCCTGTATTAGGAACCTAGGATTGCTGCGCTAAATACATACCATACCACAATAAAGGAATCATTGATGTGTTAGTAGGCTCTGTTGGGAGTAGACAGGAATATTCTTCATTGGCTTTGTTCTTGAATTATTCCAGACGTGGCATGGTCTGCCTTATGGTAGAATCATAGAATACTAGGACTGGAAGGGACCTCAAGTGGTCATCGAATCCAGTCCCCTGCCCTCATGACAGGACCAAATCCTGTCTAGACAATCCCTGATAGATATTTATCTAACCTACCCTTCAATATCTCCAGAGATGGAGATTCTACAACCTCCCTGGGCAGTTTATTCCAGTGTTTGACTACCCTGACAGGAACTTTCTCCTAATGTCCAACCTAAACCTCCCTTGCTGCAGTTTAAACCCATTGCTTCTTGTTCTATCCTCAGAGGCCAAGATTAATTAGTTTTCTGCCTCCTCCTTATGACACCCTTTTAGATACCTGAAAACTGCTATCCTGTCCCCTCTCAATCTTCTCTCTTCTAAACTAAACAAACCCAGTTCTTTCAGTCTTCCTTCATAGGTCATGTTCTCTAGACCTTTAATCATTCTCGTAGCTCTTCTCTGGACCCTCTTCAATTTCTCTACATCTTTCTTGAGATGTGGTGCCCAGAACTGTACACAATACTCCAACTGAGGCCTACCCAGCGCAGAGTAGAGCGGAAGAATGACTTCTCGTGTCTTGCTCACAACACACCTGTTAATGCATCCCAGAATCATGTTTGCTTTTTTTGCAATAGCATCCCGCTGCTGACTCCTATTCAGCTTGTGGTCCACTATAACCCCTAGAAACCTTTCTGCCGTACTTCTTCCTAGACAGTCGCTTCCCATTCTGTATGTGTGAAACTGATTGTTCCTTCCTAAGTGGAACACTTTGCATTTGTCTTTATTAAACCTCATCCTATTTACCTCAGACCATTTGTCCAATTTGTCCAGATCATTTTGAATTATGACCCTAACCTCCAGAGCAGTCGCAACCCCTCCCAGTTTGGTATCATCTACAAACTTAATAAGCGTACTTTCTATGCCAATATATAAATCGTTGATGAAGAGAGCCAGTCCCAAAACAGACCCCTGCGGAACCCCACTTGCTATACCTTTCCAGCAGGATTGTGAACCATTAATAACTACTCTCTGAGTACGGTTATCTAGCCAGTTATGCACCCACCTTTAGTAGCCCCATCTAAATTGAATTTGCCTAGTTTATTGATAAGAATATCATGCAAGACCATATCAAATGCCTTACTAAAGTCTAGGTATACCACATCCACTGCTTCTCCCTTATCCACAAGACTCGTTATCCTCTCAAAGAAAGCTATCAGATTGGTTTGACCTGATTTGTTCTTTACAAATCCATGCTGGCTGTTCCCTATCACCTTGCCACCTTCCAAGTGTTTACAGATGATTTCCTTAAATACTTGCTCCATTATCTTCCCTGGCACAGAAGTTAAACTAACTGGTCTGTAGTTTCCTGGGTTGTTCTTCTTTCCCTTTTTATGGATGGGTGCTATATTTGCTCTTTTCCAGTCTCCTGGAAGATCTCCTGTTTCCCATGATTTTTCAAAGATGATAGCTAGAGGCTCAGATACCTCCTCTATTAGCTCCTTGAGTATTCTAGGATGCATTTCATCAGGCCCTGGTGACTTGCAGGCATCTAACTTTTCTAGGCGATTTTTAACTTGTTCTTTTTTTATTTTATCTTTTAAACCTACCCCTTTCCCACTAGCATTCACTGTTAGGCATTCCTTCAGACTTCTCAGTGAAAACCGAAACAAAGAAGTCATTAAGCATCTCTGCCATTTCCAAGTTTCCTGTTACTGTTTCTCCCTCCTCACTGACCAGTGGGCCTACCCTGTCCTTGGTCTTCCTCTTCCTTCTAATGTATTTATAAAAAGTCTTCGTTTCCCTTTATTCCCGTAGCTAGTTTGAGCTCATTTTGTGCCTTTGCCTTTCTAATCTTGCCCTTGCATTCCTGTGTTTTGTCTATATTAATCCTTTGTAATTTGCCCTACTTTCCATTTTTTATATGACTCCTTTTTTATTTTCAGATCATGCAAGATCTCGTGGCTAAGCCAAGGCAGTCTTTTGCCATATTTTCTATCTTTCCAATGCAACGGAATAGCTTGCTTTTGGGCCCTTAATAATGTCCCTTTGAAAAACTGCCAACTGTCCTCAGTTGTTTTTCCCCTCAGTCTTGATTCCCATAGGACCTTACCTATCCACTTTCTGAGCTTACCAGAATCCACCTTCCTAAAATCCATTGTCTCTATTTTGCTGTTCTCCCTTCTATCCTTCCTTAGAATTGTGAACTTTATGATTTCATGATCACTTTCACCCAAGCTGCCTTCCACTTTCAAATTCTCAACCAGTTCTTCCCTATTTGTTAGGATCAAATCTAGAACAGCTTCTCCCCTGGTAGCTTTTTCAACCTTCTGAAATAAAAAGTTGTTTCCAATGCAGTCCAAGAACTTATTGGATAGTCTGTGCCCCGCTGTGTTAGTTTCCCAACGTATGTCTGGATAGTTGAAGTCCCTCATCACCACCAAATCCTGCACTTCAGATGATTTTGTGTGTTGTTTAAAAAAAGCCTCATCCACTTCTTCTCCCTGAGTAGATGGCCTGTAGTAGACTCTTAGCATGACATCACCCTTGTTTTTAACCCCTTTTAGCCTAACCCAGAGACTCTCAACACTTCCATCTCCTATGTCCATCTCTACCTCACTCCAAGCATGTTCATTTTTAATATATAAGGCAACATCTCTCTTTTTTTCTCTGTCTATCCTTCCTGAGCAAGCTGTACCCTTCCATACAAACATTCCAATTGTGTATTATCCCACCAAGTTTTTGTGATGCCAACAATGTCATAAATGTACATACTTTTTAGCACTTTCAGTTCTTCCTGCTTATTACCCATACTTCTCGCATTTGTATATAGGCATCTAAGATAACAGGTAACAGGACAGAGACCTCAAGAATCTAATCTGTCACTCTTTATTCAATGGGTAGGTATGGCCACTTGCTAGGGAGATGTTAAAGTGTTCTCCTACTGATCACATCAAGCTTTATATACTAGCCTGTCCATCCCACAGCATGCTGTCAAGTAGGCCATGGATAAGGGGAAAAGAGCTGAAGTTTGGAAGAAACAGCTTGAAATTAGCAGATATTTTATAACTTCCTGTGATTATAAATGAAGGTCGGACATTCTCACAGCTCACACATGAAAAGAGTGAGTTAGATTTTCAGCTGTTTTTAAAGGACAAAAGAGCATTTGCATCCAAGTTGGCTTTTTAATATCTGGCATGGGGCTACACTCTCTTCTTTCTGAGGTGGACCATGCTGATATCTATTTTGCTGCCTTCTGTAGGTAGGACAACTTTAGTGTATTCTACATGAGGTTACACCTTAAACTTATTTAAAATCTGAAGCTCTGAAGAATGTATTATTATCTTGATTAAGTGGAGAGTCTTGCTGTGAACACATGACATCAATATTCCAAGAGCTTGAATGGTTTCTTAACGTTTTCCAGGTGGAGTTTAAAGCACCCACTAGTCCAGTGCAGTCAATAGAACTGCTTGCATAGATGCCCTTTGAAAAGCAAGATATAAAATGACCTGAGATCTTTGTTTGAGGAATTGCAATGCTCCCTCTGCCATACTGTCACTGTTGAGACTGGAGGCAGCTTAATTTACTTGTAGATGGAAGCTTCTTACAAAGGGTGCTGCATGAAGAACTCTTGATCTTGGAATTCACTTAATCTGTTCTCTGTGCTTTGATCTGAATCTGGTGATCTGAATCTACTTTGACTGTGTTGATCTCGTCCATATGCAGCAGCAAAGCCTGTCTGAATAGGCGTTTAGGGAACACTGAAGTGGCTACAGGAGGGATGGTTCGTTTTGGAAGGGATGTGAGGATGTTGATTTGAATTTCGCTTGCTGGCATGTTTGTGAGGGTAGAGGAAAAATGTGCTGCTGTTCAGGTTATTTTTTAATTGTATCTATTTAGTTAATGATGAGGGAGCCTCCTATGATAGCCTCTTATGCTGTATCCGTATAAACAAATTAGATATCTAGATTATCTATTTTCTAGAACCTAGTTCTGATCTCCATTACCTCCTGTCAGGAACCCACGGTCCCATTCTCAGTTACTTAATATTTGTGTTGGCCTTTTCTACTTACTTATTTTAGATACGAGGTGATGTGGATTAAGGTGGACCATAGATTTTTACATAATGACATTACATCTTCCATATTCTCTCTTTAGTACATCCCAACATCTTTTAGTAGTCTAATGAAGTTGGATCTCTCAATTACTTTTTGATAAACAGATTTCTCATTCATTTTATAGAGCAGAAATAAAGATAGAAAGAAAGAAATGGATGACTTTCTGGCTCAAATGGAAGCAAAGTATGGAAACAATTCCAAGAAAGGAGGAAGGAAAACAGCACCCAAGAAGGCAAAGAAATAATTACCTATTGACTTTTTCTAGACTTTGTCAATCCATAAATGAATGCCAGTTCTAGTAAATCTCTGCAGCCTTCCAGTTCAGAAGACATGTGCATCAATGCATTGTGGCTGAGAAGATGATAGCAAGTACAATGAAAATGAACATCTAAAATAGTGTCACCAAAATGTTCTCCCAATTTTTAATTATGGTTACATAGATTATTGAATTACCACTGTGCCACAGATAAGGGTTGTAAACTTACTATTTTGGATTTATATCTATCAAAAAATTGAATTGTGTAAACAGCAAAACCTACCTGAGACTACTGCTGGTGGCAAACCAATGTAATTTAACGGGGTTGAGTGTCTTAATGTTGGGTGCGTGGGGCTTCTTATCTGAGTATCTCATGAACAGAACCAGAAAATGCTTACTAGTTTTCCCGGTACTACTCTGTTGCTCTTATGGTCTTTGCACTTCTGTTGAACAGGGCAAGAGTTTTTCAAGTATTAGTGGGTTTATTAAAGATTTTTGAAAACTAGCTTTAATAAAAGTTTTTGCAGAATTGTAGTACTCTTGTTTCTTCATCTCCATATTTGCACAAATGTTTATAGATATCTAAAATGCTTCATTATTACTATTGTCTGTTCACAGCTGATGTTGGATTGCCTAACGAAGTAATACTGCATAATATTACAGCATTTAACACAAAAAACAACCATTGAAACAAAATGATGGATATATATTACCAAGGTGGCATGCTATTATTTAACACTTGTCCTGCAAGAGTTTTTTTAAAATAGAGTCCTATTTCTAAAGTTCTATAAAAGTTCTCAGAAGTATATAAATACATAAATTACTTCAGAAAAAAATCTAACCAGAGTAGCCCTGTACTAAGTTTAGTAAGAATAACTTAAAGGCAACAGAAATTCACCTAATATGCCTTGATATAAATGGAGGGGCAGTTAACAGTTTTTCATCTCAAGTAATTTTTAAATTAAGACAAATCTTATTTTATTTTGTAGGCCTCTTTAGTAGCCAGGTATTGAGAATTTGCAACTTGAAGCTAATGGAAGTTGCAAGTACTCAGTTTGTAAGATCATCCTCTGAAAGTGTTTGACTAGAACTATATTACAAACCCAACCAATCTTGTCAAGGGAGAGACTAGCATTTCATGTTAAGTATTACCTTCTTGCTTTTAATAGTAACTAACCTGAAGCTAAAGCTGGGTTTATATTAAATCAAAGTTTCTATGCTCTGATGAAAAACAAATCTTGGCAAACACAAGCATTCACTAGTACAAACTTTAGTCCGTGCTTAGTCCCTACTGCACACAGGAATCATATCTGTAATGAGACTGAATATTTGTTTAAAAAAAGTGTCTCCAGAACTAGTTTCTGGACAATTTCTAATTAGCTGCTGGTGTGAGAGTTCATGTAGTTTGTAGCCTAGGTTATAGGCCATAATACTGTCAATGCTGTGTTTGTCTGTTTGTGTTAGCTATAAGTTATCGCAAAAAGGAGTGGCGAGGAAACCTATTTTGGTTCCTAACACAGAACTGGTGTTGGCTTTTTTTGAACTTCTTTGATAGTGAATCTTCATTTCCTTAAAGCAAAGAACTTTTGTAGTGACCAAAATGAGTAGACTATGGATTCAGTTATAAAGAGATTATAATTGGTTAATCAACTGGTGCAGCCCACTTGGTGCCCCAGAAAAGACAGTGATTACCTTTAACTCTCAATATAAATGAGCAGTTCTGTGGCACCTTAGAAACTAACAAATATATCATGAGCTTCCATTGGTTAAACCCACTTCATTTACTCATCTGATGAAATGGGTTTTACCCACAAAAGCTCATGATATAATGTATTTGTTAATCCCTAAGATGCTACAGGACTGCTTGTTTTTAAAGTTACAGACTAATACAGCTACCCTTCTGAGACTTCATTAGCTATATGTTGTTTCATTCTATTTGTCTGATCTTCTGAGAAGATTTAGTGGTCTTAGGGAAGAGAACCACATTTTTCTTACAGATTGTGTTGTACAGCTCCTAGCACAATGGGGTTGCGGTCTGATTGATTCCTATGGAACACAGGAATACAAACCAATCTTTTGCCACCACTATTTTCTTTTTTTTCTGAACTGAGGATGGTTGAGCTAAGAATACCTGAGAGGGCTGGACTGGGAAGGAACTGCTTTTTCATAAACAGGAATTTTTGAGGTGAGGTCTTTACATCAAGAGCGGGAGGGAGAATAATCTGAGTAAAAACTTTACTAAAAGACAAGCAGTGGCTAATAGAATTTGTAACCTATTTCTGTTACAAAGGGGGAAGATAAGCAGCTGCATCTAACAGACTAATTGTAAAGGATTTTTTTTTTCCTCTGACCTCACAGACTTCTAGTAGTAAGGTGACTTGTGGCCATTAAAGAGCAAACTTGCCCTGGGCTAGTCATTCAATCTCCTTTACATACAAGATACAGGCTTCATGACTCACAATGAGAAACAGAAAAGCCGTTTAACAAATACATCTCCAAATTGTTCCTCCATGTTTTCAAATTACAAAAGCACAGATGAAGTTCAGAAAAGGTTCTTTTTAATTGCATATAAAAGTGACTCAGTTTACTAAAGACTCAGTTACTGTCTTCACACCATAGAAGAATTAACATTTCTTCCAAAATGATATTCCCCTCAATTTATGACTAGACATATTTACAGGTCTGGCTCTTACTGTGTTTAGTAAGATCTGAAGCTAATGGTCGTTAAGTCTAATTTGTTTCAAAGTGGAGAGCCTGATCTGCTAAAATTTAAAATATTTGATCAAGAATAAAGGAATCTTACTTTCTGTAGTGAATGGAAATAAATGTTCAATAAAAAGACTGTTTTTGACCCTTGAGGACACTTGCCTGACTCACTATTAGAGGTATTTGTCTATAAAACAGGAAGGGATAGTACAGGTTATGATTGTAAGTTAAAATTAGCAAACATGGAAGCACAACGTTTCATCTTTATTTGCTATCTTATTTTACGTAACTATGGCTTGTGTTCTCACCACAGGATCCACAGATTGTCAAATTACCTGATCATAGTTGCATAATTGTATTATATGCAATTAATAAGTTACTTATTTTGACAGCAATATTCGACCAGACCTAACAATAGTAATTAAGGTTTTTTAAAAAAATCTTTTAATGTATAGTAAGTAAATTGCTGTGAAAAGTGCAATAGTCTTTCACTAAATATTGCAGCCACTGCTGCAATAACAGGAACCAGAGAGTGCTGAGCTAACGGTCCTTTTTAATATGAAAATATTAGCAATGGCTTAGCAGAAAGTTTAGTAGACTTTTAGGATACAAGCTTTAGTGTTCACCAGAATAGCTAAGCTTGGTGTACAGGAAGAAAACTGAAATGTGCTAAGTACCCTACAGTCTTTGGCAGCTGCTTTAAAAAAAAATACAAAAATAAGATCTTTATGAAGGATCTTCAGTTCTTCTGTAAACAAGTTTGATATTGCTGAGATTCAACACTGATTCAGGAGGTTCCAGATGTGATCATTGCATCTTGGTGAAGGACAGATCCTTATTACCTATTACAGTCCTTGTCTGCTTCTTGTAACTGATCCACCTCGGGTGTGAGCTCTCACAGAACCATGTAGTTGAAGACCTACTATAAAAAGATTAGGTAACATTTTTAAAATAGCCATTTTAGTACCTATTAGAAGTCTTAAGCAGCAATACCATATACATCCATTTTTTCAATGTTAAAATATGCTTTAATTTATAAGTAACTGCATTAGTTGCATCTAAAAACCAAGACTGATTATGTACAATAATTTTTAATATACCTCTATGTGAAACTTTCTGGAGGCGAGAATGGTATTACAATCCTTATCTGAAACTTTTTATGTTACCACCACCACTTTTTCCCCCTAGCTTGATCATATTAACATAATGCTATATACACTCAACACAGGTAATACACAGTAATACATTTTAGGTTTGTGATGTTCAGAAAAATTATTTTCTAGAAAAGGGAAAAAAAAGTGTTAAGGTGGCTGCTGTATTATTGTGGATTGATCTGTGATGTGATCCATTAAAGAAGCTTTGTACCAAGAATATTTGGTAAATTTCAGTGCTTGCCAGAGGTGCAGCATGAGGCTGGGATAGTGTAATACTTACTACAAAACTGACTTTAATAAAAAAAAAAACCTAAGACACATTCTTCTTTTGGTCTAACTTCTAAACATAGTAGGCAAAGTGGCTTTTTGGATATGAATGTTTCTGCTTGAAAAATCAGTACAAAGTGTACATACAACACACACAATTCTGACACCTTATCTCCCCTATTTCTTTTCTGATGTTGAAGCATGCATCCCAATTTCTTCTTGTATCTCCCACTCAGATGTGCCCATAAGCACTCTCCAGTCTTGGCCCAATTCAGATACTCTGGTGGAGGTCAGGTTAAGTACTTAGGGGCATGGTCTCAGTATAGAGCAAAGTCAGGCTGGAGGAGGTGAGGGAAGCTTGCGTTAAAAAGGAGCTAATTCCCTGGAATCATGATGAAGAGGGACAAGCACATGCACCTTTTGCTCTATGGTCTTATTGATAATGCAAGTTACTGTGCAGCAAGCCACAGTAAGACTTTACAGCAGTTTTTTAAATCACAGAGTAATGTCCTGTGTGGACACTGCAAAAGAGAATAAAGTCCGGATGCTGGCTTGGCATACTACTCTTTTGAAGCTTCAGGGGTAACAGTTAGTCTGTTACAGAAAAAAAACAACAAATGGTCTGGTAACACTTTATAGACTAACAAAATGTAGATGGTATCTTTGGAAGTGTACTGTATCTGTGTCCTCACAGGTTGTAACTGCATGGCAAGCTGTTGTACTATAGGTTTACAACATTGCTTGCTGCACAATAACTTACAGTCTAAACAATAAGGATTTTAATACCCTCCCTCCACCAAGTAGGGAAGAGAATGGGGAGCTGCTGTTGCTAGAGTCAAGCCCATGTGCATTTTGTACTTGGAGAACTTACATGCAAGACTATTTCCAATGTTATTCCTTCTTGGGCTGGTTTCTGCTGTGCTCACTAGCTGGATGAGTGGATGCTCATAACACATGTATAGATATTCAAGGTAGGGATGTTAGCTAGCTTATAACTGAATAGTCATGTAACTACATGAATTATTAGCGGTTATATGACCATTGCATAGTCCCTGAGTATGGGGCAGGCAGCCAGTGCGCTCCCATGGAGCACCCTGACACTCAATCAGAGGCAGCAATACAGGGTGGCAGACGGAGTTAGTCTGCAAGGGAAGTCAGTTTCAAAAACAGCTCCTCTCATGAACTGGCTGCCTGCCACGCTACACTGTTGCCTCTGATACAGTCAATTTCTATATATTTTAATGAAAGAAGGATCATGGTCTACACTGCAGAAGTCCTTTGAATTAGTTAAACTTTACATAATGGCAGGAGAAAAACCACACAAGCCCCATATCTGTGCAAATTTGTATACAAAAATAAATCAGAAGTATAAATCTGAGGTAAAAAACGCACTGATAGGTTTTCTGTTCTTATTGCTGATATTACTTGAGCCTTGTGATTTGAAAGCAGCAAATACCCCACATCACACCCATTATTATTATTTCAGTCAATTTACTGCATGTACCTGTGCCTGCTGATCCTCTACTGGTCCCAGGTTGATTAGCATAATCAATAACTGTGCAAGAACGGTGATACTGTGGATCTGGCTGAAAGATAAGGTGAACTAGTTGTGCATACTTGCAGTATCAGGACTTTTTTAAAATGGCAAAGTGCCAATACTAAACATTTTATTACAACACTTTTATACTGCCTCATAAACCCAAATCTGATTAGCATAATGTATGAAAGAGTAATCTCATCAGGTTGTTTTCCCTCCTTAAATTGGATAGAGGGCACCACACCTCAAAAAAATCTACAATATATTTCTAGTCATTCATTATCATTTCAATTTCTGAACATACTCAATAGAGGCTTTAGGATCCCCAAATGTTCCTGATTAACAATTCAGCAATGCTAGAACCATAAATGGGAACCATGAGCTGTGCTGCAGGATTCAATAGTTATGAAGCTTAAAGTCTAGTTAAACCTGGCATGAGAAGAAATCATCTCTAAAGGAGAAAAGTGTAGTTCCAACATCTTAAAATACTGAGAATAAGAGCCAGCTGTGGGGAATTTACAGACACGGACACTTAACCTCTAGGAACTTGACTGAGTCCACATTGTCATTTCACAGGTTCCAAACTTTATATCTACCAACCTGGATAGATCTGAACTGGGGATCTAGTGGTGAAAGGTTCTGTATGCTGTCACCAATCTCTTGAGCCATCCAGTTCTCCATCAAATATTTACAAATGCTAACTGCTAAAGCAAAAAGTCTACCAAAGACTCACTCTCTATACCGTTTGGATACATTTGCCACTCTTTACCCAAAATGCATGAGTTGTATTAGGCCTGGAGAAATGATCAGGTAAGAAAAGCCTCTCCTGTGGCTGCTGATGGTTAATTTCATCCGCCATTGCACTCTGAGCTCGACTTGAATTCCCTCGGGATTTCTACCTCAAAGTACAGAAAAATTAACAATCAGACTTTTTTATTGTGACCATGCATTAAAGATAAAATATTGTAATCAGTGCCTAATCAATTATGAGCATCTTCATAGAAAATGGTTTCTACTTCCATTGGGTCTAAAAAACACTCAACCTTGTTCCAGATAGGGTGTGTCTAGACTACAGAGTTTTGTCGACAAAAGTGGACTTTTGTCGACAAAACTATACCTGCGTCTACACTACCGCTGAGTTCTGTCGACATAATGACGACAGAACTCAGCAGTTTTGTCGACGCTGGCAAACCTCATTTTACGAGGCATAACGCCTTCTGTCGACAGAGTTCTGTCGACAGAAGGTGTTATTGCATCTAGGGTTGTGTCTAGACTACAGGGTTTTGTCGACAAAGCAGCTTGCTTTGTCAACAGAACTGAATGTAGTCTAGACGCTTTTTGTCAACAGAAGCTTTGTCGACAGTATCTGTCGACAAAATTTCTGTCGATAAAAGCCTGTAGTCTAGACGTACCCATAGCTAGTTAAAATACATCAGCTTATTTTTGTATTACATGTTGGACCTCGCTGGTCCGGCACCTGACTGGTCCCGGATGACAGATTTTGCTGGACCAGGGAGGTCATTTCTGGCCTCCCCTCATACAGTCCCTGCCCCAGCCCTGGATGGCCACCGGCATCCATGCCAGCTCCCCACTCGCCTACTGCCAGCCCTGCTGGTTCCCCCCCTTCTCTGCTAAGCTGGGCAGCCCAGACCCCAACGCATAGCCCCACTGCTGCATGCTGGGCTCCTGGCCCCACCAGGCAGCCAAGATGGGTTGCACCTGGCAGCTCAGATGCAGGGAGCCCAGATGCCAATCCTCACTGGGACTCTCTAGTGCTGGAATATCCGTGGTCCATGGATGTTGCCAGACCAAAAAAATCCCAGTTTACAGAGGTTCACCCTGAACAGCATTTTATTAATATGATTGATGAAGAACTTCAAAGAACATTGGGATAATGTGAATAACAACAAAATATAAACCAAAATAAAAATATGATAAAGAATTTTTGGACTTGCCAATGCAATCTGTAGTGAGAAAAACAACTTTTTTAGCATGTCTCTCATTTCCAAACAATATAATTTAAATGTATTTTCATATGATATACCAAATTAGAAGTTTACCATTTGCCTTTGGGATCCCACGGTGTTCAAGTGTTCCACCACATCAGCAGTACTAATAGGTGGCAGAAGATTATTTCGGCTCAGGGGCATTAAGGAGGATGACAACAACTGGTCATGTGCAGTAGGGCTGGAATCCAACAACAACAACCAAAAATATACATTAATGCCAGAGATGGAGACCCATGTGAGCTAAAGTAAATGGAACAATAAAACTCCAGACAATACATGCAGAACTGTAATTTAAGATGCTGAATTGCATGGATAGTATAGGAGAACTGGGCTTCAAGGGAGAATGATGCACAAGTATAAACTTATTTTTTTTTGTTTTTACAGAATTGTCTTAGCCAGTTATTTCCTGTATTCCCTTGATAGCAGCTTTGGGACTGTTCTTCATGCATGCTGTCAAGGCAAACCTTCCAGAGACCCTGAGATATGTTATAGTCCAGTCAATGGTCAAAATACTAATCAGTGGCCACAGCTGTTTCACTAGATATCAGATCTTCACCACCCTAAGCAAGGTAATGGGAAAGATGATAACAGCCCAGTTTTAGCAACGTGTAACTACTTATCACTATATCCCTTCCAGATAGGTTTTAGACCTAGCTATGACACTGCGACAACACTGTTATTCTTTCAGATGATTTTGTGCCATAAACAATGGCAAGACAGCTATGCTAGTTTTACTGTATTTATCTAATGCCCTCAATATGGCTGACCACAAGACATCCCATCTATAGAATACAGCAGAAGTTGATGGCGCTGCTCTCACAGGGTTCGACTTATTCCTCTTGACCACATCTGAGGGCTGTGATGGGCAACTGTTCTTATCAAAAGCCCCTATCTGTGGAATCCCATGGGCCTCCATACCTTCCCTTCCGCACTTCATCTATGTGAGAAACCATGAGATGGTTGTGATGGTATGGGTTCCAATGTCGGCAATGTGTTCATGAGGCATAGCTATGTGTATCATTTGTACCTGAAGCAGATACCATCTTCTAGCTACCTCATTGTATAGAAGAAATAAGCACCTGGATGGATAGAGTCAGTAAACTCTTGACTCAGACTCTAGTAAGACAAATATTTGTGGGCAATAAGAAACTCTTGGCAGATTTTGTATAATCTGTATCAATTTCTTCTGTTGAAGGCTTCTGTCCATTGTTTAGGAGGTATGCCATGTTGGCTCTGCACTGTATCTAGATATCCAATCTGTGGCAGTGGCCAGAAACACCTTCTGGATCTATGTCTTTGTAGCCTCAAGAAAGGACTACTGTAGTGCTCTGAATGTGTGGCTGAGAAAGAAAGATATACAGAAGCTGCAGCTGGTCTGGAATGTGGAACCCCATTTCCTAAGCAGAATAGACAGACAAGAACATATTGTAAATGAGAATCACTGTATTAGTTCCTCAGTAGTCTGTTGAGTCCAATTAGAAGTCTGGATCTTTATCTTCTGAGCCTAAAAAGGACTGTCTTTTCCTCCACATCACCCTTGAAATAATGTGATCAACATGTACTCAGCTGTCAGCATGCAAAAGGAAGCTCATTAGTACTGGAGTCTTGGCAATTTGGGAAAGGGAACACTGCTATGGAACTCTACTATAATACTTCAGAATTGTCATGTTTTGCCTCTTTTACTGCTCAATTTAAGACACATATGTTTATGCTGCTTTTTGCTTAATAAAGACACTGTCACTTTCCCCAGAATGCCCAAAAAGGTGAGGTAAGAAATCAACACCAGACCGATGATACCCTAGAATAGAGAAATGTGTCCTAACAGGACCCTGTTGAAATGTTATGTGCCTGTCTGTAGTGCCTAGATAGTACTATATGTGTGGCAAAACATACAAATACAGACAGATATTGCTGAAATGAGTGTTTTAGCAAGAGAGTCTGCCAAACAGCTCTACTTCTTATCCTGCTTGTAACAAATTCAACTTTATAATTTCATTACAATAACAAAAAGAAAGATGTAGAAGGCTTGTTAAGGGCAAATCCCTTTTTTAAGAAGGTAAACTCAGACATGTTCTACCCACCAAAAGGCAAGTTCCGTATTTATTTTACAAAATTGATGGAATCAATGACATCTAAAACAAGAAGAGAGTAACACTTCTTGGCTTCTCTGTTTCTGAATGATGATCAATTTACAACTACTGCACAGAAGACACAAAACTCAAATTTTGACAAGCAAAAAGGGAAATGATTTTTAACAATTCTGCTTTAAATTTTATTTAACTGTAATGTTTAAAGCTACATACTATTGGTATTAATAATCTGAGATCTTATGGAATAACTACAAATATGGTAACAAAAGTGGAAAGATGTAAAAATTGCTTTGCTGCTTTGAAAATACTGCAATATATAGGCATCTTATAGATGAATAGGGTCCACTTATAAATGTTGGAGATATTCAAGAGGCACTGGGTATTATATGCATATTCTAAGAGTGCTAGATTGGCAGGACATTCTGGAACTATGTCTTACAAGATCTTAAAAGCATAACCAATTTTTTAAAACTCTCCCTGTAACCCACTATATGAATTTAGTACCTATGCTAAGAATAAAAGGGGTACTTCAAGAATTGTGAAATTAATCTATGGGTCTGAGAATAGCAAAGACAGACATTATAAGATTTTGGAAGGAAAAAAAAGAAGGATCATCTATTAAGTAATTTACAGCTGAACTGGCCATAATGACAACATCTGGAAAAAATATATAGAAGACAGGATAGATTAGATGAGTTTAAAAGAATGTGAATCTCCCGATAGACTGCAAAAGGAAAAGCCAAGTCAGTTCCAGAAACATATACAGAATTCTGTCACTAGCCTGCCTGCCAATGAAACACAAGAGAAAAAAAGATTTAACTCTGCTTTCTAAACAAAACATCTTTCAGGTCTCAATCCAATGACTCTTCTGGGTTTACTAGCAATGCTGCATAATATAATATTTTAGTTTGTCACAAGTAAAAGAAGCATCAGAGGTCAGTTAGGCCATGTCTACACTCCAGATAAGACTGAAGCAGCCGCAGTCTATCTTCCAGGGTTCAAATTAGCAGGTCTAGTGAAGACATGCTAATTTGAACTGAGAGGGCGCTCCTGTCAATGCCGGTAGTCCTGCTTCTACAAGGAGTAAGGGAAGCTGAAGGGACAGCGTGCACCCTTTGACTTCCCGCAGTGTGGACAGTAGTAAAATTCAAGTTAAGATACTTGGACTTAAGCTATGCAATTAACATGGCTAAAGTTGTGTATCTTAATTTGAACTTATCCCCTAGTGTAGACCAGGCCTTAAAGACTTTTGGTTCTGGTGGCTTCCTAGAATGATGCATTTTGGCATGTCACTTCTAAATCCAGAAGAGCCAGCTCTAACACTTCGGCAAAGGATGTGACACAGTTGCTTTCAAAATGTAAAAGTTTGTTTTGGATGCAGGCAAAAGACTAAAGGAAAATGAAAATTGCATCTAGATTTGATCCAAAGCCCATCTAGGTCAATGGGAGTCTTTCCATTGACTTCAGTAGGCTTGGAAACAGGCTCACTAATATTAGCATTCTCTGTAGCTATTATATTATACATATTTACATGCAACTCTTCTCCTCTCTCTAAGGTTGCTATTAATAACACTGTAGTTGCTCAAAAACTTATAAGGCTATCGCCTCCCTTATACAGCAATGCACAGCATCATAAGCTTAGGCAATTTTCAGAAACATCAGTTGCAGCTAAAATGTTAGGGTCTATTTTAGCAAATTTAGCAGTTTCAGCTTTCTTGGTAGGCATGATTTAATTTGCAATTATATATTTTTTAAACAAACACAGACATTTTCTCCATTTGACAGCTTTTTTGCTTTATATGGACTTGGTTCTATAATTTGTAAAGTGAAAAACTGTTTTTAAACATACAGTCGTGTTCCTCTGATGACTTCATCTATGGTTCTTGGCGTCCCAGAGCGAGAGTGGTTAGGGTTGATAGGATGCAGGGTACGTGGTGGTGGGTTGCGTCTTCTAGCAGAATGAGCAGAGTATGACAGAGAAGATGTACTGAGCTCCAGAGCCCGATTTGGTCGAGTTCTTGTTGAGAGGATAGAACTGGAGCCTGGCCTCAGAAGAGGCTTGTCATCCAAATCTCTAACAACAGAATCAAGGAACCAAACAAAATATACATAAACATGATCATTGTAACAGGTTTCATACTATTGGCACAGTCCTTGTGTAAAAACCACAATTGCAACATTATATACTAATAAAGCTGGTACATTTTTGAGGGTTATGCTACCCAGAAATAGAGCAAAGAACAGAAAAAAAGTAATTAGGCTTTATTTTTAATTATTATTAAAATGTTCCAGATTGAAGAGACTGGAAATTGAAGAATTACTATTATTTACAGAACAAATGCACAACAACACAGAGTGAAAATGCAAATTACATCCTTGGCTTTGTTTGTCAGCCCATATCAAATAGGTTTAACTCTAAGTATGAGAGGGCACAGTAGTTTCCATTGCCCTCAACCTGAGATCGCCCTCTTCAAGGTAACAAAAGTTATACCGGCTAGTGCTGGACGTGATGCAGACATCAGCTCACTAAGGGTGCGTCTACACGGCACCCTAAACTCAAAACAAGATATGCAATTTGCGCTATACAAATTGCATATTTTATCTTGAATCTATTTTGAAATAGCTTATTTTGAAATCTGGCTTGTCTATACAGCACCAAATTTCGAAATAACATGCTATTTTGAGCCATCCCTTATCCCTCATGCAACGAAGTTTACTGGGATGGCAAAATAGCGTGCCTGTTATTTCAAAAAATATTTCAAAAGAATGGGTGGCTTGTGTAGACATGGGGTAGCTATTTGCAAAATAGCCGTGCAGTGGAGACATACCCTAAGTCAGGCATGTCCAAAGTCCGGCCCGCGGGCCAATTGCGGCCCGTGTTCCGGTTTAATACGGCCCCCGCTTCCTCCCCCTCTCCTGGCTCCCTGGCGCTCTTTTGAACTGGCGCGCCTAGCACGCCGCTTCCGGCCGCGCCGCTGCCGCCCATGGCCTCTGCGGTCCTAGAGCCTGCCCTGTAGGGCACGTCCACAGCCCCGCTCCCCCGCTCGGCTGCGGGTTCGCCCTGCCCCCGGGCCGCCGTGAGGCCGGTGTGCCGTGCGCTCTCCGCCTGCCTCCGACCCCGCGGGCCCTCCGCCTTGGGGCTGAGAGTGTGGGGACGGCCCTCACGCATGTTCACTTCTTCAAATCTGGCCCTCTTTGAAAAAAGTTTGGACACCCCTGCCCTAAGTGATAAAACCAGCCATATTTAAAAAAAGAAATGTTAAAAGTTTAGAATTAGATAGCTTAATGGATCAGTGCATTACTCTTTCATCTCTGTAGACCAAATTGAAATGCATATTTAGATCAGTAACAAAAAGTTGCTGAGTTTATTTATTCTATTAGTTGCATGTTACAAAACTACCACATAATTTACCATTTGGAAAGAGGGCCCTTTCTTAAAGATAAACTTAATAAATGAAACAGCAGGCTTGTTATAAATCCAGACTGTGTTATATTACCATGTGTTATGTTGCTAGAGTGGTAAGAGGAAACTGCTATAGCACTCGCTCGCGGCATGACTCATGCAAGCCAAATGGTATCTGTCTCTTAAATGAGCATCCAACCACTATACTTAAAAAAGTCCCCAAACTTTAACACTATCCTTTTAAAAGCTTCAGAGGGGTAGGCAAGTTAGTCTGTAACTGGAAAAACTTTAAAAAACAATGAATAGTGTAACAGGACCTTAAAAACTAACAAAACATGTATATGGTATTATGAGCTTTCATGGGTACAACCCACTTCTCCAGATGAATGGAGTTTTAACAGTCCAGTTCCAAAATAAATAGGGGATGGGGAGAGGAGGGGAATGAAGGAAGGGAAAAAATAGTGAATTAGAGTGTTTGTGTTACATGAAGCTGACAGAGGAGATGTAAATTGTTCTTAAGTACCCATTGTTGTTTTTAAGTCATTAGGATGTGGACAGTAGTGTGCTAGCCAGGAAATGTCTTTATTCATAACATTGTGATGGGTCCCAAACTTGTAAATGAAGCTTCAGGGAGTAGCCGAGTTAGTCTGTACAGAAAAAAACAACAAATGATCTGGTAGCACTTCATAGACTTACAAAAAATGTAGATGGTATCATGAGCTTTCATGGGCACAGCCCACTTCTTCAGATGACCAGAGTTTTGAGTTTAGGATGTGCAGACCCAAAATAAATAGGAGGGGGTGGGGGGAAGAGAAAAAAAAGGAGGGGTAGGAGACAGGGAGCAGAGGGTCCACTACCTGTGTATTTGGCTTGTGGAATTGGCCTGAAAGAACACGGTGACTTTGAGAGCCATTAATGAGTGCCCAGGCAGGTTAACATGCTCTCCAACAGGTTTCTGTGTGTTGCCTTTTCGGATATCTGATTTGTGTTCATTAATTCTTTCCCATAGAGACTGTCCAGTTTGGCCATTTTTCAAGTACTTCATTCAAGTTTGGGACCCATCACAAAGGTATGAATAAAGATATTATCTGGCTAGCACACTACCTTTCACATCCTAATGACTTAACCAACCAAACAATGGGTATTAAGAACAATTTGCACCTTCTCTATCAGCTTCATATAACGTGAACACTCTAATTCACTATTTTTTCCCTTCCTTCCCATCCTTCTCTCATCCCCTATTTATTTTGGAACTGGACTTTATTTTGGAACTGGACTGTTAGTACTCCATTCACCTGAAGAAGTGGGTTGTACCCATGAAAGCTCATGATACCATCTACATGTTTTGCAAGTCTTTAAGGTACTATCCTTTTAGCTACCCTTTTGAAATCACAGCATCTTTAACACTTTTATATCCTGATTCAGCAAGATATTTATGCACATGTCTCACTTTAGAGACTAACAAAAATATATACAGTAAAACCTGTGTTATCTGCCACGCCTGGAGATTAAGGTGTGCCAGTAACCTAAAAATTCTGATTTTTCTGGGGGGGGAGGGACAGGAGCCATGCGGGGCCTATGGGGGGCATGGGAGCCATGCAGGGGCCGGGATGTTAGGGGGAGCAGGATGCGGCCTGCTGGGGGGCAGGGTGGAAGCCAGGAAACGGGAGGCGGAGATGGTGGGGTGGCCTGACAGGGGGAGAGGGGTGGCGTCGGAGCCGCGGGGATGGGGGTAGGACCTGGCCTGCCGGCGGGGGTGCCAGGAACCGCGGGGGGGAGGGGAGAAAGTAGGATGCTTGCTTCTGGCTGCCATTCACCCCTTCCCCAGGTACGTGCTGCATGCTCATCTGAGGAGCACTTAAAGGGACAGTTTTCTTTCTTTTTTTTTTTTTTTTTTTTTTTTGCTTTTCAGCATCAAAAATTTGCTGGTTTCTACAGTTTTCCAGATGCTTAAGTTCCAGATAGTGCAGGTTTTATTGAAATAGTACCATGAGCTTTTGTGGGCACAACCCACTTCTTCAAATGACAAATAGGAGCTTAAAGTTACTCATGTGCAAGTGTAGTAAATATACTGCATCACTGACAATAGATAAATAGTTGAGAAAATAATCAAGAAGCGCTGCTTACACTTATGGGAGATAAATTCCATGACACTGGGTTTAAAGCCATATACAGTAAAACTCTGATGGTCAGGCATCTGCTGGTCCGGCACTCCTGATGGTCCGGCACCATCAGGAACCCGGAAGTGCTCCGGGCAGCCGGACCATTGCAGCTGCTCTGCCCCCAGCTTCCCTGATTCAGCCACTGCTAAAACTGACCAGCGGCTGAATCGGGGAAGCCGGGCGCAGAGCAGCTGGAGTGCCGCCGGATAGGTCCCGTAGCGCTGCCCCTCAGGGCAGCACCCCAGCTGTCCCCGATTCAGCCGCTGCTGATACTGATCAGTGGCTGACTCCAGGAAGCCCGAGGCAGAGCTGCTCTGCCCCGGCTTCCTGGAATCAGCCCCTGATCAGTTTCAGCAGCAGTTTACTTGGGTACACCTGGGGCAGAGCAGATGGGGTGCTGCCGGGTTGGTCCCCGTAGCGCTGCCGGACCAACCCGGCAGCGCCCCAGCTGCTCTGTCCCAGGCATCCTGATTCAGCTGCTGTTGAAACTGATCAGGGGCTGACTCCAGGAAGCCCTGGGAAGAGCAGCTCTGCCTCGGGCTTCCTGGAGTCAGCCACTGATCAGTATCAGCAGCGGCTGACTTGGGGACACCTGGGACAGAGCAGTTGGGGTGCTGCCGGTAGGTCCAGTAGCGCCATGGAGCCCCCCCTTCCGATAGTCCGGCATATCTGATAATTCGGCACCCCCCGGGTCCTAAAGGTGCCAGATTATCAGAAGTTTACTGTACATTATTTTTTCCTAGCAATAGAAAGCTCGACTTTACTATAATAACATGAAGACAAAAAGCTACTACCCTTACAATATTTTGTCTATTAGAGGCAGATTCCTTTGCTGTAAGTGGATTCCATGTATCAGCATCAAACCATTCAGATTTCGTGGAGGGCCACCATTTGATCCTTGACAGACATTTATCTGCAAATCAGAAAAAAACAGATTGACTTTTGACATGAAGATGATACATACATTCACCCATGTTCTTGCTCTTACCAAATAATCATTGAGCTTCTATTGTTTTCCAATGTTTCCAACCAAAGGAGAATATATTCATATACATCATTCTTATACCTTAGTCGAGTATCCTATAAACAACAGTTGACACTTGGTCTTGCAAATGATGGCACTTAGTTTATATTTTTATTTTAAAATATTTGCTACCATATTACATATTGTACATAAAGCTTCACAACTGAGGCTTTCATTTGCAGGAAAAAATCTTGTGATATGGTGCATAAATGGATATACGTAACTTCTGTAGGAGAATTTTTATAATCTCACTGTATAATGTGTCTGGGCATTCCTTTTGTGTCAAGAACAAAATTGGAAAATCCTCTCCTGTAACTCAGACTGATCTGGAAAAATGGCACATTCAACCCACTATAATGACACCAATAGTAAGAACAATAGTGCTTTAATCTCTCCAGCATACATACTTGAGGTGATTTTCTCCTCTTTTTGGTTTTGCGGACACATCTGGGTTGTGGACACTACACATACAATAAGGTAAACATGAGGTAGAGGATTATACAGGAAAAAAGTGGGAAGAAATAAAAAAGGAAAGGATTGAGTTAAAAACTGACTGAATATAGATATCATTTTTGGTGCTTGTCACTTTAGGGATGCTTAATCCTAAAGTAGAACATGGAGGGACAGAATCAGTATCTAAATTTTTTCTTTAAAAAAACCCAACATGTTTTAAATGTAGATCACTTACCACTTCACAGAGATTAGACTCTAATCTCTAGTGTCTAATGACCTTGCAAATGCCTGACCTGACAGTGACTAGAACATTTCTTGTGCACACTCATCAAAACCTCGCAGTTTAACTCAAGCAATGAAAAGTGTCTCACCATATCATCCAAAACTCACCGTACCTTGGTCCATTATAAATGAGGCTACAAAACAACAAAATTTAAAACAGCAAAACAGGATAAAAATAATTGTGACTGAGAGGCATAACAGAAAGTTTTAGAAAGAGCAGCTAGTCGTCATGCTTCTAATTTTAAGAAGAGATTGAAGCACAAATCTCCCTCTAGAAAAATTAGCCTCTCTGATCAAGCAGTGTCACTCCAACACAACCTTAATCAAATGGTCAGTACAGCTTACCAAATTTGAGGTGATGGAGGGCATTTTAGTTTGTGGCACTCGAGGCAATACCAATGGTAGAGGTTCAGATTGCAGAAAAGGACTTCGAGGATCCATTCTCATTGTTTCTACAGTTACATTTTTCTCATCATCTATGCAAAACAAGAAGAGTTGGGAAACCACATCACCATGGGCTACCAACAGTGACACTTTTATGGGCAATACTTTGAATCCAAAGATTTTAAGTTCTTATTTGACAGATTTCACCCAGGTGTTGAACTCTGTTTAATACTTATGAGACATGAACATAACAAGTAGAAAAATCAAGATGCTGTTGTCTTTAAAAGATTGCAAAGAAAATATGTCTTTTATTTCTCTTCTACACTGTGGTAAAAAAAAATCCTATTCTGCATGTATAGATCCCATGATTTTTCACACAGGCAGACAGGTTATGAGTTGTTTAAAGAAATTTCAACATCCCTTGAAAATATAATTTGGCAAGGAACAGTGTAAAACACATTTTTATTTTTCAATTTACTCCATTTACTGCTTTTTTAAAAACAAAACACTACCAATACACTACAGCAATAACTCTGCTCTGATAATGCAGGACAGTAGCTAGTCAAAAGATGAAATAAGTGTGCCATATACCATCTTCTCAAACCTGTGTGATTATCAAAGATAATAGTGAAGTGGTTATGTTTGGGTAGTGGAAAGACAAAGATAAGCAGTGTTTCCCAAATAGAACAGAGAGACAAGTGTTATTTATAGGATTTTAAAACAATATTGGAAATTATGGAAGGCAAAAAAATGATAACTAAGTAATAAAAGGTACTGACCATCTCTCTTTAAAGCAGAGCTACTCAACTTTGGAAGCCCTGGGGGCGACAATGATACTCACAGCACATGCCAAGGGCTGCAACTTAAGTGTGGTTGCATATATATGCAAATAGCTTCTTTCACACTCACAGGAATGAATACAAAGATTAAGGCAAGATTACACAACACGCAGGCCCCATTTAAGTCAGTTCTGCTGATACTAATGATCAATGACAGTCCAGGAATTTAACTACTAAAATGCATATCAACAGAAAACCATTATATTGAGTACTTTTTTGTTTTGGCTCCCATCCATGGGCCGCAAACAAACGAGCTGTGGGCCATGTGCTGAATAGCCTTGCTTTAAAGTATGATTTAATATACAAATATTATCTCCAGAAGAACCACATAGCCCCACAGTATGCCAATATTTTATGGTTATCTTTGAGCAATGCTTCTCCTCAGTTCTCTTCCCCAAGTGCCCCTCCTCTATTTGCACTATATTGATGACATCATCATCTGGACCCATGGGAAGGAGGCTCTTGAATTCCACTAGATTTTCAACAATTTCCACCCCACCATCAATCTCAGCCTGGACAAGAGATCCACTTCCTGAGCACTACAGTGTAAATAAATGATGGTCACATAAACACCATCTATCAGAAACCTATAGACTGCTATACTTACCTACACACGGTCAGCTTTCATTCAGAACTCATCACAAGGTTCACTGTCTGCAGCCAAGCTTTAAGGTACAACTGTATTGCTCCAATCCCTTAGACAGAGACAAACACCTACAGGATCTCTATCAAGCATTCTCAAAACTACAATACCCACCTGGAGAAATGAACAAATAGATTGACAGAGCCAGGCAGATACCCAGAAATCACCTATTACAGGATAGATCCAACAAAATAAGTCATAAAACGCCACTGGCTATTACCTACAATCCACAGCTAAAAACTCACCAATGCATCATCAAGGATCTACATAGATGACAACCACTCACTCTCATGAACCTTGGGAGGCAAGTCATTGTTTGCTTACAGGCAGCCTCTCAACCTGAAACAAATACCACCACCTAAATACCCCACAATAGAACGCTCACTCAGGAACTAATCTCTGCAACAAACCTAAATGCAAATTCTGTCCACATATCTACCCTAGTGACACCATCATAGGACCTAACCACATCAGTTATTCCATCAAAGACTTGTTCACCTGCATATCTATTAATGTGATATATATTCCACCTTATATCAGCAATGCCCCGATGCCATGTATACTGGACAGAGCAGATTGTCTCTGTGCAAAAATATAAATGGACGCAAATAAAACAACAAGAATGGTAACATACAAAAAGCAGGAGGAGAGTACTTTAACCTCCCTGGACACATAGTTAGACTTAAAAGTACCATTCTTGACCAAAAAAACTTCAAAAACAGATTGCAATGTGCAAATGCTAACACCATCAGAATAGCTCTCTTATTACAATAAGTAATTTTCCCCGCTAGGTATTCTCACCTTCTTATCATAGTTGGAAGTGGGCTACGTCCATCCTGATTGAATTAGCCTCACTAACCCTGTTGTAACACTCCAATCTCTGTGGCTACGTCTAGACTGGCATGATTTACCACAAATGCTTTTAACGGAAAAGTTTTCTGTTAAAAGCATTTGCGGAAAAGAGAGTCTAGATTGGCACGGACGCTTTTCCGCAAAAGCACTTTTTGCAGAAAAGTGTCCGTGTCAATTTAGATGCGGTTTTGCGCAAGAAAGCCCCGACCGCCATTTTCGCGATCGGGGCTTTTTTCCTCAAAACAATACCGCGTTGTCTACACTGGCCCTCTTGCGCAAAAGCATTTGCACAAGAGGGCTTTTGCCCGAATGGGAGCAGCATAGCATTTCCGCAAGAACACTGACAATCTTACATGAGATCGTCAGTGTTCTTGCAGAAATTCAAGCGGCCAGTGTAGACAGCTGTAAAGTTTTTCAAACTTGCCAGTCTAGACGCAGCCTGTATGTATATATGTATCCCTGCCTTCTTTCACTTCATGCATCTGATGAAATGAGCTGTGATTCATGAATGCTTATGCTCTAATAAATTTATTAGTCTTTAAGGTGCCACCAGACTCCTGGCTGTTTCCGTATATAATACAAGGCTAAGACTTACTAATTTCAAGCGTTCCAAAAAGCATCAGAAAATTACATCCATTTCAAATTTTATTTCAACACTGACCCTTACCAGAGACTGATCCTTCCCAGTGCCGGCAGATTAACTCCTCCATATAGCCTAGGACTTCATTCCACACGTCATCAAACACACATGTGAACACAGCATCCTTCATGCAGTAGTATGGAGAAATAGGAGGGAAACCTAATTTCTGTCTGTCAGAGGAGAGTCCCATTTTTCTTTCATGCAACTCTTCATCACTGTAAAGAAAGTGAAAAGATTTATACCTTGACTTAACTGCTCTCTATCCTTTGCATTTTTGTTGTAATAATTTAATGTATTTAAGTCACCCACTATATGTCTGTTACACATGTCCACCTCTGATAAAATTAAACTTTGGTCCTATTATCTTTTAAGTTAAAATAGAAAGGTCAGGACAGCTGGCTGCATGATTATAAGAACTGACTTAAAAAGACATGGCATATTTCTCACAGATTATATTAATATTTACAACTTGAATTCTTTGGCTTCCAGTGTGACACTTATTTTTATTCATCTGCCAACTAGGCAACAGTCTTGCAATGCACATCACTACAAAATCCCTAATTTTGGAGAGAAAGCAACTAACTGCAGTGATTTAGTATAATTTCCTGTTTGTAATAGCCTCCCAATTCTTAGAATATAGATCCAACTTACTTTCAAAGAATTACAAAAATAAAGTTTTTTTGGCAAGAGACCCCAGTTTCAGGCTCCTCCATAAGACAGGTATAGATGTCTGCTGCTTTCAACATGATGGAGCAGCCAAAAGATTTCACATACGAACACAGAATATATAAAATTCCAGTATCTTTTTTCTTACAGCATTGATGTAATCTATTTAATATTTAACATAAAAAGCTCCACACCCTTACACAATTCTCTGCTGTTTGTTTGTTCACTGCAATACTCCTCTCTTACTGGCCTGATCAGAAAACATAAAGGTTTTCAAACTGGAATAGCTATGCCCATATCCCTATGGGTACGGAAGAAAATAATCTAATGGCAGACAACGCATTTCATTTGTAAAGGTGTTTTCAAAAGGTGGAGCGCACCTCCTTTAGGGGGACACAGAGAAATGCTCAGAGAGGGCCCCCTTTGAGTTACTATTTTTGGTTGCTCCCTTCAGCCCACGCAGGATTAGGAGAATCAAGGAGTGGAGGTGGTGTTCTTTCCCCAAGTCCTGCAGCACAGGGCTCGCTAAAACAATGCTTAAACCCCAGAATGTTCCTCTGTACCCCTTCCCCTCACGAAGCACACCCCATAGTTTGAAAACCTCTAGAAGTTGTTGCTAAATGGAAGACAAAAATGTGGGAGAAGGAAGTGCATGGGCCATCACCCCACATAGTGATTCTGCCTACCTCAGATAGGCATATGCAGCAGACTTTACGTTCCAAATAATAAAGTTTTTAAACCCCTGTCATACACTAATCAGAAACTCATGATCAGTATACATAAGTGATTTTGTTTTTTCAAACTAGTTAATTTGTCACCAACTGACAAACCAACACGTCATACAGATTTCTTGCCTAATAGAAACAAAATTAAGTAAGAAGCACAAAATAAGGGGTGCTTCCAACTCATACTCCTAATTTCCTTCTTTTGATGGAAACAAATGTTAATTTTTTTTTTCATTGTGAATCCAGAACAACTTAAATTGCTCTTAAAAAGATGGAAAGGTCTAATACTACATAAACACTACAATTTGGACACAAATGCAGAAACATTTAACATTCACAATCACATAACAGACCCTTGGCTATTAAGTTAGAACCACCCAGGCCAGAAACAGAAACAACTAGTGTGAATAGTTATAAAAAGGAATTACGACAAATACTTTTAAGGGAGGCATACAGCTCAGCAGAATTACTAATTCAAGGAGGTGACTAGACCTACACGGACTTACAACCTCCCTTACAGCCTTAAACATTTTAAATGTCTCTAGTTGGATGGCATAAGAGAAGATTCAGAAAAAGTAATGTTTTTTTCATATTAACTGCCATCCCAATGCCAAGAAAAAATGTACTATATGTTGTTATTATTTAGCAACAGAAATTCCAGGCCACCAATACTAAATGTATCATTATATTTTGATATTTCAATACCTACACATCTTTGCAGTCAAATGCTAAATATTCCTCCATTATTCCTTCAGAGACAATTACTCCATCTTCACCTTCTTCACTCTCCACAGAACAAATAGCAAGAGGTTTTGAAAAGTCAACATCTTTATGAATGGGAGTAACACACAGAGGAATCCTCTTGCCCAAAATACTAAACCTTAACAAACAAAATATTTTTCAGAAAGCAAAAAACAAAAGAATTTTGTTATTTTATTTATAAAAACAGAATTTAGCTTTTCCTGTATGCTCGATTGGGAGATATAAGGTGGTTTTGTTGGAAGGCCATAAGATAGGTACATTAATGGATTAGGTATTGGAAAGGACAGTAGGCCTGCATACAGAATATTAATGCTTTAATATTTTAAACACTTATACAAGAGATTACAGTCTCAGAAAATAAATAAATAAAACAATTTTAAAGAAAAATATGCTTTATTTCCTTATGTACAAACATTAATTAACAACTTCTATACAGGCAGTCCCCGGGTTACGTACAAGATAGGGACTGTAGGTTTGTTCTTAAGTTGAATCTGTATGTAAGTCGGAACTGGCATCCAGATTCAGCCGCTGAATCTGGACACCAGTTCTGACTTACATACAGATTCAACTTAAGAACCCCAGGCGTCCCCAAGTCAGCTGCTGCTGAAACTGATCAGCAGCTGATTCCAGGAAGCCTGAGGCAGAG
This sequence comes from Pelodiscus sinensis, assembly GCF_049634645.1. Classification (NCBI taxonomy): domain Eukaryota; kingdom Metazoa; phylum Chordata; order Testudines; family Trionychidae; genus Pelodiscus; species Pelodiscus sinensis. The sequence continues at coordinate 33,525,323 of NC_134718.1, read as the reverse complement.
CAACTCTGCCTCGGGCTTCCTGTAGTCAGCCGCTGGTCAGTTTCAGCAGCGGCTAACTTGGGGACGCCTGGGGTAGAGCAGCTCGGGTGCTGCTGGGTTGGTCCAGTAGCGCGGCCGCTCCTTTTCGCTACTGGACCAACCCAGCAGCACCCCAGCTGCTCTGCCCCAGGTGTCCTGATTCAGCCACTGCTGAAACTGATCAGCAGCGGCTGAATCAGGACTCCTGGGGCAGAGCAGCTGGGGTGCTGCCGGGTTGGTCCAGTAGCGCCAAGGAGCGGTGTTGCAGGACCAACCGGCAGCGCCCCACCTGCTCTACCACAGGTCCCGGGCTTTGCTCCACATCTCCCTGGTCTGCTGGGGGGGGGGCACTAGCTGCGTCCCCCCCCCAGCAGACCAGGGAGACGCGGAGCAAAGCGGCGGAGGACCCGGGCCGGACCCGCGGCCGCTTCCAGATCAGCTGGAAGCGCCGCGGGTCGGGCCGGGCCGGGTCCTGCGCGGCTTTGCTCAGTGTCTCCCTGGTCTGCAGACCAGGGAGACGCTGAGCAAAGCGCCGCAGGACCCGGGCTGGACCCACGGCGCTTCCAGCTGATTTGGAAGCGGCCGCAGGTCCGGCCCCGGGTCCTGCGCCACTTTGCTCAGCATCTCTCTGGTCTGCAGACCAGGGAGACGCTGAGCAAAGCCATGCAGGACCCGGCCCGACCCGCGGCGCTTCCAGCTGATCTGGAAGCTGCCGCGGGTCCGGCCCCGGGTCCTGCGCCGCTTTGCTCCCCATCTCCCTGGTCTGCTGGCTCCCGCAGCAGACCAGGGAGACGGGGAGCAGCTTTTCTCGCCCCGGAGGAGGCGGGTGGCGGGACCAGGCGTCCCGCCGCTCGAGTCCTCCAGGGCGAGAAAATCCCCGTTCGTAACTGCTGATCCGACATAAGTCGGATCCGCGTAACTCGGGGACTACCTGTATATACAAATTCTCAAAAAGTTATCAATTTATTAGGTCAATTTGAATTTTATTGCATCTCAGCAACACACTCATCTGGAAGATCTAACTATTCTGAATCTATTAACACATTTCTTTTGGCTACTATTCCATGCTTTGTCCAAAAACCTACCAAACAAGAATATGCTGAAGCTTGACTTCCTATGCAACTCATACATTAAGAAAAGAAATTGATTGTTGCAATCCTTGAGCAGAAATCACCCTCATACATTGATACAATCTGGAACTCTACTGATACTTACTCACTAGAATCTTTTTCTTGGACTGGGCTGACATCCAATGAACCTAAGCTGCTAGGTGAACTTGAATACCACCCAAAACCTTCATCTGTGGGAATTATTACCTGCTTTCCTAGAATCCTATAACATCAAAAAGAAAATTTTAAAAAAAATCAGAAAATGTGATACGTGAAATGGATGATTTATTATAAAATAAAATAAACAAAGATAAGTGTACTAGGAAGCCATATGAACACCATAGAATTAGAGATATAAAATCCTATTTAACTGTTTAACCAGTTAACTGATTAAAGGGAAAGAAGCGGGGGGAGGGGGAGAGTGCCCCTTTCCTGTCTGACACTGAGCTGGAGCAGCCCCCACACCACAGGCAGGGGCTGCTCCATCCCAGCCAGAGCAGCCTCTGCCTGTGGAGGAGGGGAGGGTACCCAGGCCCACCTTGTATTGAGGCTGCTTTGGATGCTGGTGCACCCACTAGTTAACTGGTTAACAATTCACATGCCTAATAGCGACTAGACGACTATCCTGTTGACTATCCGATAAGCATTTGCTTATTATATAGTTGACTAGTCCTTTACATCCCTAATAGAAATAGCCAGGTTGCATGTATCTCACACACACAGCTTTGAAAATATACTTGTCAAATAAGAAATTTCCTGTTTTGCAGATTATATTTTAATGTAGTTTGAGGTATTTTCTCTACACATATTGCATGGTATCATGCATGTATGATAAGAGAATTCTTTTGCTTTCTCTTCTCCTAACATTAATGCTCTAAAGCACTGGCAAATCTGTTAAATGTAAGAATAAGGTTTAAGTCTCCAAACATCACCACAACTGGCAATCTATTCATTTATGGAGAGGAGATGGATTTTTGGATTTAAGTGTTTCAAAAAACAAACATCCATCACATCTAAGAAAAAATACCTTGCAACTTTTTCTAAGAAAATATTTGCTATTTTAGGGCCCAATGCAATGGAAAATATCAAGAGTCTTCTAAGCACCTAAATATGAGCCTTGCAATGGTGGGGAGAAGGGTGGGAGCAGAGACAGAATTTTATTTGCACATATTGTATAATCACACACAGTTCAATTCTAACAGTGTTTAAAAACACAATCACTTTCACCACTAATAATTTTTAATAGTTCTATGACATTACTATCATTATTTGATCAATAAAATACCTGAGATGAGGAAAGCAAGATGTCCATTGTTGACACTCTTCTTGTAGACCCTCAACATGCACACTTTCTTTCTGTTCATATAAAAGCTCATCAATGTGTCTGAACATCTGCTGAACTTGTCGTGTGGCAGCTTTATCAAATTCCTAAGAAGGAAAATTATCAAAAAAAAAAAAAAAAAAAAAACCTTGAAGGGGAGGATTTGGGGTAAGAATTTTTTTTAGAAAACTAATGCTTTTTTCAGTTTAGATTATTTAAACTTCAGCAGGATTGATTTAAACAATAAAGACCAATCTCATAGAGGCATGTTAACCTTAAGTCGTCTTTTCACTAGAACATGGATTGATCCCATGTCAGCACAAAATTTTAATCAGCTCTTTCTCTATTTGATGGTTAAACAGAAAAGATACAAGAAGTTGTTGGAATATTTGCTTTTAATCATTAATAATAATAATAATTAATAAAGAAAATTACATCAGCTGAATCATGCCAATTCAGGTAAGCTATCTAGAAACAAGAGAAAATAACACCCATCCACATTTCAGTGAAATGGAAAATAATTAATAATACTACAAGGTGGCAGAGAATATAAAAACAATGCTAAATGGTACCAAATGTGCCATTTATTGCCATAAATTTATGACACTGAATAGTAATCAAGAGTTAACAGGTGCCAAATCCTCTGATGCAACCAGTAAATAACTGAAGATGTTTTTCAAATCATTTAAAATTTAACCATTTTTGTCTCCACACTGGAGACAGCAATAACATCTGTTAATCCAAATTTATGTGGGAATACGAAAGAATAAATTTTTAAAGGGAAAAAAATTAAAGCATACTTTAATATGCTTTGAGGAGTACAGATGTTTTACAAAATACAATTTGATAAATCCAACCGTATGAAAACTATGTACTGATGTGTGAGGATCAGCAGTTATAGCATACATGCTGTGTACATAACCTTTATTCACCAAATCACCTCTGCTCCGAAAATTTTAGATGAGAATGCAGACTATGCTATATTTAGGTATTAGCAGTAGATGTCCTGATTAGATAATAAAGAAAAGAGGGCGGGGGATGATGAGAGAAAGAACCTCATTTTTTTCTCATAACAAATACCATTGTATTATTTACAGCATTAATCTTAACCTGGATTTTGCAAAGAAATATATTCAAAGTGCTACTTTAAATGTGTCGGCACAACTTTCCATTGTCTTTGATAATTTTATGCTAGAGGACCGTGTTCTACTCACATCATAGCCCCAAGAGAAGACTGAGCTGTCTTCAGTGGAGGTGCCTGTGTAACTCTGACTGGCAGACCACGAGCTTCCATTATCAGTTGGAGTAATATCTGGGTAATCTGAGTCCTTCAAAATTTCAGATTCTCTAAAATGCCGGATGCGGGGGGAAGCAGGGAGAGAAAAAATTCTCATGATACGTTTACAAATATGTGAATGAAAGGCATTTAGATTCCAGAAGAGGGCTGCAGGATTAGGTTCTTCACGTGTTCATTTTCCCAGAGTTATTTCATTACCTTCTGTCTTTAACTACATAGAGAATTAGCAGTTCATCTTCTCCACACCTCAGAAAATTTCACTCCCCCTCTCCTGCTTCTAGCATAAAAATGAGATGACCCACGACATTCACAGGCTGTGATAAATCAAAAGGATTTAACTATTCTGAAAATTACTCCCGAACACTGCGTGTGGTCACATGAATGTATCATTGGGCTTGAAAAAATATATGATTGTCTTGCTAAAATAAAGGGAGGGCAACCAGCAAACCATAGAGTCAATGTCCTAGTAAGGGGTCAAGTTGCTAGGAAGGGGACAGTGCTGGGATTCACTTGTCTCCGTTCTCATTATAACCTCAATCCAGGAAGCCATTCTGTATTGAAGACCTTTTTTCCCCATGTGGTGTCCCATTAATTACATTGACAACATGTGAAAGTGCAGACCTCTGAGGTCCAGCTACTATTATCTTTGGGAATCAAGTATTAGTAGTGCAGTTATACTGTGGATTCATGTTACTGTGAATCAACATGTTTATCACCCAATTTTATAGACTGTACTGCTGTGATATCTTGATTAGGGATGTTAACAACTGTTTATTTTTGTAAATGTTAACAGCTGTAATTTTCAACAGTTACTTTTTTAAATACAGGGGGACAGGCAGGAGCTGGTGCTTGCAGGGAGCTGTCTTCGAATCCGGCTCTCAGCTGTCCCCCTTAACCTCACGCTGTTGCCTCTGATACAGACGTAATATCAGTTTGCGGAGGGTCAGGTAGCTCTGTTGAAAGCCAGCTTTTAAGCCAGCTTTCCCAGAGCACCTGCTCCCACCTGTATCCTCCCCCCATGCTGCTGCATCAGAAGCAGCAGCATAGGGGGAAAGGTGGCTTTGCAGGAGCTGATGCTTGCATGGATCCAGCTTTTAAGCCAGCTCCCTCCTGCCCCTCCCTCCAGCTGCTGCCTATGTGGGAGGCAACAGAGTAGGGGAGGTGGCTCCGCATGAGCTGGCTCTCCATGCACATCAGCTCTCTTCTCCTCCCACCCCCTCTGATACTGAGGCAGCAGTAGGGGAGGTTGCATGGAACCGTGCGGGTTAATCAATGAGCCCAGGCTTAACAGTTAACCATGTACATATTAACATCTCTAATCCTGATAATTCATAAGCTTAAAAAACAACAAATGGTCTGGTAGCACTTTACAGACTGACAAAACATGTAGATGGTATCATGAGCTTTCGTGGGCACAGAAGAAGTGGGCTGTGCCCACGAAAGCTCATGATACCATCTACATGTTTTGTCAGTCTATAAAGTGCTACCAGACCATTTGTTGTTTTTTAAGTTTATCCTATACAGACTAACTTGGCTATCCCCAGAAGCTTCCTGATAATGCAGACAGAGCACAAAAGTTGTCTGTTTCTCTGTGGTCTCCTGAAAAAACGTTTTACTACTCTATATACCTCAAGAATTCTTCATAGCTTTCAATGGCCGAGGTAGCTGGGTAAATGTCGTCTAGTGGTTCAGGCAGGGGATGATGATCTAAAGCATTTTTTGTAAGTCTGTGGCTAAAAGAAAAAATAAAATAAATGAGCTCAATTTGACATTAGTTCTGCGAATAAACCCTACAACTCAAAACTTCTGCAGAGTTCCTCGGCATCAGATGTTTTTACTGATTTTCAAGGAAATAGTAAAATGCACAACTGATCCGGCTTTATATCATTAGAAGATAAGTGCCACTACATTAAATATCTACCAGTACTCCATTACAAAGCGCTATTGTCATCAAAGCCTTAGAATTTAAACATAAAAATTAACTCCAGAATGAATCCTGAGACAAAAGGCTTTAGTTTAGGAGCCAGTGCCTCCCTTAGTTTAAAGTATACATCTTTCATCATATTTGATCAATTAATCCTTTCAGAATAATATGAATATATGTAATACGACAAGACTGATCATAAACAGTATTTTATTTATAACAATGGTATTTATTTTGTTTGGATACTTTAGCCACTACTACTCCTTCCACTGTATGATTTAGATTTTAACAAACATTTAAAAAAACCACGCATCAGGCAGATCACATCACACTTTATTTTGGCTATCACTTTCTATATCTCAAAGGAACTTGGATTAAGATGGAGTCTCAACACAATCTCAAGGACAAATGTAGTCCTGAGTTATGTTGTAGATTTCCTAGCTACAGGCAGTCCCCGGGTTACGTCAATCCGACTTAAGTCGGACCCCTAGTTACAAACAGGGGGGGCGCAGCTAGTGCAGGGTGCCTCCCCCACTGTTGCCGCCTCCGGCGGCGCTTCCCCCCAGCAGACCAGGGAGATGCGGAGCTAGCGCCCCCCCCAGCAGACCAGGCTTTTCTCGCCGACGCCTGGGGTAGAGCAGCTGGGGAGCTCCCGGGTTGGTCCCACAGCGCCGAGGTGTGGCGCTACTGGACTAACCCAGCAGCTCCCCAGCTGCTCTGCCCCAGGCGTCCCTAAGACAGCTGCTGCTGAAACTGACCAGCGGCTGACTACAGAAAACCCGAGGCAGAGCTGCTCTGCCCCGGGCTTCCTGGAATCAGCCACTGATCAGTTTCAGCAGCGGCTGACTTGGGGACACCTGGGGTAGAGCAGCTGGGGTGCTGCTGGGTTGGTCCCCGCAGCACCGAGGTGCGGCGCTGCGGGGACCTACCCGGCAGCGCCCCAGCTGCTCTGTCCCAGGCGTCCAGATTCAGCCGCTGTTGAAACTGAGCAGCGGCTGATTCCAGGAAGCCAAGGGCAGAGCAGCTCTGCCTCGGGCTTCCTGTAGTCAGCCGCTGGTCAGTTTCAGCAGCGGCTGTCTTGGGGATGCCTGGGGCAGAGCAGCTGGGGTGCTCCTGGGTTGATCCAGTAGCGCCGAGGAGCGGTGCTGCGGGACCAACCCAGCAGCACCCCAGCTGCTCAGCCCCAGGCGTCCCCAAGAGCAGCTGAGGTGCTGCCAGGTTGGTCCCGCCGCACCAAGGGTCGGCGCTACCAGACCAACCCAGCAGCACTCCAGCTGCTCTGCCCCAGGCATGTCCGATTCAGCCGCTGCTTGTCAGTTTCAACAGCGGCTGAATCTGGACGCCTGGGACAGAGCAGCTGGGGTGCTGCCGAGTTGGTGCCGCCGCACCAAGGATCGGCACTACCAGACCAACCCAGCTGCTCTGACCCAGGCGTGTCCGATTCAGCCGCTGCTTGTCAGTTTCAACAGTGGCTGAATCTGGACACCTGGGACAGAGCAGCTGGGGCGCTGCCGGGTTGGTCCCTGCTGCGCCGCACCTCAGTGCGGCGGGGACCAACCTGGCAGCACCCCAGCTGCTCTACCCCAGGTGTCCCCAAGTCAGCTGCTGCTGAAACTGATCAGTGGCTGATTCCAGGAAGCCCGGGGCAAAGCAGCTCTGCCTCGGGCTTCCTGTAGTCAGCAGCTGAGCAGCGGCTGAATCAGGGACACCTGGGGTACAATATGTACCAGCTCCGACTTACATACAAATTCAACTTAAGAAAAAACCTACAGTCCCTATCTTGTATGTAACCCGGGGACTGCCTGTATACTCAGAACAGCTCGTAAAACACAGTGTAGCCACCTCTATCAACTTAATCACATTTCTCACGGTATTGGATGTTTTACTGAAAACCCAAACTCAGATTATGAAGGGTTGAGGGGATACTCAGGCTCTGTATGTAAAGGGGAGCTGCAGCGAGGCTGGGGGAGGGATGAAAGGGCTAATCCCGGGGGCGGGAGAGGTGCTGTTTTAGGTGGAGGACATGGGCCAGGCGAGGTGTGCGGCTGTTAGACTGGGGGGGGGGGGGTCTCATGCCCTAAGGGGGTAGAGCTTGCGTGCTGTGAGGCGTGCACTGGGTCCCACGGGGGAGCTCAGAGCCTGCGCGGGGGGGGGGGGGGGCGAGTCACTGTCAGGGTCCTGCGTGCTGAGATGTGCTAGTGAGGCTGCGTGAGGCAGCTCTAGGGGGTGGGGTTTCTGCTGACAGGCTGGGGCGAGCTCAGGCCCTGCACCGCGGCAGCTCTCACGTTGGGGGGATGCTGCAGTCAGGGCTCGGCCGTTGGCCGGTTACCGCCAACTCTCCGGTGCGCGGACCGGCCCTAACCACCGGACTCCCCCACGGGGGGGGGGGTGTCACTCACATCTCCAGAGCATCGGGGGCCACCGGTTTCCGCGTGTATCGCGAGATCATCCTCCAACCTCATCCCTCAGCGCGGCTCCCGAGGGCGCTGGGCTCTGCCTCCGGCCGCCATGGCGACGCCCCGCCCCCGAGCGGAAGTGGGGCTGTTGTGGACGGGCGGGTGCGCGCGCGGGCGGATGACGAGGTGTGATCGGAGACGGCGGCGGGACGGGATTAGAGCCCCGCGCGACCGGCCTCCCCTCGGTCTGCGGCCTCGTGTGGCGCGCGCCGTGGCCTAGGCCGCCCGCTCTGGCGCGCGCGTGGGGGCCCCGCTAGGCGCTCTGCTCCCCGGGCCGGGCGCGGTGGCCGCGGAGGTGTCGAAGCGGCCGAGCAGTTTGCGGAGAAAAGGCCGCGAGGTATTAGCCCTGCGCTCTGGGGGGGCAGCGGGCCCCGCTCCCCCCGGCACAAACTGTCCGTCGTGTCCGGCACGCGTCGCCCCCTCCCGTGTGCCGCTGTGATGGCAGCGTGGGGGTGGAGATGGGCGACAGGCCCGTGTCTCTGCGGGGTGGCCCTGAGGGGTGCGAGTCGCACCCGTTACCGCGGCTCTGATGGCCTGAAATTGGTCTACGCTCTCTTGTTTATACGGCTGTGGGGATAACTTACGAGGCTGCTGCCTACGCTAGAACAGGTTTGCTCCTGTTCCGTCATGTAAATAAAACGTTTTCTTGTCAGTTGTGAGTGGGTCTTTGAGGCATGTTGAGGAAGTTTTTCTTCACCAACACACAATTGACCTGTGGGACTCCTTGCCAGAGGAGGTTGTGAAAACCAGGACTTTAATGGGGATTAAAAAAAACCTAGATGAATTCATGGAGGATAGGTCCAACAGTGGCTGTTAGTCTGGATGGGTGGGAATGGTGCCTTTAGACCCGTGGTCACCAACCAGTCGATCATGATCGATTGGTCGAGCGCGAGGCGTTCCGGGCCCCGCATTTCTCTCCACCCCCAAGAAGCCCCACTACCTACCTCGAGTGACAGTGGAGGTAGTGGCAGCTTCCCGCAGGGTGGACGGAAGTCCTGCTGCTGCGTGTCACTTCCGGAGGTTCCGGAAAGGCGCTGGCTGCTTCCTTGCCCCAAGTCTGTGGCATGCTGGGAACTTGCCGGGTGAGTCTCTAGAGGCGTGTGCTGGGACTTCTCTTTTCTATGGGATGGGGGAGCCAGGCCCGGAGGGGGCGCATGATGGGGGCTTCCCTGCTCCACGGGAGGCTCATGCCAGCCCTGGCGGAGTGTGCAGTGGGGCTTCCTTGCTCCGCAGGAGGAGGGGTTGGCCCTGAGGAGGCACATGCGCTGGCTTCCCTGCTCCGCGGGGGGGGGGGGAGTTAGGCTTGAAGGAGACGTGTGACAGGGCTTCCCTCCTCTGGAGGGGGAAGGGGAAGCCTGGGAGAAGGCAGGTGCAGGGGACTCTCTTCCCCCACTGGCACCCTGTCCCCACCGTGTTCCCTTTCCCCTGCTCCCACTGGCACCCTGTCCCCTGCTGCAGATCCCTGTCCCCACTGGCACCCTGTCCCCTACTGCAGAAACCTGTCTCCTGACCTCCTGGCACCCTGTTCCCTCCCCCCAGCTGCAGAACCCTGTCCCCACTGGCACCCTGTACCTTGCCCCAGCACCCACTAGCACCCTTCCTCAGTACCATGTTCCCTGCTCCCACCAGCACAGTTGGGGCCTCATTAGTGAGGCTTGGGCCGGGGGGGGGGGGTTTGGAGGAGGGGTTTTTTTGCATTTCACTTGTGTGGCCCCAACTGACTTTTCTGTGGGTCAGTGACCCCTGATTCAAAACAGGTTCCCTGCCCTTCTCATAAATAAAGACAATGCAAAAACTTTTTGTATTTTACATAGTATTTTTTTTTTAAATGAAGCCTCGTCAGCAAACCCTCAATTGGGGCCAAGCCCCCATCTGGCCACAGCATCATAACGCTCCTGCATTCCCCCTTCCCTCATACCCTAGATCTGAGCCTGACATACACTGGAACCCTTTGCCCTGAGCCCCTCACAGAACTCAACCCAAATTCCTGAACCCTCACATTCACAAGCTTGTGACTTGCTTAGTACCCCAACCCTCCATCCGACCCCAAAACTGCCTGGCCTGGAGCCCCCTCCCCGGGCCAGCGTCCCTTTATCCACCTCCTCCTGTATCCAGATTTCCTCCCAGAGTTTGCACCTCTCACCCCTTCCCACCCAAATCCCTCATTCCCACCCCAGAGCCTACACATCCTGTCTCAATCCACCGAGGGTATGGCTAGACTGCAGTAGTTTTTCAGGATTCCAGAGATGTCCCAGAAAAACTCTTTTGCATCCAGGGATGCATTTGTTCTGCTTTTTTTTAGTGGAAGAGCAAACATGCTTTTTCAGTCACCCCATATTCCTCCTTCCATGAGGAATAAGGGGGCTTCCAAAAGAATGGTTTTTTCTGACATTTGGTCCAGTCTAGACAGGCCAAATGTTGGAAAAACCTCTTCCTACGTAAGAATTGAGGGGAAAAAAAGCAGCAGTATAAGGGTTGGGGATAGCAAGTGATGGAGAGGAGGAGAATAGAGAGGGCGGGGCTTCAAAGAATGGGCGTGGCGGTAGATCTTGGCATGTTCTGTCATATAAAAAGTGATCTTGGGTGTAAAAAAGGTTGGAGACCACTGCTTTAGACTGTTTTTGTCAGAAGCTGGGAATGGGCAACGGTGATGGATCATTTGATGATTCCGTGTTCATTCCCTCTAGGGCATGGGTTCCCAAACTGGCCCATGTCAGTTCATTTATTTATTTATTTATTTATTTATTTATTTTCCTCAAGTTTTGCTGCTGGGTGTGTGAGTGAGGGTTTCTTAAAAATAAAATAGGGGGAGTGATGCTGAAAAGGTTGGGAACCACTGCTCTAGGGCATTTGGCAATAGCCACTACAGAGGACAGGATATTGGACTAAATGGACCTTTGGTCTGACTCAGTATTAAGGATGTTAAATACCAATTAATTGAATAGTTGAGAAACCTCATAAAATTTTGTTGATTAGTCGACTATTTTCTAGTCCCTGGGGGCAGGGCCAGCAGCCACTGTATCAGAGGCAGCAGCGCTGGGTTCCAGATGGGAGCTGGTCCATGAGGGGAGTCAATTTAAAAACCAGCTCCCCTTGCAGACTGGCTTCCTTTCACTCTGTTGCTGCTTCTGAGAAAGGGTCTGCAGCCACCCTGCACTCCTGCCTCTGTCTGGGCAGGTCTGTACTCCCAGACCTGGCACAAGCAGAACTGAGCTGGGCTTCCTGCCCACCCAGCTCTTAATACACTTGAAATGCAGAGCTGAAAAGGAGGTAGGTCCTGGACCCAGTGAGAGCCAGGTCTGAGCCAGGCTCCTAATGCACTTCTAAGTGCAGAGCCGCAGCAGGGGTAGGTCCCAGACCTGTCAGAAGCCAGGACTGAGTCAGGATGCTGGCCAGCCTGCTATATAATTGACTGGCAGACAGAGGGGGAAAGGAAATGTGTGTAGTCTATAGCATTAACCTATAAGCTTTTGCTTATCAGTTAATCAGTGACACATCCCTACTCATTATGGCTGTTCTAAAGTTTTTAATTGATAACATGACTGAATATGTCATTTTGGAGGATAAGTTACTCAATATTTACTGTTGCTGAATTATTGAACCTGTTTTGTTTTTTTCAAGGATACTTGATATTCAGAATGGAAGGGGAGCTGAGACTGGTGACTGTAGAAGATGCAGTGCAGTACCAGCTTTTTCTGATGCCTTGTGAACCATGTGACCCAGACCAATACAGAGAACTTCTTCAGCAGTACATTGAGAAGATACTGGTCCAGTTTGCAGCTATATTAGTTTCGTATATCTGGCAAAATCAACCTTTTAATCTTAAATACAAACCTACTAAAGGTAAAACAACTGCTTTAATTTCCTACAGAATTGGATTTTTCACCTGCTTAGTGACTAGCTACTACTAAGAAAATAAAATAAGATGATGGTATTACAGACCAATGGGTCTCAGAGAAGGAGAAACTGAAAGAGTTATCAATTCTCTGCAAATGTCATTGTTTATAGTATTGTTGATTTAACCCCTTTCCTCAAGTGAACTGTTGCCAATCTTTCTCTGTGATTCTCGCTAAGATTGCCTACTGTTTATCCTGTTTTCTTTCTGTTTGATATTGCTGTTAACAGAACTGCTGGCACAAAACATTCAGTATTTCAACTGCTGAGTCATGTTCTATCCTATTTCTCTCCACCCCAGGTTAGATTACATGGTGAATAGATTGGCTGTGTTTTACAGACCATTAAGAGAGAGAATACTGATTAACTTCTGTCTTGTATATTTTTTAATTCCCTCTTCTTCCCAGGAGATATCCCTGCACATATTGGTGGTGTGACAAAATTTGGGGATAATATTGAAGATGAATGGTTTATTGTGTACCTCATACAACAGATCACAAAGAAGTTTCCAGAATTAGCAGCAAGGTACCTCTGCTATGTTTTAGACCTTTTGTGAAATGAAATTAAAATCCTTCATTGACAGCTATTGCTGTACTCCAAATCTCACCAGGATAATATTAGATTGCTTTTTCAAAAACACACTTCTGTTGTCAAGATGAGAAAAACAAAAGACACAGAAGAAAAAATTATTTAACAGCCTGAAAGGGTTAACTGGAATCTTAATGATTATTTCAGTGAATGATGCCCAGCTGCAGTGCCTAAGTGAAGATTCTCCCATGCTGATGGGATAGCTTTTCCTGTTGGCATGCTTACTGGGGTAATTGTTCAACTGGTGCCCGTCCCAGCTAGAGTGCTCCCCCGCCTATGGTGTGATGCAGCAGGCATGTTAAACATATAGTTTAACAGGTTAACATTTTAAATTGGTTTTTACATCTCTAATCAGTAATGGGTATATCAATGGGAGCAACTCTTTCCTTGACATAGCACTGTCTACATGGGAGGGAGTTAGGATGATTTAACTATGACACTTGGTTGTGGATTTTTTTACTCCCCTGAATGAGTATGTTAGACCAATATAGGTTTTTAATGTAGACTTAGCCACAGTGTTTGCATCAGACATAGGGATGTTAGGAAGCGAGTAAATCTAATTTCTATCAACTATACAATTAGTCAGTAAGGGAGGAAACCTCCAGGAGCCTCCCTGCTCCGCAGCTCTGCAGTTTAGATGTAGTATTAGCTGGGCAGGCAGGCAGCCCGGCTCCTACTGTATTTAAACTGCAGAGCCACAGCGGAGGTACGTCCTGTATCTGGCACAAGCTGGGACTAAGCCGGGCTTGCTTAGCTCCAGCTCATGCCGGGTTCAGCAGCCACTGTCGGCGGGGGCCCCAGCGGGGAGCTGGGACTTACCACAGAAAGGGACTGCTGCCAGAGCAGCTCCTGTCCATGCAGGGGGGCGGGGGCCCAGCTCCTCACTGGTACTTTCCATGGACGGGAGATGTGAAGCAGCTTCTGTCCACAACGAGCTTGGGCCTGGTGCAGGCAGAGGCTGCTTTGTAGCAGCCTCCCTTGCCCCCACCACACTGCTGCCTCTCAGAGCAATAATATTCTCCCAGTCTTATAAATTTGTTAGTCTTTAAAGTGCCACCCGACTCCTTGCTGTTTTTGCTTAAACAGACTAACATGGCTACCTCTCTGAAATCACTTCTTAATTGTGTTTCTGGAGAAACTACTTGAGCATATAGCATATTTCTAATCTTTTTCCAATATATGGCTCAAAGACATAACTTCTGTTCATGTTCATAATATAGATGTGACTACAAAGTCAGCAGACCTCTTAGATTAGTGGAAGAAACATTAGGTGACTTCCATGTAGAAAAAAGGGGAAATAAATCCTGGAAGCCCTATTAAAGGTTACTACTAAATAAAAGGGAAACCTTTAACCTTGTCATAGTATTTTTCTGTCTTTTGTGTTAGAGGATTAAAAGGGGAAAAAATCTGTAACAAATGATTTTTTTTAAGAGAAGAAGCCCCCTTTCCAAGCAATACCTGAGTTAAAATTATTTATCCTTATGCTATACAGGGCCATGTTTAATATGGCATTGATTTCTGTTTGGTTAGGGTTCATGACAATGATGGTGAATTCCTGCTGATAGAAGCAGCTGACTTCCTCCCGAAGTGGTTAAAACCTGAAAACAGTGCCAATCGGGTAAGTAAAATTGTCAGGCAAGCAGACAGATGACTCAGTGATGTTTTGAGTTTAGTGCAGTAGACTTTTACACTTGCAGACTTATTCCAGCTTAAGCTACAAATGAAATTAGTTGAGCTCTTTCTCAGACCTAATCTATTGTGGAAGAAAACAAGTCCTCACTCTGCATTTGGTAAGCAGCAAGTCAGAGGCAGTATACAGGCAGTCCCCGACTTACGCGGATCCGACTTATGTCGGATCCGCACTTACGAACGGGGCTTTCTCGCCCTGGAGCTCACAGGCAGCGATCTGCCACCTCGATCTCCGGGGCGAGAAAAGCTGCTCCCGGTGCCCCTGGTCTGCTGGAGACAGTCTCCAGCAGACCAGGGGCACCGTGAGCGAAGCTGCAGCAGCGGCAGGTTCCCGCGCTTCTGAGGCTTTGCCAGAGCAGACCGTCCCCAGCAGACCAGGGGCACCGGAGTGAAGCCGCAGCAGTGGCGGGTTCCCGCGCTTCTGAGGCTTTGCTCTGGCAAAGCCTCAGAAGCGCGGGAACCCGCCGCTGCTGCGGCTTCGCTCCCGGTGTCCCGGTCTGCTGGAGACGGTCTCCAGCAGACCAGGGGCACTGGGAGCGAAGCCCCAGCCGCGGCGCAGTCCCGCGCCTCTGAGGCTTTGCCAGAGCAAAGCCTCAGAGGCGCGGCACCCCGCTGCCACTGCGGCTTTGCTCCCCGTGTCCCTGGTCTGCTGGAGGGGCGCAGCTAGTGTGCCCCCCCCCCCCCCCCCAGCAGACCAGGCTTTTGTTGCCGGACCCTGGGGCAGAGCAGCTGGGGCGCTGCCGGTTGGTCCTGCAGCGCCGCTCTGGGCACTACTGGAGCAACCCAGCAGCACTCCAGCTGCTCTGCCCCAGGCGTCCCCAAGTCAGCCGCTGCTGAAACTGACCAGCGCTGACTACAGGAAGCCCGAGGCAGAGTTGCTCTGCCCCAGGCTTCCTGGAATCAGCGCTGATCAGTTTCAGCAGCAGCTGACTTGGGGACGCTTGGGGTTCTTAAGTTGAATCTGTATGTAAGTCAGAACTGGCGGTCAGTTTCTGCAGCGGCTGAATCTGGACGCCAGTTCCGACTTGCATACAGATTCAACTTAAGAACAAACCTACAGTCCCTATCTTGTACGTAACCCGGGGACTGCCTGTATTTCGAGCAATTTCAAGGGAAGACTGCGGCCGGACGGATGGGTTGTCCGCCTTCCTTAGACAGATCTTCAAAGTACAAGCAGTAAAAGACAAGTGTATATATACTCTCCCGTTACATACGTCAATGACTAATAGTTACCTTCCTGCCCACACAATTCCCTTCAGATGCTACCTTATCTCAAAGTTCCTGCTGGAGTCAGCATTCCATTCTTCTCTTTTAAAGCGAAGCGAAGACTGCGTCTCTTACAATTCTCGCTCTCACATGTAGGCCTGAGGGTTAGCCTGTCTCTTGCTAACATCCTAAGATGGCTGCACACAAATCCCTGCACACACTAAGATGGCTGCACACACATCCTGCGTCCACACTATGATTGCTACATTGTTTGTAAAGGCATCTCTAGACTGAACCAGAGTCTGGTGATCAGTTGCTTGATCTTGGACCATAATTAATGTTTGTTTGTTTTGTTTTGTTTTTAAATAACTACCTTACTAGGGATGTTAAAATGCATTTAGTTATGTAATCATGTAATCTCTGAAAATGTCAGCAGTTACAGGATTATACATGGGAAGCAGGCAGGAGTCGGTGTGTGCAAGGAACCCCATGTGTACTTGCTTCCACCAGTCCCTGTGCACCCGGGTTCCCACCTGCCCATCAGAGGCACGAGCGGTGGGGGGCGGAGCTGCATGTACCCTCGCACATTAACTGATGAGCCCAGGCTCATTGGTTAACTGTGTACACAGTTACACCTTCACATCCCCAGTGCATTTTTTGTGATTGTACTGCTTGGTACGCAGTACCGGCACCTCCAGTCAGAGCTTACCTGGAAAGAACGGAGTGTACTGGCACCTCTGTAATGAAAATGGTCAACAGTCGGCTGGGCTGCATTTCTTAAAAGGTCAATCCAGTGCATTTCTGAGAAGTACATCTTCTAACATTCAATTTATTTGAATAGTGTTCTCTAGAAAACTGCTGTAGGAAAGTTTATGAATTCTGATACTTATGAAGTAGTTGATCTACACTTGGTTTATTGAAGACTTGTATGGGGCACTCTCAAAATTTTGCCTACTAAACGTGTTTATATTTTAACAGGTGTTTTTCCACCAAGGAGAATTGTGCATCATCTCACCATCAAATACTCCTGGAGAAGAGCCTTGGCTACCTGCCAAGAATCCAACAATCCTGCAGTCCCTAATGCTATTGTCTGCATACCCAGAGGATTACTTGGCCACAAAATCTATCAGAACAGCAGTATATAAACGCATCAGTGGGTATGTGGATTATTTTTTTTCCTGATATTCTTTATCAGGATATTCTGATACTGAACTGTCTAGGAACTTTCCTGTTATCTAATTATCTTATCCATTTTCCTGTTAACTATAAATTGGTTAGTATTATTCAGACGACTCTGCTAATTTCTGCACCATTCTTATGGTGGGAACCCTAATAATGCTAGTCTGTACACTATATTCTGATCTCACCAATGACGGATCAGTAGTTCAGGGCTAAATTCCAAGCTTTTGCAAAAGAACATTATTATTTCTTATTTCATTACTTCAGGGAAGGCTAATAGAAGTTAGAGCCTTTCTACAAAAGTATGTGTCTGGATCGCTTCCTGGACTCTTAACTAAGACACAGAAGTAGTATGTCCTTACAGACAATCACCCTGCCTTCAGGGATGGCCCTGCTCATGTTTTCAACAGGGTTGTTTTTCTTTTTTGTTTGTTTTTTGTTTTTGTATTACTGCATATCACAGGTATCCTGAGAAGATCCAGGCCTCCCTTCACCAGGCTCACTGTTACCTTCCAGCAGGCATTGTGATAGTGTTGAAGCATCGCCCTGCACTAATAGCTGCAGCCGTCCAGGCCTTTTATCTGCGAGATCCCATTGACTTAAAAGCATGTCGCCCTTTCAAAACTTTCTTGCCTGACACCCGTGTAATGACTGCAGTAAGTGATATTATTGCCACTCTACTGACTGCTTGATTAATGGATTTGTTCCATAGTCATGTTAGGAAATGTATGACTTTCAATTTTAAAACAGCATGTTTGCTAATTCATTTTTCTTGAGGGCAGTTCTGAATTTATTTGCTTCAGGAATGTTGGGTCTTACCACTATCTAATCCAACAGGAAGGGGAACTAGATTATAAACTATTAGTTTTGTGCCACCCTTCCCCAGTGCAACCCTAAAATTACAATCAATCTAAATTCCCTAGATACTTTTTCTCTTTCTGCCCCCAATAAGTAGAGGAAACTACTTTTTCAAACATTATTTTACAAGGAGGATAGTATTCTGATACTTTTTTCTTCCTTCCATTGCTCCCACCACCTTCCTTCCCCAACAAAGTGAGGCCTCTTAGCAGCCACCTGCTAATTTTATTTGTCAGTAAGACCTCACTGAAGTTACCCAGCACCCAGAATGATGATATTGAAATTGGTAATCCCCACCCCCATTTTTTTAATGTCACAATCTGAAATAACATTGTGTTACTTTCAATGACCATAGGTATAAAATAAAATTCAAACAAAAATGGTTTTTTTAAAATGTTCTAGAAAATCATGCTACAACAGGTTTTATTTCTTTTAATTTTGATGTCCACAGGTCACATTCACTAAATGTTTATACGCACAATTAATGCAGCAGAAGTTTGTTCCAGACCGACACAGTGGATATACATTGCCTTCCCCTGTACACCATCAATACAAAGCACATGAGCTAGGCATGAAACTGGTAATGTCTTTTTACATGTCTCCTACATTTTGTGTTTCTTTTCCCCTCTAATTCATAGTTGGAGGGTGTGTGAATATTAGGAGTCCCTTTTTGTTTATCCCTCGCTTGCTAACATATAGAAGTTGGAGCCAAACAGCAGTTTATACCCCCCAAAAGGATCATAGAACACTAGAACTGGAAGAGACTTCAAGAGGTCATCAAATCCAGTCTCCTGCTCGGACCAAACACAGTCTAGATCAGGGGTCGGCAACATTTTCAAACCAAAGAGCCAAACTACATCAAAATTCAGAACAAGTGATCAACAAAGAGCTATATAAGAATGCCCATTTGCGTGACTGAAAATATATAACTTATTATGTCAATTATCAGTAATATTGATTAATAGTAACATAAATGAAACATTGTACTCACAAACTTTATTTAATGGGACTTCTGCTGCATCTTTTTGCACATTTCTTTGAAGTTTACATCATAACTGGTCAAATCCAGCTTCATGCACACATTCAAGCTGTCTTCTGTCAATCTTATGGCAGCGCCTGGGGATTTGGAGGTGCAGAAGGCTGGGTTGGGGTGTACGTGGGCCTCAGGGCAGGGGACTCAGGTGTATAATGGTGTGTGTGAGAGTACAGGAGTGTTATGAAGTCTGGGCCCTAATTGGGGACTTGTTGTCCAGGCTTCAGTTTTAAATTGAGTAAAATATTATGTCCAACACACAAGGTTTCAACATTGTCTTTATGGCAAAATTTATGGAACCTTCCAGGGTTAGTGGACTTTGTGGACCCTCTCTAGGCTCTGGGGTGGAGCCAAAAATGAGGGGTTAAGTGTCTGGGACAGGGCTGCCAATGAAGTGTATAGGGATGGGAGTGCAGGAGGTGGGAATAGGAGGGGGTCTGGGTGGGAAATAAGGTGCAGGAGCAGGCTGAGAGGAGGGGGCAGGAGTGGGCTGTCTGGCCAGGGGGCTAGGAGTAAGCTGTCTGGCTAGGGTGTTTTGCCAGGGAGCAGGAGTGGCCGGGTGCAGGGTGTCTGGCTGGGGTGTGTGTATGAAGGGGTGAGGATGTGGGTTCTGGGCATTTTGCATTTTTTGCAACAATGTCACATTGTTGACTCATGTTTAACTTGTGGTCTGCTATGATCTCTATATCTCTTTCTACAGTACTCCTTCCTAGACAATCACTTCCCATTCTGTATCTGTGAAACTGATTGTTCCTTCGTAAGTGGAGTACTTTGCATTCGTCCTTGTTACGCTTTATCCTCAGATCATTTTTCTAGTTTGTCTAGATCATTTTGAATTATAGCCCTCTCCTCCAAAGCACTTGTGACCCCTCCCAACCAGGTATCATCTGCAAACTTAATAATATTCTCTATGCCATCATCTAAATCGTTGATAAAGATATTGAACAGACCCATTCCCAAAACAGACCCCTGCAGAGTCTCATTTGTCATGCCCTTCCAGCATGATTGCGAACCGTTAACCATTCTCAGAGAGTAGTTATTTTCCAGCCTGTTATGCACCCACCTTATAGTAGCCCCATGTAGGCTGTATTTCCCTCGTTTATTGATGAGTAGGTCATGCGAGATCATGTCAAATACCTTACTAACGTCTAAGTATACCATGTCCACTGCTTCTCCCTTATCCACAAGGCTTCATATCCTATCAAGGATAGCTATCAGATTGGTTTTACATGATTTGTTCTTTACAAATCCATGCTGGCTGTTACCTATCACCTTATCTTCCAGATTTTTGCAGATGAATTCTGTAATTATTTGCTCCACTCATTATCTTCTCTGGTGCAGAAGTTAAGCTGTCTGATCTGTAGTTTCGTGGGTTGTTCTTATGTCCCTTTTTATAGATGGGCACTAGATTTGCCCTTTTCCAGTCTTCTGGAATCTCTCCTGACTTCCATAATTTTTCAAAGATGATAGCTAAAGGCTCAGATACCTTGAGTATTCTAGAATGCATTTCATCAGACTCCAATGATTTGGAGGCAGATTACTTCTCTAAGTAACTTGTAACTTGTTCTCTTTTTTTATTTTCACTTCTAAACCTACCCCATTTCCACTAGCATTCACTATGTTAGGCATCCCGTCCCCATCAAACGCCTTAGTGAAAACCAAAACAAAGAAGCCATTTAGCACCTCTGCCATTTCCAAGTTTCCTGTTATTGTTTCTCCATCTTCACTGAGCAGTAGGCCTGCCCTGTACTTGGGCTTCCTCTTGCTTCTAATATATTTGTAGAACACTGTCCTGTTACCCTTTATGGCTCTAGCTCGATTGAGCTTGTTTTATGCTTTTTTCCTTCTAATCTTGCCTCTGCATACCTGTGTTTTTTGCTTATATTCATCCTTAGTAATGTGACCTAGTTTTTACTTTTTATAAGACTCTGTTTTGATTTTTAGATTATGTAAAATCTCCTGGTTGATCCAAGGTGGGTCTCCTTCCATACTTTCTATTTTTCCTACACAGTGGAATAGTTTGTTTTTGGGCCCTTAATAATGTCCCTTTAAAAAACTGCTAACTCTCTCTTCAGTTGTTTTTCCTCTTAGTCTTGCTTCCCATGGGCTCTTACCTATTAAGTCTCTGAGAGTATGTATACACAGCAGGGCTAAAGCTGAAATAAGATATGCAACTTGAGCTACGTCAGAGGCTTAGCTGAAATCGAAATAGCTTATTTCAGCTTTTGGCACTGTCTACACAGTAGGAAGTTTGAGTGCTCTTTCTCGGACTTCTCTTACTCATAAAATGAGGGTTACGGGAGTCAGAGTAAGAAGTCCTCCAGTTTGATATTATATCAAAATAATTGCTTATAGCAGTGTTCTGAAATAACAAAGTCTGTGTCTGTCATATGTTCCAAAATAATGTTGCTGTGTAGACATATCCTCTGCTTACTAAATCTGCCTTCCTGAAATCTATTGTCTCTATTTTGCAGTTCTATTTTTGTTGTTCTCCCTTCTACCATTCCTTAGAATCATGAACTCTATGATTTCATGATCAATTTGACCCGAGCTGCCTTCCACTTTCAATTTTTCAACCAATTCGTCCCTATTTGTTAAAATCAAATCAAGAACAGTGCCCTCCCCTCCCCATTTCAGTCCAAGAACTTATTGGATAATCTGTCCCTTGCTGTGTTAGTTTCCCAACATATATCTAGATAGTTGAAATCCTCCATCACCACCAAATCCTGCGCTTTGGTTGATTTTGTTAGTTGTTGAAAAAAAGCCTCCACTTCTTCCGCCTCGGTAGGTGCTCTGTAGTAGACCCCTAGCATGACATCAACTTTTTACCTCTTTTTAACCAGAGATTCTCAACAAGTCTGTCTCCTATGTCTATCTCAGTCCAAGTGTATACATTTTTAATATACAAAGCCGCACCTTGTCCATTTTTTCCCCTGCCTATACTTCCTGACCAAGCTGTACCGTTCTATACCAATACTCCAGTTGTGTGTATTATCCTACCAGATTTGTGATGCCAACTATGTCATAGTTGCGTGTGTTTATTAGCACTTCAAATTCTTCCTGCTTATTCCCCATACTTTTTGCATTTGTACATAGGCATCTGAGATACTGATTTGATTTTGCCCCCCTCTTCCCCTCCAGTTCTGCCTTCTCCCTCCTTTTTCTCTGCTATTATAGCCCATGCTCCTTCCCATTTTTTATTCATTTCCCAGGTCTCCATGTTTTTCACTTATCTTTGGTCACCTGCCCCTGTTGAACCTCGTTTAAATCCCTCCTCAGTAGGTTGGCCAGTTTGTGTCCAAACACACTCTTCCCCTTCCTCAAAAGGCGAAACCCATTCTTTCTTAGCAGTCTTCCTTGGAACTGCATACCATGGTCAAGGAAGCCAAAGCCCTCCTCGCTAGACCATCATCTGTATGTATCAGCTGAAGAGGGTTGTTTTTTTTTTACTGATTGAGCACAGGTACTTTCCTTTCCCCAGTACGTTCCCTTTTTCTCAAACATTACTCTCTTCCTCACTCCACCTCAATCTAATTCCCAGCCATGCTTCTCTCAAGTCATTAAAGCAAAAATCTTGTCTGTCCTAAAAAAATAGGAACCCATAACTAATTACTAGTGCATTTCTTTCACTCCAAGTTGTACCATAAGGATCCAGATATTCTTTCTTCCATGCTGTCTTTCTTGGTAAAACTAAACTTTATTCTAGAAAATTGGAAATAAAACCTTTGTTATTGCAACCCAGGAGAAATAGATGGGCCTCCTCTTGGCGCCTGTCCACCTCTCTTAGTTGTTAGGATTGCTGCTATTGTGAGCAGGGATCATACTTATCCAGGATAAAACCCTCAATATTTTCTGATTAATAAACCTCCCCTAAGATCCATCTTTTTCTGCTATTCAGTTGAAATGCTGAACTTTAGTTTCCCTTACCATGATATAGATATCAACTGAACATGTTTTATTGATAAGTATATAATATTTATGCTGACAGCCAAAGCCATATTCATTCTCCTGATTACCTGAATTTTTGATTATCCAGTTTGGCTGGATAATTGGGGATCCATTGTGTATATTTCCCTCCTCCTCCCCCCCCCAAACATAAAAAACTAAAGGTTCTCTTTAAAAAAATCCACTTTTTTTTCTTTGCAGCAGCAAAATGGATTTTTAGGATCCCTAGTCATGGGATCAGCCTCTTGCTGGAAGTTGAGAACTTTGCCTCTTCAATACTCCCAAACTGCCATGTCTGAGGGAGCAGGCAAAATAATTTCTCTCCTGGCAGAGTGAGGAGCTTACTACTTTTGAGTTCTTTGTGCAGTCATTTAAAGCAAACTTCAACAAATGTGTCATATTTAAGAACTTGTGTTTCCTGTATCTCTCATACAGGCTCATGGCTTTGAAATATTATGCTCCAAGTGCAATACAATTTCTCCTGATTCTAAGGGGAAAGTGTTAAACAACCCATTTTGGGCTGATTTCCTCAACAACCTGAAGAAAAATAATTATTTTAAGGTAGGAACTGTTTCTGTCTTTCTTTGTGTAACTCGGGAAAAACAAAATGATCTTTCAAATGTGTCAGGGTTAATAGCAGATTTTAGGCACTGATTGAGGGACATAATTCCTTTCATCATGAAAGATAAGCTAATTTACCTTTGTATACAGTACATTTTCTTTTCTTTCCCCACCTCCACTAAAGTTTAGAATAATTTTTTTCAAATGAAAAGACGTTGTAGGATTTGGGAATGAGCTCCTACCTACCATAAATGAGAGGATACAATTGAGAAAGGAAGGAAAGAAGTTAAAATGACATGTGCTGCTTCATGCAAGTGCTTTTTTTGCATATATTGAAAACAGTAATATAAAATTGTGTTGAGAATATAGTTTTGTAATGATTTTCTTTCACAAATCATATACAAGTTGGATGTCCTTGACTGGTCCTGGATGAGGGATTTTGCCAGACCAGGGGAGGTTATTTTTGGACTTCTGCCACCGGCCCCCCCGGTGCAGCTGATGACCTTCTGCTGGTTCTCCACCTCCTGCTGGGCCCACTAAGTAGCCATCACTGCCGTCACTCCGGGACCTGGTGGGCAGCTGCATGCCGCCACACTGAGGTTCCAGGACCATGCTGCAGTTCCCCACCCCGCCAAGCTACCGCAGCTCCCAGTCCAGCCAGGTAGCAATGCACTGGGTCTCCCAACCCCACTGGGCAGCCCTGCTGCCATGTGCTGGGTGACCCTGCTGTTAGCTCACTGCAGACAGCCCACTGCCCTACCCGCCCCACAGGGATCTTTGCCATTCGTCCTCCACGAGGAATCTCTGTCCTGCAACATCTGTGTCGGACCATGGATGTTGCCAAACCAGAGAATCCCGGTTAAGAGAGTTTCAATCTATATGCTTAAATTCCGTATTTGGAATTTAACATTGCACATTGATCCGTCTGCTCTCATGCAGCTGATAATTTTAAAACCCCAAAGTCTCTTAATTTCTTGGCTTATACTTTATGTTGACAACTCTAATCTTTTCAGTATATTTGCAAAAAATTATGAAATGCAACACCACTCTTATGAATGTAAATGTGCAAAAATCAGAAAATGTGTAGTTCTCACAGCAGCTGTAATTCTGCCTTTTTGTGTTGTCACTCTATATTAGAAATATGTATCTGTGTCTGTCTGTCTGTGAGTCTGTTTAGTTTAAGAACTCCTAAATAATAAGAGCTAGGACAGCCACATGGGTATGCAGCTTCCTCTTAGCATAACTTAAAGCAAGGTAAAGGTTTGGTTGTGCCAGGATAATGGAATGTTCCTTAACACAAAAAGGGAGGGGTCTGATAGGAGGGATAGTTATGCTCCACAGTGACCACAGGGGGTAGCTGCACCACTAAGAGAGTTGCCAACTGTGGCCAGGTCTGTGCATGTTGCAGGTCACCAGTCTGGGTAAGTGGTCCCTCCTGGCACATAACTTCATGCCAAACCCCCCCTCTCCCTTGGCCCCAGCGCTGGGGTGGGTAGTCTGCTGCCCCCCCCCCCAGGGAGCAGGAGTCAGGGCAGGGGATGGGAGGTTCAGGAGTAAGGGGAGGAGGAAGGGAGGTTTACCAGGGCTGCCCATGGAGGTGAAGGTGGCGCTGCTCTGGTAAACCTCCTGTGCCCTGAGTCTTGTGCCCTCATCCCCTGCCCTGACTCCTGCACGCCCACCCGATTCCTCCCACACCTCTCAACCCCCTGCTGTGAGCCCCTTCTCACCCCCCAAACCCTCACTGCTGCAATCCCTTGTTCTGAGCCTCCCCACGCCCACCAGTCCCCTGCTCTGAGCCCATACTCACCCCAAATCCTCACTCCAGCCCTCCAAAACACCAGCCCCCTATTCTGAGACCCTCCTACATTCCCCAGTCCCCTGCCCAGATTTTAGCACCATCCATAACACTCTGCGACTCCTGCATCTCACCCCACCCCCCAAAAAATATTTGAGGACCCAAGCAAAGCCGAGTATATCTGCTAATATATTAATATATTCAGTGTGATTGTTGCTGTGGGAGCCATAACTTTGCATTTCCTAGTTTCTTTGTGTATAAAATTAACTATATTGTTGCATAACGCTTTTTTGGCATGTTTTCTTTTTAATTAATGACCTATTGTGTTAGCAAATCATATGCCTATTTTCTACCCTCTACGTTATGGCTAGGTGGGGAAAGTAATTCTTAGTAGAGAGACTAGGTGCATGAGGTAATATCTGTGTAATCTCAAAAGCTTGTCTCTTTCACCAAGGGTACATCTACACTGCACTGCTATTTTGGGGTACACAAGCCACCTTTTATTTCAAAATATTTTTTGAAATAACGGGTGCTCTATTATGCCATTCTGGTGAGCCTTGTTGCGTGAGGGCTAAGGAAGGGATGGCTCGAAATAGTGTGTTCTTTCAAAATTGGCACTATGTAGACATGTCAAATTTCAAAATAAGCTATTTCGAAATTCAGTTGAAATAAGATACATAATTGTGTGTCTTATTTCGAGTTCAGGGTGCTGTGTAGACACACCCTAATAGAAGTAGGTCCAATAATAGAATTACCTTACCTGCCTTGTCTCTGTTGTATTCTAGGACCAGCACTGCTGCAATAACACTAAAAACAATCGTTACCAGTGCTTTTTTTGTTTTTTAAAAAAGGGGAAAAAGTGCCGGTACTAAGGTTTCAAAAAATTTGTTGGTTCCTCCCTCCCCCTCCTCCTCCCTCCTCCAAATAAAATGCTGGGGAAAATTTGTCAAGCAAAAAAAAAGCAAAGGGGGAGTAACCACCTGGGAGGTCAGAGCTGAAATGCGTTCATGACCCCTTTAACTGCTACATGTCTTCTGTCTGGCGCGGCGCAAGTGTTCCCAGGGCCGGCTGGGGCTTTGCCAAGGGAAAACGGCGAGTGCTCCCAAAAAAAGGTGATGGTACCATCACAAAGAAAGCACTGGTTGTTACTGTCATTGCTTAATTGCTCCTTGTTAGTGCAGGCTGTAGTTAGTTGGATTTGTTCCTAAAGAGCCAGTGTGTGCAAACCAAATTAACCAAGAAAACTGCTTTCTAATAGTCATCCCCATTTCACTGCTAGCGATGGTAGTTCTGGATACTGCTATGAAAATGAAGTTGAGGGAGAATTTGATACATTAGTGTTGGTGACCTGTTTTCAATAGGGAGAACTGGAAGGATCTGCTAAGTACCTGGAACAGCTGCATATGGCAGAGAATTATTTCCAGCAGTCTGTTATCAAACCTGAAAGGTAAGAGTTACTGTAAACTGATATTGTTAATGTCTGTATGTTAAATTAGATTTCATGGGATTTTACAGATGAGGGGGATTTTTTTTCTTTTAGTTCTGTTGCTGTGAGTCCAGGTGAAGAAATCTTGACCTTGCTACAGACATTGTCCTTTAATTTGGATGAACTTGAAAAAGAAGCTGCTAGTCTTCCTCCAGAAGACGGTGAGTGAAAGTGATGTCGGGGGAAATTGGGAACATCTTGTTATATCAATCTCCATGTATATTCAGTTTCAGCCTCTGTGTGGAGACTGTCCCAACTTTTGTGGTGGTGCTCATAAAGAGCTCTCTACAAGTTCTTTTTTGTGTAAGCCACGAAATTAGACCTGGGCTGTTGGCCCAGTGTAATAAAATAGTGTCTGAAGCATTTCTGAAGAGACCTCCTCCACCAATCTCTTTATAGCTTTTCTCATCATCACACATTTCAGTATTTCCATATAAAGTACTCATTATTTACAATTAGTACATGTTGTTTTAACATTGATCTTGCTGATTCATATATCCATTATAAAGTGGCAGTATTCAAAATTTGGTCTTGTAGGTTGACACACATGTTCCCTTTATGTTCTTTCAGATGACAGCTGGTTGGACATCTCTCCAGATGTTCTGGATCAGATCCTGAATGAGGCATCAGGTAGGAATGTATCCATTCCTCCCTCAAATGAGGAAGATCAGAAGTATGACTTGGCAGCAGTCACTGAAAGCATGAAGGCTTTTATATCCAAAGTCTCAACACATGAAGGAGCAGAAACTCCATGGTATTTATTTAAATATCTGATATAGTGTCTGTGGTGCATTGCTCTTTTATATTGCAACCCTTTTAGTAATTCTGGTAAGAAGTCTGCTTTTCAAGTAGTATAGCTAAACTTGAGTGATTGGTTAACGTCACTAGAATCCTGAAACAGAGTGACATTCTTAGTATATATACACTTTTATAACATGTTGAGCTGACACCAGTAAAAATAGCTGACAGCTTTGTCTTATTTTCCAAAACTCTCACTTGAGTTTTATATTTGAATCTATTGCTCTTAGTTTAGGTTTCTCATGCCCAAGAACACTGGGGCTGTTTGGATTGTATACTTCTGAGGACGGTTGTACTACTGTATATTGTGAACTTTTCTGACATCAGAGGATTACTAAAAATGTCTCTAAATCTGCACGTAGCCATAAGTTACAATTTTGTCTATGCAGGGAGCACCAGACAGAGCTGTACCATTCTTAGGGTGGTTTGGGGGCAGGCTCCCAGGTCCTGCATTTTGAGATGTCCCGCTGAATCTATCCCAACTGTCCTATGGACAGGATGGTTCCCCATATTGACATTAGTCAGTGGGGCCCAGGACGATCTGAGGCCTGGTGTAGAGTGGCAGCAAAGGTCAGGTACCCCACACTCATCGTGATAGCAGGAGTGGCAGTGGCCAGGCAGCCTGCTCTGCTCTGCCACCATCTCTCAGCAGAGTTGCTTCCCTGAACCCACATCACTTGTGGGAGCAGGCCAGGGCACTCCACTTCCTGCAGCCATGGTGAAGTGGAGCGACCCAGTTAGGAGATAGTCGTGCTTCCACTGCCACAGTGAGTGTGGTGAAGCCTGACCCCTGTTTCTGCTGGGCCCCACAGTAAGTTCCTGGGTTGCATCTCTCAGGGAAGGGGTGCAGTGGAGATTGGAGGGGGTAGAGCAGATGCAGGAAGAGACAGGATGGGGTCTGGGCAGAGTGTGGGGTTGTCCTAAGCCGTGCACCCCTCTAGACATGCTTTTGGCGCCAGACCGCTTAAGATGAAGACAGTGCATTAGCATAATATCTTAGAATTCATAATGGCAAACATTCCAAGTAAGCATTGCAGAACAGTGATATGGTATCAGCGTGTAACACCTACTTTCCTATATTTAGCAAAAAATAAAGAACTGATGCATGTTACAAAACGCAGCCTAAGACTGAAAAATATCCTCACTGTAGGTGTTTCAGTATTTTCTCACTCGCTTATTTGACAGTTACACAGCTGCTAAATTTCTTGTTACACTGTGGAAGATGTTCTACATAAACAGCCACCTCTTTCTTACTTAAGGCACACACTGGTTCTGTTTCAGCAGTCCTTATAATTTTGTCTATGTAGTGAGCACCAGACCGAGCTGTCCTGCCCATAGGAAGGTTCGGGGCAGCCTCCCCAGGCCCTGTGCTTTAAGGTGCCCCACTGCATCTACCCCAACCATCCTATGGACAGGACTGTCCCTCATATTAATATTAGTCTGTTGAGCCCAGGATAGCCTGTGGTATTACATAAGTGGCCTTGCGTGGGGTGGCAGCAAAAGTCAGGCACTCTGCAGTTACTGTGGTGGCAGGTGTTACAGCAACCAAGAGGCCTGCTCTTCTCTGCCACCATCTCCCAAAAGGGTCACTCCCCCAAACCCGCATTGCTTAGGCTCTTATTTTTAAGGCATTGAAAATAGCCCTCATTTTTAAGAATTTGGGAGTTGACTATTTGGAGTGGACTGCTAATGTAAAAACAATGAACCGTCCTGTGGCATCTCAGAGACCAACAAATTTGTTAGGTCATGAGCTTTTGTGGGTAAAACCCACTTCATCAGATGAATTTCCATTCCAACTCGTCTGATGAGGTGGCTTTTACCCACAAAAACTCATGGCCTAATAAATTTGTTAGTCTCTAAGATGCCATGGGACATCTTGGTTTTTAGAGTCACAGACTAACATGGCTATCCCTCTGAGATGTTAACGTACCTATTTAAAAATTCATATTGAGACAAGAAACTTAATACATATATTAAACGTAGAGCCTTCTCAGTTCCAATTCCCCTTTAATTTTACCTACTTTAAACTTTAAGAACTTGATTTTGAACATATATTTAGATGTTTGAGACATGCAGAAAAGCTGATTAGTTTTTTGGATTCTCTCTCAAACAATGTACCCATGCGTGTTTTCTCTAGGCAAGTCTTCCATTTTCCAACAGTCTCTTGAAGGCTCTGCATAATGTAGCGCACATCTCCCCTTCTCCCCAAAATAATCCTGATCAGTCTTTTGTGTGTTGATGGGCACCCAGTTCAGACAGCAGGGAGTAATGTGAGACTCTGACTATCCTCGCCACTCCAAATAGGCTTCCCATGTGCATCATTTTCCACGTCACTCTCAGCACCTGCTAAGCCCTTGAGCATGGCAGGGTATTGTACTGCCACTAGATCATCAGGCTACAACCCCAAACTTTTCACTCTTAATTCTGCCGTGGTTGATGCCAAACATTATTCCCTAAGGATACCACTCCCGATGTACAAGCAAAAATGTATTTATGGAGTAATTCTTCTTAAATTTCAGGTCACCTGCTGAGACCTGTGTCACCTTTGATGTTGACTCTTTTACACACGCTTTAGACAGAATTTTAGGTGAGATCTAGTTTGTTTGTTTTTTTTATTTCTTAGTCTGTTTCCTTGACATCCCAGTACATTGCATTGACTTGAATTGTTTGTAGGGGCAGACTCAGAAGAGCTGGACTCAGATGACTTGGATGAGGAGGAGCAGTTTGAGTTCTTGGACAGTGATGAAGACTTGGATTCTGAAGCCCATGGCCAAGAGGAAGAGGCATTGCCAAACCAAATGGTGGGAAGTCTCAGGTCATACATGGATGAGATGGACTGCGAACTGACACATACAAATGTTGGTAAAAGCTTCGTCACCAAAAGGAAAGAGGTATGTATGTGTTGGAGTTTTGTAACTTACCTCCTTTCATGAAAGAGGAGATAGGGAGTAGAAGAATAATCTAAGCAGAGGTGACTAATATTCCTGTTCTCTGAGTGTGTTGTCTTTCCAAAGAGAGATCTCATGTGCTGTAGTATACCATCAGAGTGATTCCATAAATAAAAATGCTAAACTTTTGGCTTCCACAATAGCTTCAAATTCTGGTTTTGTTTCTATTTTGCTAGTACTACAGGCAGCTGCCTCATGATCTCTTGCAGCTGTTGAAGTCCTATATGACTCAAGTGAAACCCAGGCAGGGCCAGTAATTCTCAATATCCTCCTTTTGGGACTTCTTCTGTGTGACAATTCTGGTAGTGTGATTGTTTGGTTCATGAACTATCATCCAGAATTGGATGGGACGTATTGGACTACTTTATCTTGGCGTTTAAGCTATCTGCTTAACTCATTTTTGGTGGTGTGTTTTTATTTATTTATTTACTTATTTACTTATTTGTCTGTTTTACTTTAATCTGCCTTGATTATGAAGAGCAGTCCTGTGGCACCTTAGAGACTAACACATATTATATCATGAGCCTTCATGGGTAAAACCCACTTCATCAGATGAGTTGGCGTGGAAATTATAGACTCCAGAGCAAAAGCAGTTACCTGTCAATTGTAGGGGCCAGTGTTAATGATGCTAATTGAGTCAGGCTGAATGTGTCCCATTCATAGCTTTAGATGTGTAAATGCAAATATCAAAGGCAGGGGAAATTGCTTTTGTAGTTTCATGGATCAATCTGTGCCATCCCTGCTGTTTTAGGAGCTGCTTCTGCTATGGTTGCCTTTCACCATGTGTTATCAGTGAGTGCCATAAAGAACATATATGTAATAAATATGTCTTTATTTTATTCTGTGCTACAGGTTAGCTCTGCTAAAGAACCTCTGTCTCAAGATGCTGACTATACCTTAGAAGATGATTCTAAAGCAGGAGATGCTGATTTGACACCTGTGGATATAGAGCTGAACCTAGTGACTAACCTGCTAGAATCCTATAGTGCTCAAGCTGGACTTGCAGGACCTGCCTCTAACATACTGCAGAGTATGGGAGTGCATTTACCTGAAAATACAGACCATAGTTGCTTTAACAGCAGAGCAGTAGATTAATCTGTTACCCTGGTTTAGGGGACAGTTGGTACTTCCACTCCCACCTTACAGAGTAATAGTGTCTGCCACACCACTATGAATGGTTTCAATACTAAACACTTTGATACATTTTGCATAGCTTTAGAAGTATGTGCAAAATAATTATCTGATAACATTTATCTGATCTGTTGAATGCCAAAAGTTGCCTTGGGCATAAAGCACAATTTTCTTTTGTGCTAGTGTATTTTAGAAAAATTGTGAAGATTGTTCAGATTTGAATGAAAATCTACGTTTATTATAAGAATTCCGTATCCATGTAAACTGCATATTACGTGATACTGTCACTCGTGAATGAGTCCAGGTCTTGCTTCCTTTTTCTTTGCCATTCACAATTTTTTCAGCTCTTGTATCCATTAATAAGTGTTGATTTTAATGCTTAAAATGTGAACGAGATGTAGATCCTCTTGAAATTCTGCTGTGTCCAGAAGGTTATAATAGATATCACATACAAGCAATAGTACCCTCTTGCTTTTTTTTCTTTTGATAGCCACAAACATCCATCTGCCCAACAAGCACCCACAGTTTCTAAAGTAAAATGTTTCAGTGTAAGGAGTTCTGATGAGTAGTGAAAATTGCATGCATTTTTTCAAATAGAGAATTGTAGATTTACCAGTCTGAGAATTGGACTATTTTTCTGTAAGCAATTTTTAATTTATTTATAAATAAAGACATTCAAAAGTACAACTTGGTTGCTGTAACTTTTTTTCTTTGCAGTTGCACTTATTTTTTTCTCAGAGCAGTAGTGGAATTCCTCAGGATAAATATAATTTCTCAATACCTTTGTATTTGAAAGAGAGTTCATGACCACCTTGACATTTTTTTCCTTGTTTGAACTACCTACTATCTCAAGTGGCTAAAGAATGATTGTGTCAACAGTATCTGTATGTAGTCCCAATCTAAACAAGTCAGTCTTGCTTTAATAGAAGTTTTTAATTGGAAGACATTTAACATTTTATTTCTATACAGTATTGAAAAGTTTACCATTAAATCAATTAGGTCGCAAACCATTTAAGTTAGACAGTTTTCATATATTTTATTCATCTAGTTATATTTGAAATAAATGTATAAAAGGTTCCTTCTTCATGTACTTGCCAAGATTAAGATTCAGACTTCTGTGTAGCTTCCCTAACTATTAATTAGTGTAGGAAGAGTTCCTTATTTTGCTTTGGAGATTAGTAAAGTCAAACTCACAAAGCAGAAGCTTGAATAACGATCCTAACAGGCACGTGAAAGCAGAAGTGATATTCTAAGTTCTTAAATATTTCATGTGCAGACTTTTAAATGTTGGTTGCTAGGAATTGTAAATAGATAAATTTTTTTAATAAAAATTCTGCCATTTTCTTGATGCTAAAGAAGAAGAGTTTAGCAACTTGTTTCTTTTACTGCTGCTGACTGTCACACCAGTATTCCAGTCACCATTAATAGGAGGCTTATTAGACCTATTAGAAGAGAGGCAACACTGTCCAGTTCCCAGACCTAGTGAGTTGAAAGTTAGGAAGGGAAATCTTTATATGGTTTAAATTGTCATATTTCCAGTTAAGACACTGGCTGAGGCTCTACCACAACCTTGCTGAGATTCCTTCACCTGCATCTTTGTTTCCCCATAGACAAAACTAATAGCTTGCCCAAATCTGTAATGTTTTATACATCTCTGAGATACTGGTTATTGCCAGAACTTGACTATCTCTACACAAGGTGAAAATATGCTAAATTATTAAGTATCAGTGTAAAATTCAAAGTAAAACTGCTGCAGTTCCTTCTAGGTTCTCCTACTGCTGATTTCAATTTGATCAAATCTGACTTGGTTAAATCTCTGTCATTAAGAATTTTATTTATTCTATCCAGTTATCAATTCTTATTTCAGATTGTTGTCCAATTACCTACATTAGAATTCAGTATATAAGAAAAATGCTAGAACAACATTGCAACCCTTTTTGATGTTTAGAATAGCATACTAAAACATTTTTTCTTTAATTATAATAGGATTTTAAATATGTTTGATAATCTCAGGGTGTGTCTAGACAGCACCTTTTTGTGAGAATAAACTATGCAATTTGCGCTTTGCAAATTGTGTAGCTTATTCCGATTCTAGGTCGAATGAGCTTATTTTGAAATTTGGTGCTATGTAGACAGTGCCAAATTTCAAAGTAAGGCACTATTCCAACAAATCCCTTGACTCTCAAGGAACGAGGGTTACAGGAAGACCAGAATAGCCCGCTCACTATTTTGGGAAATAGCGGGAGTGTTTAAAGACACAGCGTTGCTATTTCAGGATACTTCCAGTATCCTGAAATACTGCTGCAGTCTAGGCGTACCCTCAGTATGGTAACTAAGTGGTAGTGGATCAGTGTTTCTATAACTTGCTTTGAAGTTTCCAACAAAACCTACATTTGTTTTAATAGAGCTGTATTTTGGATGTGATAAAACTCTCTGGTTCAGCTGAATATCTGCTTTTGTTGCAGAAATATTTATGTGGAACTTCTGAAAATTTAACTTCCCTATTTGTAGCCTGAAGTCTGGGGACAGATCTAGCATGAATGGATGAATTAGATGCCAGCTTGCTATTTCAGGAAGGAAGGTAAACAATGTGTCTTCACTTCTCTTGATGAAACATGTGCTCTAGTAGAATCATAGACAGCCTACAATATTCTAATTCCTATTAAGATGTGCAATCTTGGATGATGATGAAGTGATTCAGCCATTAAGTAGTAATTTAGTTTCCTAACTCACTAGAAGGGAAAATGAGCCCCTCTTCTTTAGGGCTTTGTCAACTTGTCTGTATATGCAGGTTTTGCCGAAGTCACATTGCATCATCAGTACTTTTAAAGCAAGTGTGAATCCTCTGTTCCTGGAGTGGGGCATGCCAAAGACTCCCTTCTTGAAAAAAAAATTTTTTCTTGCTTGTGGACTGGCAGAGCAAAAATACACAGGCAGTCACGTCTGTTCAGAGAGACAAAGATGTGGCTGAAGAAGTCCAAGATTTCTGAGTGTGAGGCTTGCTCTAATAGAACTAGAGCTGAAAAGCCAGCTGGCCAATGAGGAGCATCCTGAACTCTAGGGGGAACAGGGCAACTTCAGCATCAGCCACTGTGGAGATGGGGGAGTATCACAGCTTCTCCCCTCATGTTTGGCAGTAGGGTGGAAGAAGCAATGATGACTTCAGATTCCTGTGTTTGGTAGTCCCCTAATACTGAAATTAAGTTCCATTAAATAAAGTTTTTGACGGCAAGTTGAAAAGGCTCAGAGGCAGCAAAGTTTAAAGTGATGGGAAGCTAAACCTTACCATGCCATTTGTGTAAATGTAAACATTCTTTAATGGCATTGAAAAATGGACTTTTGTATGTTTATGCTCTTCTAATTAAAACTCATTTGGAAGTATTAATTGTAAAAACTTAATTTGAGAACAACACAGAGGAATGCTCAGTACTGAAGAAACCTTGCATCAGCATACTCCCAACATAATCATATGTCTCTTTTAGACCATTATGTGGCTCAGTGACAAACATATTTACCATGTATGTTTATATAACACTTAGAGAAAGATACTGAAGAGGTACACACCCTGTTTTGTCCATTAAAAATAAATCCCCAAAGGCTGCAGAAGTTGTGAAATATTTCCACATTTTTGGCACACCAAACCATGTTTTTCTTTTGAGTTGTGACATGGACTTAACTTAATCAAGAATTTTTCATGTCATCTGTCTGAGACACTCTGTTTCTTCTTGCCACTGCCTTGTGCTGCCCTGAGCTAGTCACAGTTTGCCTCTCCACAATCGGTAGCTGTGGGGTGAGTAGATGGGGGGGGAGGCGAGGAATAGAGAAGTTGATGTATGGAACTAGAATTGTGTGTACAGTAGGAAAAACAGGTTGCAGTGGCAGGCTACAAAACAACAAAATCAGGATGAGAAGACAAGACTGAGCTGCACCTATTCTCTATCTTATTCCTAATTCCCCTTTATTCCAAGATGGGAAAGAAAGGATGATGAGTGTAAGCCAGAAAGAGGAAATCCAGGCACCACAAATGCAGGGAAAGAACAAACCAGCAGCGATATAGTAAGTTATATTTTAAAGCCAGATGTCAGACTGTTATAACACAACCATGTGTGAATGTATAGAAAATCAGGAGAGGGGGGTTATATGAAGATGAGGATAGTGAGAGACTTGATGGGGC
This sequence comes from Pelodiscus sinensis, assembly GCF_049634645.1. Lineage (NCBI taxonomy): Eukaryota > Metazoa > Chordata > Testudines > Trionychidae > Pelodiscus > Pelodiscus sinensis. Next base: position 33,489,913 of record NC_134718.1, on the reverse strand, counting down.
AGGGGAGCAATGGAAGGAGCTAACTTATGAAATATGCACTTCCATTATTCTCAGACTTCGTAAACAAAAAATAAAAACCAAAAGCAGCACTAAGATCAAAACTAAATGGAATCTCAACTAGCCCACTAACAAAGAGTGAGGCTCTATTGTGCGATCTCAGATATGTCTAAGGGGGCAAAATGAATGCAATCCTTTATCCCAAGAGGGATATATGAAACACATGTTGTAGGATTTGACTATTCTGCTATATATATTGTGGAGACTTGTAGCTGGTTTGATGACACATCTGGCGGGCTAGAATTTTGAAGATTAGTATTTTAGATTTACTGGAACTTGTGGCATTGTATTTAACTGGTGGCTCTTTGTGTATGAGTTCCTGGCACTTATCCAAGTAGACGTCCGTGCCCCTACGCCTACCTGAATATAAAATGGTTTGTTACCTGTTCTGGCTGGGTCATCACTGACAGAACATGTCCTCACTTGTTTTTACCCACTAAAATAAAGGTTTGATAGACTGTGCCTAAGCAGGCTTGGAAGCCTGCTGCTTAACCCATTCCTGAATCAATTGATGGGCTATAGCCCACTTAGGTGGCAGACAAAGTGAAACACTCTGATTCTCTTGTTTCAAAGGTTTAGGCCCCCGTTTGAGTGCCTCCTCTATTTCCTCCAGGCTGAACCATCTGGCTGCTTCCAACTCCAGTTTGTTCATGCTGATCTGGAAAGGATCCAAAATATAAGAAGGACTGTAAATGGCTTTAAAAGCAGCTATCTAGGACTTCGTAATTCTTATAGCTACAGTACTTTCTGTTAACACAGGCTATGAATTCTGGGTTCCAGTGTATTCCGTGAGTACCTGTGAAAGATTTCTCCCCACCTTGCCTACACTGAAAAGTGATGTGGGAGAAATAGGTTCGAGTTAAAGCAAATCCGTTACCAGGAATTAAACTGGACTGGGCTTGTTTTTATCTGGCAAGTGAGGTTGTTCAGTGGCTTATGTGAAATGAACTACTAGTATGTGGCTAGCACCAGATGGTCCTATCATAACTGGTCCCAGTTTGGCAGTCTCCACCTCAATGAAAATGGAAACTGAACGATGCAACCATGAAGCAGGTTTGAGACAGGTGGGTGAGGGAAACCAGAGTGCAATCCCAGGTTAGTGGATAAATGTAAGACTTCACATCCCAGGAGTCATAAAGTCAATACTTTGCACTAAATGGAATTTGCTTTCGGAATTTTTTTTAATTGCCTCCAATACAATGACAGCCTTTTCACTTTAAATATCTATTATGAGACAATGCATTGACAATGCTCATTTCCCATAAATTAAAAAAATCGCCACGAGTAAAATCTATTGCTTGCTAATGTTTTGTGGGATTTGATTTCATCTGCTGTAGCAATTAACCAGTACACACTATTTTATTACCATGCTTGCATTAGTAGTGCAGGTGGATGCACAAGGAACTAAACACCAGAATCATGCATGTTCCTTTAGCAATAGGACATCAATTCAAAGCTGGGCGTGTTCTACAGAGGGCAGACCTGAAGTATGGCAATGTTTGGATCTGGATATTGGTTCATTCACAATGTGGCACAAAATACACCATCCTTTTGAAACAGAAAAAGGCTCTTTTCAATCTTTTAAAAGGACCCCACACTCACTTCAGTAGAACCCAATCAAAATTACATTTAAAAGAAATTGACAATGCAGCCATTATGAAGACTGGGAAAGGAGACTTCATCAAGCACGACGAGTGATACAATCTTGGGAACTACTCACCTTTGTCTGTTGTGGTTGCACGATGGCATGACAAGCTATCATTAGGGAACTGTTGGGAAAGGGCCAGTGCTGAGAAGCAGAATACCACAGGGACTCCACCTCCAGTCCCACCTCTTCAGCCACCTCCCGTCGGACTGTTTCCTCCAGTGTCTCACCTGGAAACACTCAAATTAGTTGGGGCAGTACCCCATCAGGTAAGGTAATGCTGGCAGGTTTTTCCCAGAGTAGATAAGTATCCTTTTATGTCACACAAAAATAGGTGGTGTGGGGGGGATTTTAGGTTTGACTTTCCAAGTATCAGTATCAGTCTCTGTAAGATGAGCCATTTTGACAGCACTTCAGCATCAGGCCACAATTCCAAATTCATCAACTATCATTAGTCCCCTTCAAATTTGTTTTTAGTGTCTCTCCCAGATACCAAAGACACTCAGGTACTTAGATGGTGAGGGCCACATTAATATGCACTATAGACAGAAAGAATAAGCTACTCTGACCTTTCATTTTTGAAGCCATTTTCTCACTAAAAGCATTATACTTCTTGTAAGTTCCTCAACACACCCCCTATACATCAGTCCAGAAAAAGACGTAAGAAGAGCCCTTGGAGTTTAACTCAAAAGTCTCATGCATGGATATTAGCAAAATAATAGTGCCCTGCTGCTGAATCCCATGACTTTACCCCTTTTAGAGCTCTTTCCTTCTTCAGATAAACACCGTTCACACTTGAGCTGAATGAGGAAGGCTGTTCTGGTAACATCCACCCCTTTTCCCAGAACATCTGCTCTGGGCATAAGCTTCACTGAATGGGGGAGCTGCTGGTCTATGGCTGGTAGGGATGTAAAAAAGTCTTTAAAACACTAACTGTGTAACCATTAAAAACTGCTAGCGGTTAACAAAGTTAACCCAGTTGGGGATATACAGCTGGTAGGGATTTTAGTGTGTAGTTGTTTACACAAATGATGAGCCTGAGATTACTAGTTAATCCTAACAACTACACACATGCCTTGCTGCTTCTGTATCAGAAGCAGCAAAGAAGCGGGGGGATGCAGGAGCCGATGCCCGAGGTGAGCCGGCTTTTAAGTTGGCGCTTTGTGGAGCTGCCTCCCCCCACCCCACTTTTAAGTCCCATTGACTTTCAATGAGATTTGTCTAAATTATTTTTGAAAAATTTTACCTATATTATCAAACAATTACTCATACCGGAAAACTCAATTTTCTGAGGCAGCAGCATAGGAGGGCAGGCAGGAGCTGGTGCTCAGGGGGAGACAGCTTAAAAGCTAGCTGCCCCCCGAGCACCGGCTCCCGTGGAGTTACCTGCCTCTAACAGGCAGCAGCATGGGGGCTGAGTGGAGGCAGGTGGGAGCCAGTACATGTGGGAAGCCAGTTTTCAAGCTGGGTCCCTGTGTGTACCAGCTCAGCTCCCACGGAGCCACCTTCCCCCTCCCCCGTGTTGCTGCTTCTGCATCAGAGGTAGCAGCCTATATGTATGGGGAGCTGGATTTTAAGCCAGCTCTCCATGCATGCCTGCCCCACGCATGGGCAGCTCTCTGTGCATTCCCCACCCCCTCACTGCCTCCCACAGAGTCAGCAGCGTGGGAAGGGGAGGCAGGCAGTTCTGTGGGAGACAGCTTGAAAGCTGGCTCCCCACCGAGCACTGGCTCCAGCCTGCCTCCTGCCCCACATTGCCACTTCTGTATCAGAGGTAGCAGCTTGGAGGGCAGGTGGGAGACTGTACATGCAAGAAGCCAGCTTTCAAGCTAGCTCCCCACATATATTGGTTCCTGTCCAGCTGCCTCCCCCTTACTGCTGTGGTGCTGCCTCCCACAGAGGCAGCATCATGAGGTGCAGGCAGGAGCTGTTACACATGGGGAGCTGGCTTTTAAGAGCCACCTGCATCCCCCCCTGCTGCCTCTGATAAAGAGGCAGCAGCCCAAGGGGGCAGCTGGCTAAAAAATCCAGCAGTTACACATTTACACAAATACCTGTTAGTTAACATCCCTAACGGCTGGGTGGGCCTAGGGAACCCCTGTGGCTCCCAGGAAGCCAGCTGCCCCATGCTGCAGGCTCTGCAGTATCCCAGCACACACCTGCAGGGTAGATTTTAACCAATAACAAAAACCAGTAAGCATCAGCTTATCGGTTATCCAGTTAAAGTCTTACATCCCTAGGCTAGTTCCCCGACTCAAGTTTCCCACCATGCAGTACACAATCTTGTTATCAAATACAATGTTATGTGTATAAGTGCAAAACACTAGGTCAGAAGCTTCCTTACCCACATCACAGAAGCCTGCCAAAGCGCTGTACATCCCTTTTGGGAATGCCGCTTGCCGGGCAAGAAGGCACTGGCTCCCATTAGACACCAAAGTGATAACCACTGGGGACATCTAGACAGCATACCAAATAGCAAAGCAACAGGAATTCAGACAAATGGATTGCTACATGAAAACAAGAGGACCATAAGAACACGGACTACTGCTGATATTTTTTCTAGATGATTTCAGGGGACATTGGTAAACAATAAAGAAAAAGTACAAACGAAATGGAAAGCTCTTGCTCTTAAGTTTCACAAATTTAATCCTATTAAGTCCAACAGTTTTGGCTAGTCTCTACTGTGATCATTTGTCAATTGTCCCACCATTCAGATTCTGACCTGTGGGTAATAAATTATTCCACTGGTACGGCAAACACGCTTGCTGCCTGCTACATTCTTTTGGGTAGGCTGCCCAGTTTTGCTACAGAACTGATGGGTGTCATGCCAACGAAGAAGGGCCTGAGCCTATAAACACCAAAACATAAACACAATTGGTTAACAACAGAACGTAGGGCTCATTCAGTGCAGTCATTCCATCCTGCCTGAGTGTTGCTTTGCCATGGTCTTCTTATCACGCACGATCCTTGTGGATCAAATCACACTTCATCAGGTTAGGCAGACCTGCAAGTTCACATGAAATTACGGAGCTGCTCTGAAAAGTGGCTGGAGCCACATCATGTTTCAAACTCCTCATTTTCAGTACGTCTATACAGCACCGCATAGCTCGAAATCAGCTATGCAACTTGAGCTATACAAATTGCATAGCTTAGTTTGAAATAGTCTGTTTCCAAATTGGCGCTGCGTAAACAGCTATTCCAACAAGTCCCTTAATCTTCATGGGACGAGGTTAACCAGGACGTCGGAATAGCCAGTCCGTTATTTTGAATTTATTTCAAAATAACGGGCTTGTTGCTAAGACGCAGAAAATGCTATTTTGGGATACCAGACATATCCTGAGATAGCACTGCTGCCTAGACATACCCTTTGAATCTAAATTACAATCCCTTTCAGTACATCTAGGGCTATGTCTAGATTGCAGGCTTCTTTCGGAAGAAGCTTTTCCAGAAGAGATCTTCCAGAAAAACTTCTTCAGAAAGAGAGCATCCACACAGCAAAACTGCATTGAAAAAGTGATCTCCTTTTCCAAAAGATAGTGTCCACATTCCACATTTATTAGATGCTATCTTGCATTTAAGTTGTGATTACTATGGACCGAGTGACCACCAGGGCACCTGTGCTTTTTCCTGGAGACCTCTTTGTTTGAAAAAAACCCTCTACCCCGTCCACACACACCTTTTTCTGAAAGAGCCCTTTCGGAAAAAGGCTTCTTCCTCGTAGAAAGAGGTTTACTGCTATTGGAAAAAACCTTGCGTTCTTTCGGCTTTCTGTTGAAAGAATGCAATTGCAGTGTGGACATAAGTGGAGTTTTTCCAGAAAAACTGCCATTTTTCCGGAAAAACTCTGCAGTATAGACATACTCTAGGAGAGAAGAAAAAGAAGTTTCCGGGTATTGGGACTGACTAGGAACAATAACTAGAACTGAACTGTGCTTCTAAGTAATGCCTAGACCAGATCTGTTTCCTGCTGTACTGCACATGTACCACAACGCTTTCAGAAAGGCTATTTCTATTTATGGGCTAATGGTCCTGGTTTTAGCAGAGATGCTTTTCGGCAGGGCTTCCAAATTAAGATATCTGCAGAATAATGGCTCAAGGAGAAGCAGTTTTAAAAGGAGAATAGCACTATGGGAACACTACTTTATCCTCTTCAAATCCCTTTGTAACATTATTTTCTGCTGGGATGCAAACAGAAAACTGCCTTCTGATAGTAGTGAGGCAGGTGGCAAATTGTGATTACTGTGACTCTTGCTACAGACTGGTTGGTTACGTTTACAAAGCAGGCAGAGAGGTAGTTCATGTTAAATAAGCTTATTATTACTGTTATGCTGTCCTCTTTCCCCAGCCACTCACTTCTGTTTCACCCACTTGTAACATCTTGGTTTTCAGATGGGACTGCCATTCAGTGTTTGTATAGTGCCTGGCACAGTGTCCCACAAACTGGTGAGACCCTGAGGCACTGCCTCAATATATATAAAATAAAAAGCCCCAATGATTGCAAGTGAGAGATCTGGTACAAGCAATCACAATTTCTATACGTGAAATATCATATGTCGTACCGAGGACAACAAGGGTCTGTCTTTCCCATCTAGTTGAAAGAGAGCCTTCCGTAACTCAGTAAATGACCCCTTCAGTTCAGATTCAATGACAGATTTCTCCAAGAATCCTGGAATTGAATAAATCTGTGGGAATCAGAAATCTCAGTTATCACCCCCCCCCCCATCTTTCCTTGTGCCTATTAAACGTATACAAATTCTGAACATTCCCAAAGAGCTGTTCATGACAGAGTCATGTTAGTATGAAAATGACATTACATAAGTAAAAATACAGTCCTCAAAAGCGGTGACCTACAAACATACCAACTTTACTAAAAACAAAAAAGAAGTAATACCATTATATAAGAATTCCCTACAGTGGCTCCAGTGATGTCTCAATACTTCCCATCAAGGATGAGAGAGGACTTCCTTCAGAGGCAACTTCTTACCCACCAAGGTGGTGCGCTGCCTAAACACCATATCTATCATGGCGCACGGCTTCCTTGTAGATTCAAGTAAATAAATACAGCAGCCAATAGGTGAGACATAGATGGAGGCGTAACTCTAACCTAGATCCAAGGCAAAGTATGCCATGCATGCATCTGAACAGCCGATCAGCACTGAGTTTTCTATCATCTGTTCATTGTGTTTGAGCTTCCCCAGCGTGCTTTTCATTTCTAAACAGAGGAAAAGGGAGGAGAAAGCTGTGATAAACTTACACAAAAAACCTCAGTATCTTAATATTTAAGGCTCCTGCAGCCCAGGTCAATGGAACTAGACCCCATCACAGAAGGGATTTCCTATGGCTTGTGGAAAAGTTGTGAGACTGGGCAAACACCTTGAAATAGCTGACTCGTAATGCTTTTGACAACAATCCCAAGAAAAGGGGCGAGTGATAAACCATTCCACCTTTCCATCCAAGGGTAAAGCCTCAAGACAAAGCTCACACGTGGGTAAGAGAGGAAATAGGTTTATGGAGATTCTAGAATGAAAGGAATGAGATGGAAACTAAACTTCAGTTTATCCACCAGCATCCAGACCATGACAGAATAGTGCAAGAAAAGCGTATTGTCTCATGCTGCAGGACTTACCCTGTGCCTTTCCCCTTGGCTATGTCTACACAGGCATGATTTTCCGGAAATGCTTTTAACGGAAAAGTTTTCTGTTAAAAGCATTTTCGGAAAAGCGCGTCCTAGATTGGCAGGACGCTTTTCCGCAAAAGCACGTTTTGCGGAAAAGCGTCCCTGGCCAATCTTGACGCGCTTTTCCGCAAAAAAGCCCCGATCGCCATTTTTGTGATCGGGGTTTTTTTGCGGAAAACAAATCTCTGCTGTCTACAAAGTCTCTGCTGACTTTTGCCTGAACGGGAGCAGCATAGTATTTCCGCAAAAGCACTGACAATCTTACATGAGATCGTCAGTGTTTTTGCGGAAATTCAAGCAGCCAGTGTAGACAGCTGGCAAGTTTTGTCGCAAAAGCAGTTTTGCCAGTCTAGACACAGCCCCTTGTGTTCAGAATGTATCGAGTGTCTGTTCATCAAAGAAACTCTCCCAGGTTATATCAAATACCCCCAATTTTCTGATCAACTTTATATCTCTTACAAACCATTAACTTCAAAGGAAATGGCCCCACCTATTTAAAACTGATTAAAGAATTGTGTCTAAATAAATATTAATAAATGGATTAACATTATTAAATGGATATCATACATGCTTACAAAGAATTAGTCTATGTCCATGTGCCAGGGCTTTAGATGGTAATCCTAAACATAATTATTTAATGTTGATAAATAATACCCTGAACATAAAGTGGAGAACACACTTCCACTTGGCTCATTAGACTTCTTGATTCTTCATCATGATCAGTGTGAGATAAAGTTACAAAGCTCTGGAATCTTTACAACAAGCATGGTATCAACTAAAATCTGGTTAATGGAAGAAACTTATCATTATTTTGGCTGGTTACTCTTTGAAGATATGTACTGTTGACCATCACCTTACCTACTGCACTTATTTGTGGGGCCAAATACTTGCTCCCAACTTTCTGCAGGAATGGAGAAAGATTATGAAAGAGGTAGAATGTTCCTGAGTTCTGGGCTTGCCTACAAATGTCATCATCTTCTTTTAGATCAAACAGGTATCTGCAGTTGGGAAAGAATCAGGAAGATCATTGCAAGACTAAGCCTAGATCACAGAAGGGTACACTCATTTTGAACAGGGGAATGGAACAGAATTCATGGTATACTATCTTTCTTATTTCAGATATTTCCAAAGCTTTGCAGAACAATGTGCTAGTTAGCAATGGGTAGTGATTATATAGGTGAAGACAGAGCAATCATGTACTCACCAATAATTTACAAGCAAGCTTGAATGTTGGAAGTTAATTTCAAGCCACTATAACCCACCCCCCAGATATAATGTCCTCTATTTTATACACACAATCATTTATGTGCAGAAGCAGAATAGATGGCTTACTATCTTACAAAGGTTCTTGGAGCCTTGAGGATCCTACTCCTCACTAATATTGTATTTCCCCACTTTTGAAGGGTCTAGAATCCAACAGCTGGAAGGGACCCCAAGAGGTCATGGAGTTCAATCAGCTGCCCTTATGGCAGGACCAGGCACTGTCTAGACCAGTGTTTCTTAAACTGTGTTCCGCAGCACACCGGTGTATCAGGAGGCATTCAAAGGTGTGCCACGGAGAACAACAGAGTTCAAAATGGCCACCCTTAAAGGGGCAGGCGTGTTTTTTTCTCAATAACTTTCCCCCGACCTTCCCCACCCCACACTTTTTTTTTTTTTGCTCAACAAAAAAAATCCCTGGTGTTCCTCATAAAAAAAATTATTGTTTGGTGTTCCTTGGTCTTAAAAAGTTTAAGAGACACTGGTCTAGACCATCCCTGATAGATATCTATCCAACCTGCTCTTAAATATCTCCAGTGATGAACATTATACAACCTCCGTAGGTAATTTTATTCCAGTGTTTAACCACCCAGACAGTTAGGAAATGTTACCTAATGTCCAAACTAAATCTCCCTTCCTGCAATTTAAGCCCATTGCTTCTTGTCCTATCATCAGAGGCCAAGGAGAACAATTTTATCTCCATCCTCCTTGAAACACCCTTTTAGATACTTGAAAAAATGCTATCATGTTCCTCTTAGTCTTCTCTTTTCTCAACCAAACAAGCTCAGTTCTTTCAGTCTTCCCTCATAGCTCATGTTTTCTAGACCTTAAATCATTTTTGTTGCTCTTCTCTGGAACTTCTCCAATTTCTTGAAATGTGGTGCCCAGAACTGGACACAATACTCCAATTGAGGCCTCATTAGCACAGAGAAGAGTAGAAGAATGACTTCTCATGTCTTGCTCACAACATTTCTGTTAATGCATCATGGAATCATGTTTGCTTTTTTTTGCAACAGTGTCACACTGTTGACTCATTTTTAACTTGTGGTCCACTATGACCTCTAAATCCCTTTTAGCAGTACTCCTTCCTAGACAATCACTTCCCATTCTGCATCTGTGAAACTGACTGTTCCTTCCTAAGTGGAGTATTTTGCATTTGTCCTTATTAAACTTCATCCTGTTTACCTCAGACCATTTCTTTAGTTTGTCCAAATAATTTTGAATTTTGACCCTATCCTCTAAAGCACTTGTAACACCTCCCAGCTTAGTATCATATGCAAACTTAATAATCAGACTCTCTATGCCATCATCTAAATCATTGATGAAGATATTGAACAGAACTGGTCCCAAAACAGATCCCTGTGGAATCCCACTTGTTATATCCTTCCAGCATGATTGTGAACCATTAATAAACTACTCTGAGCACAGTTATCCAGCCGGTTATGCACCCACCTTATAGTAGCCCCATCTAGTAGTCTAAGTGATGTTTGGACTTAGAGGCTGGACACTCTTAAGTCAGTCAACACAGCTCCTAATTTGGATTAGGGATGTTAGAAATATTTTATTTTAGTAATCATGGAGCCACCATAATTTTTAGCAGTTACATGGTTACTAAAATGCTCCCCATCCTGGGGGTGGGACCCCTGTCACCTCCCGTTACTCCCTCTATATTAAAAATCAGCTTCCTGTGCAGACTGGTTCCTGCCTGCTGCCCTGCGTTGCTGCCTCTAATTGAGAGGCAGCAGCACAGTGCAGTAGAAATCCCTGTCCACAGAGGATCCTGAGCTCCCTGCGGACAGAGGCTACTCTAGTATCCCATGGAGCAGCCTCTGTCCACAGAGAGGTTGGACCCCCTGCGCACAAGGGCTGCTGCCTCCCCATGCTGCTGCGTCTGATACAGAGGAAGCAGCATGAGACAGCAGGCGGGTCCATTTTTTCAACCATCTCCCCACACGGACTGGCTTCCACCTGCCGCCACAAACTGCTGCCTTTGTATCAGAAGCAGCAGCGTGGAGTGCTGCATGTTCTTCATTTAAAACTCAGACTGGCAGGGGGGACTGAGCCAGCCTGCTGGTCCAAATTTTAAATGCAGAGCATGCAGGGATGCGGGTGCAGTGTTGCAGTTAACTGGGACTGTTAACTGATAAGCAATCGCTAATTGGTTAAATGGTTAGCGGACTATCCGTTAACATCCCTAATTTGGAAAATGTGGATCACTGAGCTATTTGAATTTCTCTTCTTGCCCTGCTCATTTGGGGGGTAAAGATGAAGCTCCAATCTTGGAAAAAATCATTCTATGCTAGACTTTGAATACACTAGGGAAATGAATTGTAGTTGATAATGGGTAACAAATGGCTTCTCTCAAGTGGTACTCAAAACGCTGTGGAGCTGATATAGGCACTATTGATCAAGTTCAGCACTTCATTTTAGGAATATTTAAGAAACCTCACAGCATGTTTATCTACAATAGGTATTAACTTCAGTTTATCTGACTTCAGCAGTTTTCAGCACTACTGGAAGGGACTTAGACCTTTTGATACCTGTTGTGTAAACAGGGCTGTGCAGTGAGCTATATTGTCTATCAGTGGGCTATAGGATTAGCTCCAGATACAGAATTTTAGCAAGGACACATATGGAACATACATGAGCACCAAGCTCTGTTCTTCCCACTCTGTAACAGAGATAAGAACTTACCGCATTTTTCTAACATAGGTAGAGTGTAACCTGAACCACAGAGAGGGAGTTCTTCTGTATACACCTGGATAAATCATAGCTATCACCAGAACCTGAGAGAAGCTGCCTCTGACCAAAACAAAAGCACAGTATGACATGTAAACTCTACAAATGGGCTCTGTTTAGAAAGGGACAACATCCCAATGTAAAAAGAAATATCTCTCTCTTCTACCCATTCCATAGGATGTTGAGACCACATTTGCTAGAATATTGTTCAGTTTGATTTTGAGCTTCATATACTTCCCAGGAACCTCATTATCCTAAAAGACCATTCCAAGATAACTCAATTTCTTTCTTTCTTCCTTCCTTCCTTCCATCCAGTTTTTGACTGTCAAGAAGGTCTTGCAGAAACTGCTGTAAACAAAGATTAAATGGTGCTGTCCTAATATGTATGTGTGTCTGTGATTAAGGATTATAAAGTCAATTATTATGTTTTCTGTTTTCTAAAGGAAGCTATGGTAGCTCCTCAAAATGAACATTCTAATGCAGCAACTAGCAAATCTATTGGGAATGCAATAATGACAATAAAGAATTAAAGACAAAATATCACATGCAGAAAAGAACTTTACAAGTTAAATGAAAGACAGCAGTTGCAGTTGCATTAGTCTCTCTAGGTCGTTGATGTTTTTGCACCAAAGGAACTTGCTACACTTTTAGTTAAGGCAATTACAGAACCCACGATGCCCTCAACTACAAAATGTCAGGAAGACAACTACCCAGAAGGTGACATTATCAATAGTATCTTTTCTGAAGAACTGATTAACAGATTCTTAATTAAGTACTAATATTTGGCTCTTATATAATACTTAGATCTCCCCCCATTCATAGATTTTGGAAGTAGGAATACTTGGGTACACCATGACTTGAAGTGATTTCCATTGTATAAGGGGAATATAGCTTGCTTTAATGGCTCTGAGCACCCTCTCTGTAAAAAACTATCCCAGTACCCCAGCCTCATTTTACAGATGGAGAAACTTAATCAGTGAAAAAGAAGAACCTGTGAATACTCCATGTAATTTTACCTTAGCCATTATGGAGAGTACTCTGTTCCTAACACCTTATCTACAGAAATGGGAACTTATAAAAATATTGCAAAACTGTACGGGTATGTCTACACTACCCCGCTAGTTCGAACTAGCGGGGTAATGTAGGCATACCGCACTTGCAAATGAAGCCCGGGATTTGAATTTCCCGGGCTTCATTTGCATAAGCGGGGAGCCGCCATTTTTAAAACCCCGCTGGTTCGAACCCCGTGCAGCATGGCTACACGGGGCTCGAACTAGGTAGTTCGGACTAGGCTTCCTATTCCGAACTACCGGTACACCTCGTGGAATGTGGAACGAGGTGTACCGGTAGTTCGGAATAGGAAGCCTAGTCCGAACTACCTAGTTCGAGCCCCGTGTAGCCGCGCTGCACGGGGTTCGAACCAGCGGGGTTTTAAAAATGGCGGCTCCCCCCTTATGCAAATGAAGCCCGGGAAATTCAAATCCCGGGCTTCATTTGCAAGTGCGGTATGCCTACATTACCCTCCTAGTTCAAACTAGGAGGGTAGTGTAGACATACCCTACATGATTATAACATAAAAACATTGAAAGAGTGTAATTGTCTCGATCAGAGGTGAAAGAGATTTGAGATGTCAGGTTAAAAATTAAGTGGCTTTAGCAAGAATCAATCTTTAATCTTTTTTTCTCTATCCCTACTATTCACAGATTAATTGGGATTCATTTTTTCTGGTGTAACACTGGATGAACTGATAGTAATCTGAGATTTGGGACAACATGTGCATATATATAAAATACAAAAACTACTGATTGGCAGTGGGAAATTTGGTGCAAACACTCACAATTTCTACACGTGAAATATCATATGTCCTGGCAGCCAGCAAACATTTCTGTTTTTTATTCCCTTTCATTTTTTGGATGTATGGAAAAGCACTACCTGCTCCTGATTGCATCATTAGCTATATGCTCATCCAAGTACTGTACCAGGCAATTTTCATTCCTGGAATAATTTTCATTGACTTCAGTGGAGTTACAGCAAGGTTGAATTAAGGCCATCCCCTTCCTTCCAGCCCTTATACAATAACTGTTAAGTACTAAACAAAATTTTCATGGAAAATAACTCTCCTAATTTTAACAAATTTAATTTGGAAGCTCTGTGGGGAAATAACTCTCCTAATTTTAACAAATTTACATTGGAAGCACTGTGAACGCTATACATGGTTATTTGCAAGATTCTGTGAACTGGTTTATTTTGCTAGTCTAGTCTGTGAAAATCTTAAACACAGCATAAAATTTAAATCCAGATCAGCATAGGAGTTTACCCTAGAATGGGCAGCAGGGAGTGAGCTCAGAATCTGACTGCAGAGGGCAATAACTTGTTCTTATAATAATAAAATCCAAAACCGGGAGATGACAAGAGTTTACTCCTTAATTCCTTGGAGCCACAAGAAGCATGGTTAGTATTTGGCAATACTGAATTCAGGAACTGAAAAGCTCTGAGGGCTCATACACATTCAGATCTGCCACCCTTGTCAATCCTGGCTGTTTTGTGTCCCTAGGTGGTGTTAATCAAAGAAAGTGCCCGTATTACTGGTACTTACTGTAGTCAGTGCAGAAAGAATGTTACCTCTGACAGCAGGAAGTGCTTTGTAAAAGCCACAGGCTGACCCAGAGGATGTTAAAGGAAATGCAGTTTGTGTATTAAATTGCACTACATCTTTCAGAATCCCTTTTCCCACAAGGAATTCTGGGAACTGTAGTTCCACAAAGACTGCTTCAGAAATCTCTCACTGTGATGTCTCTGACAGTTCACTATACAGGCAGTCCCCCGGTTAAATGGATCTGACTTACATCGGATCCTTACTTACAAACGGGGTGAGGCAACCCTGCACTAGCTGCTTCCCCCCAGCAGACTAGGGAGACGTGGAGCGGCTTTTCTCAGCAGACACCTCAGCTTGAGAATAAAGGACTGAGGGAAGTGAGGTGTGGGAGAATAAAACTGAGCTCTGGAGAAATGTTTGGCTAGAGTTTCCCCAACAATATGTACCAGTTCCGACTTACATACAAATTCAACTTAAGAACAAACCTACAGTCCCTATCTTGTGCGTAACCCGGGGACTGTGTGTACATTTGCTCATATTTTTCTTAACTCGTATTAGTATTACTCTTTTGTGGTGAATTCTTGATTTTATACTAACATTTAATTAAATCAGAGAGCCAATTCACTATATTCCCCCCCAAATAAAATTGTAACAGCAATGCTAGTGCTGTATTTTGACCCATTGTAATAGGACCCAATACTATTGTTTGCAAATTTTCTTTTTCTTTTTGTCTGAAATGTGACAGAACTATCTTAAAGAGGATCTGAATTCTCACTGTGCCCTTAATAAAGACAAATGTGCAAATATCAATATTTACAGTGTTGTTATAATCGTGTTGGTCTCTGGATACTAGGGAGACAAGGTGAGTATGGTAATGTCTTTTATTTCTCTTCTGTTGGTGAGAAAGACAAGCTTTCAAGCTTCCGCAGAGCTCCACCTCAGGTCTAGGAAATGCACTCTAAGGTTATGTCTACATAGCAGCATTATTTCAAAACAATTGACATTATTCCAATATAACAAAGAGCACATGTACGCTACCAGTCTTAATTTTAAAATTATGTTGAGCTAGAGGACTTCTTACTCCAACTTCTGTAACCCTCATTTTACGAGGAGTAAGAAAGACGAAGGAAGAGTGTTCATAACTATTTTAACTTAAGCTATGCAATTGACATAGCTGGACTTCCGTAGCTTATTCTAATTTTAGCCCTGCTGTATAGAAATACCCTTAGTGTCACAGCTAAATACAAGGTGAAACAGATAGTTTAGCAGAAATATTTAACACATATTTCAAGGGTTTGTTCAAAGCGAAATGTTCCCTTGAAATATGTTTAACTTCTTCTGCTGAACAATCTGTTCCACTTTGTATTTAGCTATGACACTCTGAGTGCATTTCCTGAACATGAAGAAGAGCTCTGTGGAAGCTCAGAAACTTCTGTTACCAACAGGAATTGGTCCAATAAAAGATATTACCTCATGTCCCTTGTCTCTTTGTGTGATAGGGATAGGGGAAGGAGACTGACAGATCTATATTGTTTCAAAGCACTCAAGTCTATGTTTGAAATTGCAAGCGTAAAACTATAATTCAAAAGTGAAGTTTGTCAAGCGTGATGTCGATATAATTAGAGACAATCTTTTTCATGCATTTATAATTGAATCATCAAACATATTCTTCTCCAGTGGACAAAAACATTAGTTTCTGTTTACATGAAGAGTATCTTTATAACATTATAACAATAAACGTGATTTACAAAGAATATCGATAGACCCATGCTTATTTTCTCATTAATTAAGATATAAAGGATTGCAGACACTTAATTTAAAAACATTGGTCATAAATACAACAAATAAGATACTTAGGGAAAACAGCACACTTGCTACTAGAGAGTGATCTACAATAATGTTACATTTAATTATGTCTGATCGTTGTTACTCCTGTGCTTTCTGTAACAGAGCAAACCCCAACATATTAATCCATTAGGCTAATTGGATTAATTAAGAACACCTATTAAACAAATCTTCCCTTAACATGATAAAGCAGGGGTAGGGAACCTAAGGCTCAGGGGCCGGATGTGGCCCCCGGCTTGCTTAGAGCCGGCCCCCAAGGCTCAGGGCTCCTCCACAGCATTAGAGAGCTAGTGCTCGCACACCAGCCCCTTCACTGCCTCTTTGCGGAGCTGGAGCACACACAATCTACTAAGCTGGGCCCCACTAGGCTCTAGTGTGCAAGGGGAATATGGGTAGTGTCTTTCTCATTCTCATCCAGGGGCCGTGCCAGTGAGGATCTTTTTCCTCTCACTCATCTGTGGCCCCAGACTGAAAAAGCTTCCTCACCTCTGTGATAAGGATTGAAATATAAAGGACACTTTTCAAAGACATCGTAATAGAGGCCCAACTTAAATGTATACCCCAAATTAAAAAACATAGTAGAAGAACTAAAGAGCCACCGTGGCTTAACAACCATGTACAAGAAGCAGTGAAAGATACAAAGAAATCTTTTAAAAAGTGGAAGTTAAACCCTGGGCTATGTCTAGACTGCAAGCCACTTTCGAAAAAGGGCGTCTAGACTACAATACGCGGATCGGAAAATTGATCTGCTTTTTCGAAAAAGGGCGTCCTGACTGCTGGACGCTCTTTCGAAAGGAAAAGCCACCCGGAACCACTTCTGCCAAGGCATGGGGGCAGCATTTCCTTCCGGGTGCTGCTGCCTGCCCTTTGCAGAGACGCGTGGTTAAAGGGACGCCCCGGAACACCTGTTGCTCTGCTCCTGCAGCTGCCTTTGCTGTCCCTCTAGGAGGTAAGCAAGGTATTGCAGTGCTTGTTTGGAGTGCTCAGCTTCCTGGGAAACCCCAGCAGGTTTTTTGTTTGGAGGTTTTTCTGTTTTAGACCTGTTTTATTGGCATGGAGCCAGAGCTGCCCCTGGGCAGGCGATGGCCCCACGCCATCATACTGCAAGTGTTGCTGCATCTGCATGACACAGTCATGAGGCTACTTCCCCATCTGGACCCAGACCAGAGGTATGAAGGGATCGTCCGTCATGCAGCCCCACTGCCCTTGCCTCCAAACTTCTTTGTGGACAGGCGTTTTTGGAGGCTTGACACCAGCTCTGACTGGTGGGACCGGCTCGTTATGCAGCTCTGGGATGACCAAGAGTGGCTACGCAACTTCTGGATGCGAAAGAGCACTTTCCAGGAGCTGTGTACCTGGCTCGCCCCTGCTCTGCAATGGCAAGACACCCACCTGCGGCCCGCCATCCCCCTGGAAAAGAGGGTCGCTATTGCCCTCTGGAAGCTGGCAACCCCCGACAGCTACCGCTCCGTGGGACACCAATTTGGAGTGGGCAGGTCTACTGTTGGATACATCCTGATGGAGGTAAGTCAATGTCTGGGGACAGTCACAGTTTGGGTTGGGGGGAAGGGAGACTGTCAGGAAGGGCAAAGTGGAGTGTGAGTGGGAGGGAGCTCCTCCACTCACCCTGAACTGCTGGGGGAGGAGTTCTGAGGAGGGGATTCTCGGGGTGTTTGAGAGGGAAGATGGGTGGTGGGTTCTCCTCCTAAGAGATAAGGCACCCCTTCTAAAATTTTGTTGTCAGGCTCGTCTGTCAAGCAGATCTGGACAGCGTCATGGCTGGCTTTGCTGCCCTTGGCTTCCCGAATTGTGGAGGAGCACTCGATGGGACACACATTCCAATCCGTGCACCGCCCCATCGAGCAGCCCAATTCATTAACAGAAAGGGCTACTTTTCTATGGTCCTCCAGGCCCTGGTCGACCATCGTGGCCAGTTTTCTGACATTTGTGTTGGGTGGTCAGGGCGGGCACGTGATGCCCACATCTTCAGGAACCCGTACCTCTACCGGAGGCTTCAGGCAGGAACATTTTTCCCGCATCACGACTTTGCAGTTGGGGATGTGCACATGCCGGTGTGCATAGTGGCTGATGCCGTGGCTGATGAAGCCCTACACCGGCCACCTGGATGCGAGCAAGGAGCAGTTTAATGCTCACCTTAACCGGGCTCGCAGCCAGGTGGAATGTGCATTCGGACGTTTAAAAGGGAGATTCCGGTGCTTGCTCACACGGCTAGACATGGGGGAGCGCAACATCCCTGAGGTGGTGGCCGCGTGTTGCGTTCTCCATAACCTGGTGGAGAGGAAAGAGGAGGCCTTCTTACCAGGGTGGGGTACAGGTGCTGATGGTCAGGAGAGGCACTTTGCCCAGCCCCGGACAGCTGCCATCAGCCAGGCTCACAGGTCTGCTGTTTGCATATGGGAGGCCCTACGGGAGCAATTCTCAATTGGAGGCCACTGACTCTACTGAGGGGCTTCTGCCTGGGGACTGGGCCCTGGCCCAATAAAAGCTTCCCTCTGCAACCCATCTCCTGACCCTGTTTGTAGAAATAATAAACACCAGGGTTTGTCTCAAAAGAATAAGTTCTGTTTTATTGTTATAAATATCAGTCACTGAAAAATTGTATAACTGTTGCAAACATAAAAAAGCTTTTGTTGATTTTTGATGCAGAAAATATACTTTCAAGACAAACTATGTACAATAAACATTTTCTTTAACACAATCCTTGTGTGACAGGGCGCCTGCCCTGCACTGGCCCTTTAAGACCAGGACTCAGGCCCTGAGCCAGGGCTAGAAAGAAAGAGGCCAGCCGGAGCGGTTTAGGGTCAGTGAGAGCCCAGCTGGCAACTATCTAGGGCAGCACAATTGGCTTGTGGAAGCCAGCTGAACCCATTAGGGGAGTGAGAACCCAGGTGGCAGGTATATATAGAGAAGCACAGGTTGCTTGGGGGAAGGCTAGTAGAGGGCTGACTGCAGAGGAAGCAGGAGCTCCTTGGAGGAAGACAGCTGCTGGTGACTGCCTGCAGAGGGGATGCTGGCCTGGAGACTGCAGCCAGCTGGACAAGTCCAGGAGAAGGAAGCCTGGGGGATCCAGGTAGAAAGTGGCCCAGGGCAGGAGTGGGAGCTGCCCCTCCAGGCCCGAGAACCTCGGTGCATTTCGGCTGGATGGCCCCGCTGAGGGAGTGACCCGTTACCTGGTTGCTCACAGGGCCCTGGGCTGGGACCTGGTGGAGTAGGGTGGGCCCGGGTCCCCCTACCTGGGGTGTGCCCTGCTACAACAGTTATAAACTGCTTTGTGGACTTGGCCTTGCTTAAAGGGCCAGTTATATACTGCTGTGTGCGTATGATGAGCAACCCGTACAGACTGTAACTTGCCCTGAGAGGGGCTATATGAGGACAGTCAAGGGGCACTGAGGCACACTGGGGGTGTCCACCCCCTTACACCTTGTTATTTAACTGGGGTGATGGGGGGTGCTTGAAACCTGGAGGGGGGGAAGGGGACTTGAAACCTAGAGGGGGGAAGGGGATCAGGTTGCATGGTGCTTGCCTACTCGCAGTCTCCTGCTTGGGCCTTGTGTTTGGGGTCCACCATGGCCACGGGATCGGGTGGGGTGACTGTCTGTTGGCTGGACAACAGAGGGTAGGTGCTCTTGAGACTGGAAGGCCAGGGGGAGAGAGGGGCTGGGGGAGAGGCAGGTACAAGGGGGGGAAGGGATGGTGCTGTGGAAGGGGGATTTGGTGGGGCGGGGTCATGGGGTGCTGGAGAGCAGGAGCAGGCAAGTCTCAGACCTCCCTGAGAGTGGCACACAGGGATGTGCGCTGCTGGACAAGCTCTTCCATCAGCCGATCATGCCACTGAGCCTCTGTCTCCACCCTCTCTCGCAGGATAGTGTTGAGCTCCTGCACGGCCGCCACATGCTGCCTCAGGATGTCCGCATACACACGCCTGTGTCTGCGGCTCCCATGTCCCTGAGATGGAGGTGGGGCTGAGGTGCTGCGGCCCTCTTGCACGGCTGGTCTGGCTGTGGAGGAAAAAGAGAAGACACAATCAGTCATAAAAAAACTGGACTATGTAGCACTTAAAATACTAACAAGATGGTTTATTAGGGGATGAGCTTTTGTGGGCCAGACCCACTTCCTCAGATCAGAGTAACACGGCTACATTTCTATCACAATCAGTCATGTGTGCAACAGCTATCCAAAAGGGCATGCCGTCTCCTTTAGACAGGGGAATCAGACATTCTGAAGGTAACACCATGTGTGACCTGGGCATCAGCCTGAGCATAACAGGTTTCCCTTGTGCATCACCCACTGGGCACCCGCCTCCCCCCCTCCCTGTGTGTTACACAACCTCTTTGCACTCACCTGCTGCTTCATCTCCAGCATCAGATGAGTGAGTGGCTCCAGAGTGAGGGTCCCCATCTCCTCACTGTCCTCCTCCTCTGGCACCATGTCCCTGTCTCCAGACTGCTCTGGCACGTCCACCACAGGGTCCCCCAAGCCTGACTGGACGAGACACAGTGGTGTGCGTGCTTCACCACCACCCAGGATCTGGTCCAGCTCAGAATAATAGGGGCAGGAATGGGGGGCTGCCCCAGAACGGGAGCTCTCCTCCCTGGCCTTCACATAACCTTGGCACAGCTCCTTAACTTTGGAGTGCACCTGGTCCTGGGTGCGGGGGTAGTGTCCTCTCTTGGCCAGGGCCTCTGCCATGAGGGCAAAAATGTCTGCATTTTGCCGCCTGGTTTGTAGGGCTTGTAAGGCCTCCTCCTCTGCCCAGAGCTCGAGAAGGGTCTTGAGCTCTGGCCCAGACCATGCCGGTGCCCAGCGTTTGGAGCCCCTGGTTGGGTCCCCAGAAGGCTCTCTAGAAGGGCCAGGAGGGTCTTGGGGCTGGGACATGCTGCACTTAAATAGCCGTGTGCTCTGGCTGCTTTGCTGCCACAAGTGGCTGTGAGGGTGCCTGTCCCTTTAAAAAATGGCTGCAGACAGGAACCAGAGACATGCAAGGCCTGCCCCAGATTGTCCACCAGGGCTTCTTCCTGGAGGCCATTATTTTCGGGGAAAAAAAGGCCTCCCCGCATCTACACTCACTTATTTTCAACGGATCTCCGTCAAAAAAGGCGTTCTTCCTCGTGAAATGAGGTTTTCCGCCATCAAAAGAAAAGCCGCGTTCTTTTGATTTAATTTCAAAAGAACACGGCTGTAGTCTAGACGCAGGTGACATTTTTTTGAAAAAAGGCTACATTTTTCGAAAAAACCCTTGAGTCTGGACACAGCCCTAGTGAGGTAAATAGAAAGGAACATAAACACTGCCAACTTAAGTGTAAAAATGTAATAAGGAAAGCCAAAAAGGAGTTTGAAGATCAGCTAGCCAAAAACTCAAAAGGTAATAACAAAATGTTTTTAAGTACATCAGAAGCAGGAAGCCAGCTCAACAACCAGTGGGGCCCCTGGAAGATCAAGATACAAAAGGAGCACTTAAAGACGATAAAGTCATTGTGGAAAAACTAAATGAATTCTTTGCTTCAGTCTTCACGGCTAAGGATGTTAGGGAGATTCCCAAACCTGACCCATCCTTTGTAGGTGACAAATCTGAGGACTTGTCACAGATTGAAGTGTCATTAGAGGAGGTTTTGGCATTAATTGATAAACTTAACAGTAACAAGTCACCAGGGCCAGATGGCATTTACCCAAGAGTTCTGAAAACTCAAGTGTGAAATTGTGGAACTATTAACTATGGTTTAGAACCTAACTTTTAAGTCAGCTTCTGTACCCAATGACTGGAAGACAGCTAATGTAATGCTAATATTTAAAAATGGTTCTGGAGGCGATCCCAGCAATTATAGACCGGTAAGTCTAACGTGAGTACCAGGCAAATTAGTTGAAACAATAGTAAAGAATAAAATTGTCAGACACATAGAAGAACATAATTTGTTGGGCAAAAGCCAACATGGTTTCTGTAAAGGGAAATCTTGTCTTACTGATGTAATAGAGTTCTTTGAAGGGGTCAACAAATATGTGGACAATGGGGATCCAGGAGATTTAGTGTACTTAGCTTTCCAAAAAGCCTTTGACAAGGTCCTTCACCAAAGGCTCTTATGTAAATTAAGTTCTTATGGGATAAGAGGGAAGAGCCTTTCATGGACTGAACTGGTTAAAAGACAGGAAACAAAGTGTAGGAATAAATGGTAAATTTTCAGAATGGAGAGGGGTAACTAGTGGTGTTCCCCAAGGGTCAGTCCTAAGACCAATCCTATTCAACTATTCATAAATGATCTGGAGAAAGGGGTAAACAGTGAGGTGGCAAAGTTTGCAGATGACACTAAACTGTTCAAGGTAGTTAAGACCAAATTAGACCGCGAAGAACTTCAAAAAGATCTCACCAAACTAAGTGACTGGGCAACAAAATGGCAAATGAAATTTAATGTGGATAAATGTAAAGTAATGCACATTGGAAAAAATAACCCCAACTATACATGTAATATGATGGGGGCTAATTTAGCTACAACTAATCAAAGATTGTGGAGTCACGGTGGATAGTTCTCTGAAGACGTCCATGCAGTGTGCAGCAGCAGTCAAAAAAGCAAACAGGATGTTAGGAATCCTTTAAAAAAGGATAGAGAATAAGACGGAGAATATCTTATTGCCCGTATATAAATCCATGGTATGCCTACATCTTGAATACTGCGTACAGATGTGCTCGCCTTATCTCAAAGATATACTGGCATTAGAAAAGGTTCAGAGAAGGCCAACTAAAATGACCAGGGGTTTGGAACAGGTCCCATATGAGGAGAGATTAAAGAGACTAGGACTTTTCAGCTTGGAAAAGGAGACTAAGGGGAGATATGATAGAGGTCTATAAAATCATGAGTGGTATGGAGGAAGTGAATAAGGAAAAGTTATTTATTTGTTCTCATAATTTAAGAACTAGGGGCCACCCAATGAAACTAATGGGCAGCAGGTTTAAAACAAAAGGAAGTTCTTCTTTACACAGCACATAGTCAATCTGTGGAACTCCTTGCCTGAGGAAGTTGTGAAGACTAGGACTAGAGCAGGGTTTAATAGAGAACTAGAGAGATTAATGGAGGCTAAGTCCATAAATGGCTAAGTCCATAAATGGCTATTAGCCAGTATTGATAAGGAATGGTGTCCCTAGCCTCTATTTGTC
Organism: Pelodiscus sinensis; assembly: GCF_049634645.1. Taxonomy (NCBI): domain Eukaryota; kingdom Metazoa; phylum Chordata; order Testudines; family Trionychidae; genus Pelodiscus; species Pelodiscus sinensis. The sequence continues at coordinate 33,466,929 of NC_134718.1, read as the reverse complement.
AGAGGGAGGAGATAGATGGCAGGAGAGAGATCGCTTGATCATTACCTGTTCAATTCACACCTGGCATTGTCTGCCAACAGTGGCCAGGATATTGGGCTGGATGGACCTTTGGTCTGACCAAGTATGGTCATTCTCATGTTCTTATGTTCTTAACCTGTATGGAAAATGTCCATCCTGCTGTTAATTTTTTTTACTATATCTGCACTGAGAGGAAATTTTCTGTATTGCATAGCCAGGAAAATTTTCTGCCCTTTCGTAGCTGGTTTTCAAAATCATGCAGCCATTCTCATCATACAATGTATTTAAGATTATAAATGGTGGCAATCACTTTGGCATGTAGATATTTCATTATTTGTAAATGTTATTGGGCAGATCCTCAATTGGTATAAACGGTTATAATTGTTTTGATGGAGTTATGACAATTTACACTAGCTGAGGGGTTGCATGTTCCCAGAATGCTTTCCAGTACTTCAGGGCATGGGCTGGGCTAGCTCCATTAGCATGACCAGCCCTGCCAATGTGACCTCACATATATGATGTGTGTGAGGTCATGCCAGCAGACTGGCACACTCTTCAACATCCCCATCCAATACCAGACAAATCCACTTCCAGTTTTATCTCAATACCTGATGGGGGACAAATCACCCAGAAAGAGGACTGTCAAGTTTCTAACTTGACAAATGGCCAGCCTAACACTAAATTTTTCATTCCATGTGTGTAGCCAGACAGGAACCCCCTTGTAACATCCATTTTTGCTTGCCTGGAGCATACAGGGCACACAGAGCAGAAGGCCCAGGCTGCTGTGACCGTGAATGGCTGTAAACAGAGATACGCCAATTGCTGACCAAGAAGCTGCCAAGGAGTGCCCTTGACTAAACCCATATTGATACGAACACACATCCATCCGCGGGGGGAGGAATCTCTCGCCCAGTAAAAAAATGTCTAGTGCTCACAATTTAGTTATCTCTCTTGCAAGTGTAAATTAACTTGAAACTTGCTTGTAAGAACTGGCGCCACAAAACGGACCAGTAGAATTCGGCATCTTAGATAAGAAAGAGAATACGGGCCCCCAGGGGTATAAAGATAGGTCCAGCAGCGCATTCTCTTTGAGTGTCAATCTACCATCTATCTGCTGGTCGGGTTTGGTGTTTGATCTCCCGAGGTTCCAAGGGGACGCCCACCTCGTATTCGTCTTTCCTAGGAATTGAGAGACCGGCCCTGGCCTGACACGCTGGAGTCGAGAGGCACAGAAAGGGGTAAAAATTGTACCTGGATGTGGTCCTTTGTTTAAGTATATATATACATAGACTTAGAGCTCTTTAAAGATTAAGCTGTCACTTGGTACCATTATTTCTATTTTCTATCTTTATTTTCTTTGTAACCATTTTTAAAATCTGTATTTGTTAGCATTTAAGAAATAGAGCAATAGCCATTGTAACCATATGCTTTTATAAGTCTTTTAATAAACCTGTAACTGTTTAAGCTTTAACCTGACTCCTTCAGTTGCTGTAACAGAACCAAGCACAATTTAAAAGAACTTCAGCCGGTCATAAAAGGACAGACATAGGGAGAGCTTGGGCGTTTGGATCTGTGTCACTCCCAGGTGACAAGATCCGTTGGGGCACCTTTCCAGCCTTTCCCAGGCTGCCCGCTGCGAAAGAACCCCTGTGTTCTAGCAGTTAAAATCTAAGGTGTAATAAGTTCTTCCTATATATAACGGGGCGTCTGTTGGCCTGCTGGCCACCCTCTGCGACGGGACCCCGGTCCTAGCAGTAAAGACACGGACGTTAAACCTTTTCTCAGAAGCATACACACACACACTGCCCTGACCGTCGGCTGACAGAATTGGCGTAGTCGGCAGGATTGTGCTATTGGTTCAAATACAGCAGCATGAAGCCAGTCACGATTGACATAGATTTTAGCTGTATAGAAAAGGAGTTTGCCCGAGAGGGATGGGGCAACCCTAAGTGGGATAAAGAGATGTTAAGGAAAGGCGCTTGCATCTGGCTGTTAAAGGGTGTGTGGCAAGCAGCCTGCTCTAGCTACTGGAACTTAGAAACAGAGCTGATAAAGGTGCAGAGAGAGAGATACAAACTCTGGGAGCAATGCCAGAACCTGGATACCCAGGTGCGAACCCTAAATAAGGACATGGAGCACCTTTAGGAACGGCTCCTCCTGAGGCTAGAGAGGGGAAGGAGAAAGTAATTAATGGAGAAAAATGAGCTTTTGGAGCTGGCTTTAAAACTTTGCTGGCTCAAACCCCCGCTCTCCCGCCTTCCACTGTAACCAAGATAATACAGTACCGCATTCCAGCCGAAGCTATGGCTCCGGTCTGTGAACTAATTAAAGATCTGGAAAAACGGGGAATCTTAATTTGTACCTACTCCCCGTATAATTTGCTCAGGAAGCATGCTCGCTGGAAATGAGTCCCCCCCCCCCCCCATGAAGAAGCTCTGAGACAGCTGATAATGAGATACGCACTTATCAGTCTATGGGTCCGATTCACCTGAATGCCCCATTTCATTTGTACCTTAATGTGGGAAACACAGAGATGTCCTATGCCTTATGGCAAGAAGGAGAAACTGTACCCCGCCGCCCCATACAGTTTGGCTCGAAGTTATGGCAGAGGTCACAGTTAAATTACACGCTTTATGAAAAGTGCTTTTGACAGCCTACACAGCACTAAGGGAAACAGAGGAGCTAACCCAAGCTCAAGCCATAACACTTCACACTCCTCTCCCAATCATTAAGCCCATATTGGAAGGAAAGGAGTTGCCACCGGGAATAGCCCAAAGGAAAATTAAGGATTCTACTGAAACTTAATTAGTTAACTGCATAAAAGACTGAGCTCTATATATTGTAACTTTATTTTGTGGGTTTCAAATGAACTAGTTTTATTTTGTTTTAGATTATGTCCTCTTGCTTAAAATTGCAAACAGACAAAGCACAAATTAGTTAGTGCTTGCGTTAGGCATTCAACTTTTAATGTTAAATTTGCTCTCTAAGAAAACCAAGTTATTGTTTTAAGAATCCAAACTCTGAAACTTCATTGTGTCTATGTTCAAGGCTGAGTTGATAACACTTTTAGCTTGCTCTCAGATCCAAGGTTGTAAGTGGGTGCAGACTGCCTGTCTGTTCTGAAGAGGTTTGAAACCAACTGTCCCTCATAAGTAAGCCTGTAACATTGTACATATGATTCTTTTCAGGAAAATAAAAGCTTTTTGCTTGCAGGAACAGTAACTGGCCAACCAACACCTTGTGCTAAGGAAAAGCACTATAGCTTTACACATTAAGCCTGATCTGTGGTACAAGAGAGAAACTGAGGCATGCCACTGTTGGGGAAGGCTAGCAACTCTAGAGGTAATTCGAGGGAGTGGAAGGTCACGAGTACCGATGAAGCGCCCTTGTTCTCGTAAAGTTATAGCTCACTCGCCCATGGAAGTAGTAAGGAACTAGCTGTAACCGGTTCCCCTAACAGATCTTAGGCAGTATTTTAAGTTATAATAGACCACCCCGACGGGGGTAGAAATGTTTTCTTGTCTTTCAGATCATCAGAAAGTGCTGGTGCCAGCTGAAAGAAAACAACAACAACAACAAAAAAAACCATGGTTCTGTGTCATGACACAATAAGTTTGTGTTCTGTCCAAGTTTGTCTTGTGTGTCTTAATTGTAATACGTATTGCAAATATTGTTGTGTGTAGGATATTGTTTTAATGAAAGGATAATTTGAGTAAAGCAGAAGCATTAATTTAAACCAACAAAATTAATAATTAGGCCCAATCAATTGGCAACTTTAAAATTCAGTGAAAGAATAATAGTTTAGAAATTGTTTAGGCTAGGAGAATGTTAACAATGTCTCCACAGGTGAATAAAGAAGAAACTGGAAAGAAGCAAGGAGTGCATCACGTGAACAGAAAGACTGGGAGTGGGGTAACAGCCCTCTCCCCCACCAGATTAGTTTTGCTTTAATAGCTCTAGAGCGCCAGAGATAATAAGAAATCTATAAGAAACAACACAGGCAAGTGGGACATCAGCATATTTAAGTAAAGATGCCCACAACAATGAGGAAACTAGTAACCTCACCATTGCAATAACAGCTACTTGCCCTGCTACTTACTGGTGCCTGATGCCTTAAAAGGCCTCAAGAATTATAGAATTGCATAGGTTAACAATTAAATATCTGTGAACCATGCTTGGTCCTTTAAAAGAAACAGTGACTCTAGTCAACGTAACCTCCTTCAAGTCACATACATAGAACAAATACACAGTCCTCTGAGTTAAAGTTTGTATAGAATACAGGCTGGTAGATGCAGTAATATCCAGTGCCTGTAAAGGCCTACACACCAGCCAAGCCAACCAAGTGATCCTAGATAGTTTGAAGGATCTGTCCAGCTCTGTGTCCACTTCACTAGATCTAACCAGATATTTGGACCAGAGACTGATTAGATTGTTAATTAATAGAACTAAATTAAAGAATTAGAAGGCCAGTGTTGAAGAATAAGATAGCTTTGACCACCCAGCCCTTATGGTGGTGAGTCCCCATCTCCCCTGTGCCTACCCATGGGAGTGGGGAAGTAAAGAATCCATGAAGACCCAAAGGCCCACAGATGGCAAATAGGAAAACAGATTAAATACTGTGATGCAAAGATTAAATAATCGGCAGACCCCTACAGGCAGTCCGATCAGTAAAGAATTTTTCCCTACAAGGAGAACCTCTCCTAGCCCCACTGTACCACTCAAAGATTCTAAATATGCACCTGAAGACACTGTAGTAATCAAACACCCCAGTTTAAGAATGCAAACCTACGTACTGCACTCCTACAAGGGAAAAGGAGTCTGGACCACTGCAGATGCTGAGCTAACACCAATAACCACTACTGAGGCTTGGATTGTATCCAAGACCGGCGAACTTTTTTGTTTTATTACAGGAAACTGAGGCAATGGCCCTGAACAGTGCTCCAGTGGGATGTATCCCTCCCAGCGCTGGTGTGGATCCAAGAAACCATCATGAACTTTTTGTATATATACAGCTTGCTGTTGCAGTGCTTGCAATCGCTGTTGTTATAAACTGAACTATAGAAAAAAAAACCTAAGCTGAAGCAAGACATGGTACTCCAACTCGCCATGGTCTTCTTCCTCATCCCAACTGCTACTGCTGTACCAGAACACCTTACTTAACTCCTCTACTAGACTAAGAATCGAGTTTGTCCCTCTCAGCCCAAAACAACTGATGGAACAAGAGTGACATCTTCCAATAGAGACCGGTATGGTTCGATAACAGCGACCACCGCAATCCTCAAAATAACTTTGGGGGGGAGGCAAGAAAAGTGGCAACAGATAGTATGAGGTAAGACATGCTGTAACTAAGAATGTAAATATCTCATGGCTAAATTGTTTAGCCCAAGAGCTAGAATTTTCCCTAACTCCATTTTTTACACTCTGTTATAACCACTGCTCTAACCACTGTAATTTTTGTAATCATTTTCTGCATAGCTCTATGTATTGTGCAATGCCTAGTTAAAGCAGCTACCTTTTTTGTGCACATTCGATATACAGCACTAGGAAAGGACCCTAGCCAATTCCTAGATCCTGAACCTTCTATTCTGGCCATTGGGCACTTCTAGATTCCCCCAAGGTGGGCAAGAGGTGCTGGTATCACCGCCATCTTGTATCCTAGGATGTGGTGTGTCGTATCAGGGGGTGGAATGTAGCCAGACAGGAACCCCCTTGTAACATCCATTTTTGCTTGCCTGGAGCATACAGGGCACACAGAGCAGAAGGCCCAGGCTGCTGTGACCGTGAATGGCTGTAAACAGAGATACGCCAATTGCTGACCAAGAAGCTGCCAAGGAGTGCCCTTGACTAAACCCATATTGATACGAACACACATCCATCCGCGGGGGGAGGAATCTCTCGCCCAGTAAAAAAATGTCTAGTGCTCACAATTTAGTTATCTCTCTTGCAAGTGTAAATTAACTTGAAACTTGCTTGTAAGAACTGGCGCCACAAAACGGACCAGTAGAATTCGGCATCTTAGATAAGAAAGAGAATACGGGCCCCCAGGGGTATAAAGATAGGTCCAGCAGCGCATTCTCTTTGAGTGTCAATCTACCATCTATCTGCTGGTCGGGTTTGGTGTTTGATCTCCCGAGGTTCCAAGGGGACGCCCACCTCGTATTCGTCTTTCCTAGGAATTGAGAGACCGGCCCTGGCCTGACACGCTGGAGTCGAGAGGCACAGAAAGGGGTAAAAATTGTACCTGGATGTGGTCCTTTGTTTAAGTATATATATACATAGACTTAGAGCTCTTTAAAGATTAAGCTGTCACTTGGTACCATTATTTCTATTTTCTATCTTTATTTTCTTTGTAACCATTTTTAAAATCTGTATTTGTTAGCATTTAAGAAATAGAGCAATAGCCATTGTAACCATATGCTTTTATAAGTCTTTTAATAAACCTGTAACTGTTTAAGCTTTAACCTGACTCCTTCAGTTGCTGTAACAGAACCAAGCACAATTTAAAAGAACTTCAGCCGGTCATAAAAGGACAGACATAGGGAGAGCTTGGGCGTTTGGATCTGTGTCACTCCCAGGTGACAAGATCCGTTGGGGCACCTTTCCAGCCTTTCCCAGGCTGCCCGCTGCGAAAGAACCCCTGTGTTCTAGCAGTTAAAATCTAAGGTGTAATAAGTTCTTCCTATATATAACGGGGCGTCTGTTGGCCTGCTGGCCACCCTCTGCGACGGGACCCCGGTCCTAGCAGTAAAGACACGGACGTTAAACCTTTTCTCAGAAGCATACACACACACACTGCCCTGACCGTCGGCTGACAATGTGCCAGTGGCAATCCCATCAGCTGAGTAAAGGCCTGTGTAAACAAATTTCACATTGATTTCTGAAGCTTGCTATGTCTGAGTTTTGGCAGGTCTGGAGAGGAAGTGAGCTCTAGAGCTTTAGGTTTTCCTCTGAAGACAGATTGCTGTTGCTCCAGGGATTAACAGAAAGAGCACACCAGCATGTTGTAAGCAGTGGGAATGATCATAAGTCCTCTCTCAGTAGTGGGTTGCAAGTCACAGAGGCCTGAATCCACAAAGGGACTTAGGTGTTGCAACACTCAACATCACAGTGCCTGACTTTTAAATTCTTAGAAAAATACAGGAACAATACTTTAGGCCACAAAGCCTGAGTCTCCTAGCTTAGGTAATAAATAGGGTGCTGTAGGCACCCATCTACAAAAGACCTCTCAACAGGGAGGTAGCTGCCTAAATGAACTAATGGGAGAAGCTAATGTATTCTAAACACCATACCTCTCTTAGAAACTGGTGCTTAAATTCTGGCTGCAGACAGGTGCCTATTTCTATTTAGCAATCAACAAACAGGAACCCGTCTCCTGTAGTCAGGTGGTTTAAGTGCCTAAGTAGCTTCTTGCAGGCAGGATCAGGGATTTAAAATGTAACCCTTTTTTGGGGAGGGGCAAGCATAGGAGCTTGCTGCCACTCCTTCACTACTCCCTATCCAGGAGGAGCCAGTCTTCCCTCCCTTTGGGGTAGGAGTTAAATTTTTCCTGCCTTCTCAGCCCCAGGGCCAGAAAAGTTGTGTCCCCTCTGCTTATAGGGGGTACCCCAGCTTGCCCCCCTGCGCACAGTCCTCCTTTCAGGAAAGAATTAGGTACTGCCTTGGTCCATGCAAAACAGCTTGATGAGGAAGTTGCAGTGGTGTGGGCTGTACCCATGAAAGCTCATGATACCATCTACATGTTTTGTTAGTCTATAAAGTGCTACCAGATCACTTGTTTTTCCTATACAGACTAACTTGGCTACCCCCTGAAGCTTTCATCTAGCTTGTAATTGTTTAGTCCAATGAACTGAGTACTCAACTAGAATGTAGCAGACCAGGGTACAATCCCCTACCTGACAGAGAAAGGATGTGCTTACTACTGAACGATGGAATGATGTCCCACCGTGGCTAAATACTGAAAGAGTGACTGGAGCAAGGGCGCAAGATGCTGGGTCTTCTAGGTGCTGCCCTCCACCAGGCTACAGAGTCATTCTCTTGCGCTCTCTTTCTAGCCCACCGCCTCTTTCACTGTGGATAAATACTCGAATAGCTATTGGTCTGAGCAAGAGACAGTAAGTGACTGTTACCTGGTAGTTAAAGCACCAATAGAGACAAGGGGCAGGTTCAAGGCATGAAGTCCCAGATAAATGCTTGTTACTTAGTCTGTCAGGAAAGACTTGCAGCTGAGCCTGGGACTAGCTAGCTCAGTCTCCTGGCAAACTAAGGCACTTCAACAGAGCCATATCAATTACCAACTTGCCTGACTGGCCGAGGGAAACTAATCGCTATGTTCTTAAGCCCTGAAGCAGTAGCTTGTTGACTATTTGATGTTTATGCTAGCAAGTGTCCTTGCTCTTGTGACTGCCTTGTTCTTAGCTCTGCTTGTCTTCTGGCTCTGACCTCCCAAGTCTCAGTTGTTGATGTATCTGCAGAAAATCAACTAAGGCAGTTCTCCCCCCCTTCCCCCCTCCCCCCCCCCCCCCCCGCTATCAGGCTATCTCTGGAGAAATGGGAGATACCTGCTTAACTCCTTTCTTTCTGCCTGATGCAAAGAAAGGAATTAAACAAGGGCCTCACTTCACAAGTAAGTGTTTTACCACTGTGCTGTAAAGTGGGCTCCATTTTCTTTCTAGTAGCTAGTTTGAATGGGACCTGATCTAGTAGCCAGCCTCTTGTGCCACCTACCAGAGCAGACCCTGCATGTGAGAGCAGTGCATGACCACCCATCTTCCCCTAGTTTGCAGCTTCTTCTGGGCACTGCTTGGGAGATGTGCCTTTTAGCATCAGGATGCCTAACAATGCATCTGCCTGGAGGCAGAAAGTGGGGTACTACTGAGCAAATTTTTATCTTGAAAGTGTGGGCAATGAAGTTTAGATGCCAACAGTGTTTGGTGGGAGTTCTGTGGATTGCAGTGATTCCTAAATCTTGGTTTAGATGGCCTAAAAACCTTTGGAGCTCAGAACTTTATTACTAAGTCTGAGCCAAAATCCCTTGTCCTGCACACATCTGGACATATGCTTATCTTTATCCCATAACTAGTTTCATTCAGTTGAACTACTTTAATCATGAGAACAAACCTTTTTGGCTGTTTCTTTTAAAATGGACTTAAGAGGTAAGAAAGTGATGTAATTTGTCTGAAATATGTTGCTTTCTGTAGGCTGTTGATCAGCCATTTTCTCTTTAATTCATTGGTTAAAGAGTGAAAGTAAAATAGGCCCTGTTAAGAAGAGGTGGTTGATAGCATTGTGGAGAAGGCAACATTTGCATGTAGGCTATTGCTTCATTGGATGATTCAATATGATGAAAAGACAAGGGTAGGAAATATCTGAGGACCCTAAGCAATCTCTGTTTAATCAAAACCATTTGGGAGATATGTTGTGGTGATAGTTTTTCTGTGTGGATGTTGCTGTTAGAGTAAGACAGCTTAGGGGGAGGGATAGTTCAGTGGTTTGAGCATTGGCTTGCTAAACCCAGGGTTGAGAGTTAAATCCTTATGAAGGCCAGTTGGGGCAAAAATTTGTAAGGGATGGTACTTGATCCTGCTGTGAAGGCAGGGGACTGGACTTGATGACCTTTCAAGGTCCCTTCTAGTTCTAGGAGATAGGCAATCTCCATTAATTTAAATCTAACATTTCAAAAGCTTTTCAACATTAAGTTGTGAAAAAATGCTTATCTGCATGACTGATTCATGAAAGATTGACAAGGCAAAAATCATTGATAACTATCCCTAAACTATCTGGATGTAATTGAGGAAGAGGTTGACTGTGTGCAATTACCTGCACTAGTAAAGGCAGGGGGGAGAGTGGTTCATTTTCTTTAAACCCTTTGGTTTCTAATAAAGGCTGTACTGGTAACTTTGCATGTTGCTTACTTTGTCTATATCAACAACTCAACTACTGACCTTTACAAAATAACTGCAGTGATTATTTGCTTTAAATATATAACAATTATATATAGCATTATGTTCTAGCTACTAACATCATTAAACCTCTTGATAGAAAACTTTCTTTGCAAGGGAGAGCCTGTCCAGAACAAGGTTGAGGCACCAAGGTAGCTTTACTGTTTATTTGGGGGCACCCATAGTCCACTAGCCACTATTGAGATTGGTAGTCTAGTCTGTTAGGATCTGGACAGACACATTTTCTTCTACTTGGAAAAAAAATTGTCATCTATAAAATGACCAAACTTTTCTCCTACTGCTAACATTGTAATTGGCTGACAGGAAGTAGTGGAACAAGTTCTGCTCACTTATATCCATACAGTCAAACTTTGGAGCAGCTTAGCTCAATCAGCTCTTCCTGCTGTGCAGGGAATCTTTTTAATACATTTTTAAGATGTCTGTCTCTTGAGTACCTAATTCTTCTTCTTCTCCTCCTCCTCCTCCTCCTCCTCTCATGATAGAAGGGATTTTTGAATTGGCAGGATGTTGAGGCTTCTTCACTGAAGTTCTGGATTTTCTTTATATGCAATGATGCAAAAATATTTTGAACATTTAACTGAACTATCAGTGCTAAAAGTTCCCATCTCTCTGCTAAAAATTTCAAACTTATTAGTTAATGATACAAAACTAGACCCTTTCCTGAGGAAGCTGGTCATCAATAACCAGAAAAGTCACTGAATCTGGCCTACAGAATAGGCTAGCACAAAAAAAAATGACAGGAAATCTAAACTAGCTAATCAGTTCAAATTAAGCTCAATCTCATTGTGATCACAAGCGGTTGCCAGTGGATGTTTAATAAGTCACTTGCTGGAAGTTATTTATATTTTGGAGGGAGAAAGGAGTCTGGTTCTGATCCTAACAAACATGTGTCTGTATAAAGTTGACTGGATTGGCAGTTTCAACAGTGACTAGCTGACTATGGGCACCATATACAAATAGTGAAGTTGTTATGCTCTGGAGGAGCTTCGAGTCAAAAGGAAAGTTAGTTATAGCTCAATGCATATTGTTTGGTCTGTACAAGCAGGGATTCCAGCACAGATTTTGGGGGACACTGGTTTACCAAGCGTTACAATAATTACTCCATTCAATATGTACCTGGATCAGGCTTCTCCTTTTTTCTGCCTGGAGCAGCCAGTGATAGACTGGGCAATAAGTGCCTGCCTAAAGCAAGAGTCCAATTTCAAGCGATTATCTGGTCCAACCAATATTATTTTGCTGTATTACAGCTTTAGAGGCTGCCAATACCAGCAGTACTGGAGCTATAAAGGCAGAAGAAATGACTAGGTCACATGCAGAGGGATTCTGTTCCTGTAATGCTATCCAAACAAGAAAAAAATATTTAAAGTGAAGCCTCTTTAAGAGGGACAGGAACAGATTTCTGGAATAAGAAGGTTCCGTGACAGTTGATACATGCCTGGCTGATTAAAGCTGCCCTCATGGGATCTATCTGGAAGCTTATTAGCAGCAACTTGAGGGTGGGCTGAATAGAAAACCTGGCACAAAACAGCTGGAATTTTTTAGGAAGTACTGAACAGTTGGGGTCTGTCAATGACCTCTCACTGCTTGGTAACCTGTACTTGCAGCACAATCTGTGATAGCCGAATGTAACAATAGTGAAGAAGAAATCCACTAAGATCACTGAAAGTTTAAATAAATGGGCCTTTTTCTCAATTCTTTTGTAAGTATTTCAGTGCCTTCAGTGTAGTTGTCAAATAAGCTTCAATAGAAAATGGTGTTGTATCTCAGATGTTCTGTATAAGCAGGATCTGAGGGAATGCTTCCATTACAGCTAGCTGGAATGTGAGAAACCCTGGGTGTATCTTTGTAAACACAGTTTACTCCTGATTTGCTTAGATGTGTTGGTTATTCTGAAGATGAAGTTGTATTTTGCTCATTTTAATCAACTTAATTTGTAACCCAACACCAGCTATGTTTGTATTAAATTCAGGGATAGCTGAAATATGGTTACCAATGTTTATAATTTTGTTGGAATACAGAAAAGTAGGACTGTGCTAAATTGTTCTAAATTAAAGGGATCCCAGTTAGCAGAAAGAATCTTGTCAATGCAGGGGCTCTACTTCAGAGCTCTGTGGAGGGAAGGTTATTCTGGTCTGGAGGCTTTATGACTTCCCCTGTTTGGGCTACTTTGACCTGTTATCCCTCCCTCCCATCCACTATTCAAACAGAGCTAAATAGGCAGCATTAAGTGCCTCTCTTAAGTTAATGTTGTTGGCGTTCTGGGTTTCTTTTACCTTACTTGCTAAGAGCTGAAATCACTGAGAGTTGAAAACATTTGAGACTGAGCAGAAGTCACAGCCAAGGGATGGAGGGCAGTAGATGGTGACCAAGAGCCAACAGGTTGGCAGCGGAGAGATGCAGATGTGACGTGGTCGGCAGAGTAGTGATGGAAAGGCATAATAAGCAGCCAGCAGTGTGGTGGTAGAGAGCAGTGAGCAGGCAAATGGCAAGTGACCAGTAGAGTAAGATGCTTCTTCACCTTCCATCCTGAGTGAGGGTGGGGGTTAATTCTGTAGGTGCACCTCTGAACTCTGGGCCTTCCCTCACCAGAAGTGCAGAGAAGGAGTAAACCTCATCCTACGAGGCATAACGGGGAGGTCAACAAAGGGCTTTCAGGTCAGTGCGGGAGCATCCAGACTAGCTGATCAGCTGTTTGTCAGCTCAGCACGGCAGTCATTTAAATTTAAATGAAGCCGCAATTATTTAAATTGCGGCTTCATTTCCCTTTGCTGATCGGCCTAATCTACGTGGCTCCATCAATGGAGCCATGTAGTTTAGACACACCCTTAGAGTTAACTGTGTGCCCCAGGCAAGGCAGGGGCAGGAAGTGAGAGACTTTGTGCACTCTCTCTGCCACCAAGCCAATCAACTGTACAGCTGGGGGCTGACTCTAAGTGTAGCACCCCCTTGCAGGGTGGGAATAGGGAGTGAGCGACTTCCTGTGCTTCCCCCACCCCAGGCCCTTATTGATGTGGGGGCAGGGAGAGTGCATGAAGTCTCCTCCCACCGCCGGGGCACAGGCACCTAGAGGGAATCGTCATCAGTTGAGAACAGCTGGCTGTTCTCTCTGAGGGATGTCAGAGGGCAAAGATTTCACATGCTCCCCTCACTCAGGCCAATCAGGGTCTGTGGGCAGGGAATCATAGAAGTCTCCTGGCCCTGCCCCTTCTTCCCAAGGCCCCTTCAGAAATTTTTGAAGTGGGGGCCCCCCATCTAAAATTATTGCCCATTCCTGTCATTGATTATGCTTTTGTAAAGGGGGTGTACTATTCAAAATATAGTGGCAGTTGTATTTTCCAATGAATAACAGGAATATTTGTAGCTGAGAATTATTTAGGTCTGTGCTGCATCACTCTCTCTCCGGTGACCTGGTCTGGTGCTGTCCTGACATTATAAGGCCAGAAGAACCTCTGATTATCTAGTGTGCCTATCTGTGTTAACATTGCCCTGAATTAATTTCCATTTGAACTAAGGATCTCTTTTAGAAAAACATTGAATCTTGATTTTAAAATTACCAGAATCTGGTACAACCAAGAGTATGTTGTTCTAATTGTTAATTATCCAATTTGTTAAAAATGTATGCTTTATTTCTCATCTGAATTTGTCAAGCTTCAACTGCTAGCTGCTGGATCTCGTTATACCTTTGCTGCACTGAAGAGACATCAATTTTTGTTCGTGTTGACATGTGCAGGTGCCAGGAGCTCAGTTGCTATAAGGGCATGTTTTCCTTTTTCATTTAATCCATTCTTCTATAGTAAATCTTATAAAAATGTTCTGTAACTTGAACAGAAAAAGACTTAGTGTATAAGCAGTTATTAGCCTATGGAAGTCCCCATAGCTGTAGGTTCCACAATAGCTATTAGCCAGGGTGGGCAGGAATGCAACAGCATGCTCTTCAGTGTCCCTACTTCTGTTTGCTAGAAGCTGGAAGTGGATGACAGATGGATCTTTTAATTGACTCTTGTGTTCATTCCCTTTGAAGCACTGTCAGAAAACAGGGTGATGGTCTAGCCTAGATGGAACATTGGTCTGATCCAGTGTTGCCATTCTTCTGTTCTTATTGTCAAGTCTTACCAATCACTTTTCTTCAATTTTGTGATACTGCTCACATTGTTCATGATTTTCTACTTTTCATCCCTTTCTCTTCTTCCCCTTCTGTCTTGCCAGTTGATCATGTCTGCTAGTCTTTATCTCCTATTTATGTCCAAACTTTGGTTTTCCTTACATTTAAAATGTAAACTGTTTGTTGGCCTATAAAAACCTTGTAATTAAGCTTTTCTTCTCTTGTCTAGATATCTTATTTCTTGCTCATAGAACTTGCCCAAGGAACTTAGTAAAGAAATTTTTCTTGCACCCACACTTATTGATACCAGTCAATAGTTTTAGGAGAGACACTCCTTTTCCATAACTTTGCTATGGTAATTCAAGTAGCAGCTAGCAGATTAGTTCTTTATGATTTTTTTAAGATGCAAAGTCTTCAGGACAATTAAAATTCTAACAGGTTATTTAATTGCAGACACACTATCCTCCTTATGGAGTCTCCAGCAGCTTCCAAAATGTCTTATTTTTGGAGTACATCCACTGCATATGGAGAAATCCCCTAACTTCATTTTTTCCTCATATTTACCCACCCTGTACCATACACTTGCTTAATTTTGGTACCATTGATAAAAACATTCTAAATAGTCTCTCAATACAGTCATTGACGTATGGGGCCCATTGCTCCATATGTTTTCCCATTCGTCGGTTTTTTTGGTGTCTCCTCACTTCAGATTCATTAATGTACTTATTTCCTCTAAGAACTATATACAGAGTAAAAAGTAAGCCTTTGTTTAATGGGTGTAGTGAGCAGTACAGTACTATGAATCTCCAAACATTTTGCTTGGATTGATTTTTTTTTTTTTATGGAGGAGACATTTTTCAACTCTCAATAGTGGATATTGATATACTAGAATTTTGGTGTATTTTAAGAGTTGTTTTATCAAGTTGTTTAAATGTATCCTCTCAAACAATTGGTCAAATTTTGCCATACCTCTAAATTCCCAAATGTCAAACTTCCTAGACTTTTTATTGGTGTTTATATTCTATATTATCTGCAATAGGCATTAAATCTGATTAATATTGGCTCAACTGTCTACATAGGTTACCCTAAGTTTCTGTTGTTGCTTTCATAAAAAGGTTGTTATATTGATTTTTGGCTACAGGTTTTCTGCTTTTTTGTTTAATACAAACCTTGTCTGGTCTCTTAATATATCAACATTTTTTTTCCATTCTGTTTGCTAGAACTGAAGCATAATTTTTTTGCATCTTGATTGAATACTAAGTCATTCAGACTCATCTTAATAGCTGTGGTTGGTCCGAGGTAGTCATGTGATCTCCCTAATTGACAGGGGCTGACCAGGTAACTTCCCATGAAAGGGTGGAATGTAGAAACAGAATTCCTTCTGAAAGCTGGAATCTATTAAAATAATGGTAAGCTAGGAGTGTCTGTCTGTGGCTGGTGTGACACACCCAGGAACATACCTAAAGACCCCAGTGAAAAGGAGACTTCCCTGGTTTGAAGGCTTAGCTGGAAAAAGAACAATTTTAGAGTGAGTTTGTAATAAGTTTGTCCTGAGGTTTTAGTGTTAGAATTAACTAAGCGTTTTCTTTTACTTTAAATTTTTAATCTACTTTGCTCTGCTATGTTCTCACTTACCACTTGAATCCCTACTGCTTTGTATTTAATAAAATCACTTTTATTTACTATCAAGCCCAGTGTAAGTACTTGTTACCTGGGGGAGCAATCAGTGTGTGCGCGTCCTCCTTTCATTGTTAAAAGGGGCTTACCTATATAATTCATTTAGGGTTCTGATCCCATTTAGGGAGTGGTATCCCAGGAAACTGGGCCCAGAACTGCATTTTCCTTGGACCTGAAGAGTTAGTGTCTGCAATGCCGTTTTGGGGGGGACAGTGATCTTAGCTCTGTGCCTTGACTGAAGGAGACAGCTGTGCTGACCCAGGACAGGGTAGTTAGAAGCCAGAGAGCAAGAAGGAGAGTGTCAGTGGCTGTCCCCACACCCCGGGAAGCACTCCCAAGGGGTCATCTGTAACTACACCTCGTCACACTGGCCTCATAATTGTTTATATATTTTCTGAAGTACAAGGAAACCTCCTGACTTCTGACCACCCAAGTTATGACCCTATGCACTTACAAACATTTTTATAAGGATGTCAGTTGGGTTTTCTTGGCCCCTTCCACACTTACAAATATTGTTTTGTAAGTGCAGAAGGGGACAAAGCCCCAACTTACATTCTCGACCTGCATTTACAACGGCGCACAACGCCTATCATAAATGAGGGTTCAAGTTACAACGCCCCTGACTTGGGACGCTTTCCCGGGAATCAATCGTGTTGAAAGTCGCGGGCTGCCTGTAATTTTTGAGGAGGTTTTTCAATGTCACTGAGCAATGTGTGCCTTTTCTCTTACTCTTCTTTGTTCAGCTGTTCCTAATTTCTGCTTAGAATGCATCCCATAAAATATTTTTATCTTAGTCAGCAATTGTTTATGGAAAACAATGCATAATTTTCTGACCTCTTGAACTCTTTTCTGTTCCTGTAAAAGTATGATGTTCAATATCTATTTTGTTCAAGGTGTGCCTTGCCAGTTTCTTGTAAATCAAACTACGTGATCTGAAAGGAGATTAAAAAAATCAACAAAGCAATGCTGTATTAAGTCAAATTCTAGAGATTAAAATTGTATCAATCATATGTATTTTGCAGGGAACTGAAAAGGAGTAATCTAACTTCTGGACTGACATCTCCTGGAGTCCAACATCCAGTTAATTCATTACAGAAATTAACTTGGTGCCTGACTTCTATACTTCATTATCCTGCTCTCTGACTTCTTTTTATCTTGGGTCTAGAACACAGTTATCTTTAGTTTCCCCAGGCTAACCTGTTCAATCTTCTGGTATGATGACATTCCGATGGGGGAACCTGAACATCCTCAACAAACGTAACAGTACTCTAGTTTTGGTTTTATGTCATGATAATAGGACATGTATCCTCTGGGAATTATAACAACGAAGCCTTATTTCTGCTTCTTTCCATTTACATATTTTAGTGCATGGTTATATCCATCTTCTCCCCCCCTACAAATCATAAAGCCAACATACATTTGTAATCCTTGATTTCATTCCTCATTATAGTCTGGTATTTTGATAATACTTTAATGAATAGGTTCAGAGTATTTCATAAGCAAAGAGGAATTCTGCTTTCTTAAATCTGGGAAAGATGAGGGAAAGCAATGAGATGGCCATCTCCTTATCTAACTTTTTCTTGACTTCACTGTTCTATTTTTGGATGATTACTCTCTCTCTCTCCTAGGTTTTAATGCCAATCTTTATTTTGGCTTTCTGGTTCAATATCTGTGTCCACTTGAGAATAAAGCATGTCTTCTACTCCTTGATTCAGTCTCATGTCTCTTCTGAACACTATTTACCAACACCTTTCTTGAATTGTCCAGAATTGGACAAAGTATTCCAGCAGCAGTTGTCCCGCTGCCAAATACACAGGTAAATTAACCTTTATATGTTCAGTATTCAACTGTTAACACTTTAAATGATTGTACTACTCCTTTGGGACATTATGCAACAGCAAGGTAGAAGCCATAAACTGTACATCCTGGTAAGATACCTGAGATGAGCAAAATATGGTACTTTCCATAGTTGCTTCTGACTAACTGCAGCCATTATGACAGACACAGGACTACAGTATACTGACCTCCAAAAAGAGAGTTCTAGACTCAAAGCTATCTTGATCTGCTTTGTTCTTTTGCAGATATCTTCTGATAGCCATAACAAATGGCTCATAGTAGTATCCAGCATTGGTACTCAGTTTTTTTCCCTCAGGCTTGCACTCTTGCAGTTATTTATGCTTAGCTGCTAATCATTTATTCACTGCAAGGGGTATACTGTCAGCCTGCCATCCCCATATATTTATAAGGCACATGGAAGATCACTTCCAATGGATTTGTCAGAACTCTGCCTGTACCAAAGATTAAACTGCTCTCAGTGAATGCTTTCCAACAAGCAGTGGCCAAAAATGTCAACCTGTAATCAATTTTCATTTAAACATTTTTCTTTACCTAAAATGGCTGTTTTGATAAACATTTTTGGTTTTTTTTATACAATTTTTGTGTTGGATATTTTTATCCTGCCCAAAAAACAAACCACAACACAAACTGTCCTATTCTATTTGCAGTAATCTCCTTGCTGCTGAGAGGGTGTGGGACAAGACTCTGAAAACTGAGCAAGGTTTATATAAATACTCATGTAACATGGTCCTCTCTAAAGCTTACAGTTAACTAGCACATTTAGCAAGTGCTGCTCAGTTCTTTAAGGAGGGCTCAGGATGGGGGATTGGATATGTGGGGGGTGCAGGATTCAGATAGGGACAAGGAGGGGTATATGTAGGGAAATGGGCATGGAGGGAGGAAGGGGCTGAAGCCACTGTTCTCTCCCTCCCCCTAATTTATACCAGGGCTGCTTGCTCTTCTTCCTTTCTGTCAGGGAGCAAGAACAAAGCAAATAGTTCATGTGCCCCCTGTGTGCTTCTCAGAGTGAGGAATGCAGCAAACTGTGCACTTTGCCATCTGCCCTGATGTAGGGGAACAGCCAGCAACATCCCCATATGAATCAGGGCAAGGGGAGCTTCAGCTCCACCCCCTGCCCTCCCTAAAGGGCACTTGGGGCAGTCCTGGTTGAGTCCTTTCATGTGTTTGGTGATTCTGCCTCTTTTCTGTATGGTTTTATGAGACATAATCCCATTCCAGGCATATCTCATTTTCCTGGCAAACCCAACCCTTACCTTGCTTTAAGGAAGCTGTATACTGCATTTGGTGGTCCTAGCTCTTACCATTTAGGAGAGGTTCTGGCTCAGCCAAACAGGCTGACAAACCCTCAAATATACAGTAGATATTACTCTAAAAACTCAACACATTAGATATAAGGAGGTTTTGGTTACATGAGCCAGAGCTTACCTTTCCATGGTAGGAAGGTAAGTATCTCCCAGGCTGTGTCTACATTGGCATGATTTTGCACAAAAGTGACTGCTTTTGCGCAAAAACATGCTGCCTGTCTACACTGGCCGCAAGTTCTTGCGCAAGAACACTGATGGTCTAATGTGTGAAATCAGTGCTTCTTGCGCAAGAACTATGATGCTCCAGCTCAGGAATAAGCCCTCTTGTGCAACTGTTCTTGTGCAAGAGGCCAGTGTAGACAGGCAACATGAATTTCTTGCGCAAGAAAGCCTGAGGGCTAAAATGGCCATTGGAGCTTTCTTGCACAAGAGAGTGTCTATGCTGGCACAGATGCTCTTGCGCAAAAGCACATGCCAGTGTAGATGCTCTCTTGCACAAATACTTTAGCACACAAACTCTTGCGTTAAAAGTATTTGTGCAAAATCTTGCCAATGCAAATATAGCCCCCGTGTTTAATTTGTGCCACATCTTGAGGGAAGGGAGCCTTGAGGCTCCTCAGTGCCTCCAGGCTTGGTAGTTCATAGCCCCAGCACTATGAATGGTTTGTCTAGGAGTTTGGTGAAGGCTAAGCCCTCCACCAAAAACGAGGGCAAATGCCATTGATGCTGCTTAGTTCATCTCCTTGGGGAGATATGCTCGATCACTGTCTGTGGGGTGCCAGCAACTACACTCCCTAAGTGGAATGGGCCCCAATGCCCACACCCTACTCCTGCCCATACTTTGCCCCTTGTCTGCCCCTCCCCAGGGAGGAGTAGGTGGGGAGCGCTGGGAAGGAGGACGGGGCCTCCAGGGGAAGAGGCAGAGACCCTACATTTTCAGGGGGATTTTTCATGCAGTACCTATGCCCAGCACTTCAGGGCTTGCAGTGTCAATTATGAAAGAAAAAACATGGTCAGCCCCAGCAAGTAAGGAGTATGCCTGCCTGCTTTGTATGGGAAGCCTGCACCTAGAGCAGGGCTACTCAACTTGCTGCCTGTAAGCTATGAGTTTGGTGTTGCACAGGCCAGCACCAAAACATAAAAGTAGTCCATGTAATGGTCTTCTCTTGATATGTGCTCACTAGTTAAATTCTTTGGCTGTTATTGCTAATTAAAAGTGCTGTCCCATGGATGAAAGTGGTGGTTGTGGCATTTTATTATCAGCAGAACTGCCTTAAATGGGCCCTGCCTGTTGTGTAGTCTTACCTTAATCTTTGTATTAAGGACTGGCACTGTGAAAGAAGCTATTTGCACGTGTATACAACCACACTGGCCCTGGGCATGTGCTGTTATCAATGCGGCCCCCCGGGGCTTCCAAGGCTGACTAGCCCCGCCCCAGAGTAAGCCCCGTTTCTCTGCTTTGGGCTTGCTGGTAGCGAGTGCATGCCTAAGGCTGGGTGTGGCTGACACAGGCCTGGGCACGCAGGAGCCGTGCAGTGGATCGGGCTCTGACCCATGGGCAGGAGACAGGCCTCTCTTCCCCCCCCCCCCCCCTTCCCGGCGGCGCGCAGCGCGAGGGGCCGCCCAGGGTAGGGGGCGCAGGCTGCCCGCCCTCAGGTGCGCACGGAGCCACGCCCACATCGTTTGCCAGGGACCTTGTCAGCCGGCTGCCGCGCATGCGCAGAACACAGGGGCGCCGCTGTGCTCGAGCTCACGTAGACTCAGCGTGGCCAGCAGCTGTGGCCGCCGCCGCCCCCTCCCAACAGCGGGCGGAGCCACAGGGGCCCCGGCCGATATAAAGACTTGGAAGAGGCCCGGGCCGCACCTCACGCCGGGTCCTATCGTGTCTCACCGCGGCCCGGCCCGGCGCAGGGTCCCCGCCGGAGCAGCCCGCAGCGTCTCTCAGGTGAGGGGGCGCGAGGGGAGCCGCGGGCGGCCGGCCCCGCCGAGAGGCCCTTGTTGGGGATCCCTTCCCTGGGGGCGGGTGTCCTCGCCCGCTGCCTGCGGGGGCTCTGTGGCGGGCCGGACCCTGCGGGGATGCGGGGGGAGCGCTCGCGAGCACCGGTGCGGCCCGGGGCTGGCCAGAGGGTCCCTTGCGAGCCGCGCAGCAGCCCCCCGCGCCCGGCGGGAAGGGGGTGTCCAGGCGGGAGACGTTATCCGCCCACTCTGGGCGCTAGCTCCGTCCTCCCGCTCATCCCGAATCTTCTTTCCGCGAGGGAAGCCTGTTTGCGGGAGACTGCCCTGCGTATTGATCGGGTTTACGCACGTGTTTGCCACTTCTGACATAGGAACAGATTTCTCCTCCTTTCAAGTGCCGTGCTGGATTAACCCATCTCTAGTCTAAGCCTGTGCCCATTGTCATGGTAGCAGAGTGCGTGTTAGTAGATGTACTTGTTTAAACCAGGAATTTAGTAACCTCAGGCTACACACACAGGTTTTCCTTGTAACTCCTGATCGCCTGTCTTTAGCAGACTGAATTGTATGTGGGTAGTTTAAAGCAGTTTTTTTAAAGAAAAAATAGAAGGGGGGGAAGAGGGAAGCTTGTCAGATGCTAGTAATATAATTTTATGCAGAGTGCTGTAGAGTGGTCCTTTTTCAAAGACCTAGACAAGCACGAGAATCAATAATTGACACGTGAGGATTACATACTGTGCCAAATATTTAATTTTTAGTCTATTTTAAAGAGCTGTAGGGTTTTTGTTGTTGAGATTCCTCTTGGAAAGAAGTTTGGAAAGAGGAAATTCATTATGTGCGTGGGGGAGGGGTTGATACGTGGCACTGGCAGTATCATTCTTTCACTAATGTTTTTGCTTGCTTTATAAACTTCTAGAAGTTTTTTATTTTCCCTATTTATAGTTACTGTTATATAATATGAATAAAGAGCATACAATTTAATTGAAAATATTCTAGGTGTGAGAAATCTGGCATTGCATAAATCCCATTACACTAGTAACCGAAAATTGAAAGAGTATTATTTTTCCAGAGGAAGAAATTGCTCTAAGATACTTGTGACTTATATGGAACTACTAATCTAATCAGTTCTTCTTTTGAGAAGTTTACAATTGCATCATTCTCTTTAGTTATGTGAGACCAAACAGAATTTTAAACTGAGTTTTGGAGGAGCAAAAGTACATTTAATGAGCATCAGTTGCATACATATGGTGTTAAAAGCAAAAGAAAATTAGATTTTACATGTAACTGTAAACTTAATTGTAGCTTATGTTTAAGTGGGACTATGAAATGTAGAAGCTTTGCATTATATTGCAGTTTTGATCTCGTGGCAACCACTGTAATTCCTAGACATAACAATAGTTTGATTTTCTTGTATTAGGTCCTAATAAAGATGACTTTGTTCATTTTGACCTTAATTTAATAATGCAATATGTCCAGGAGAGTTTGGAAAATAAGGTACACAGGCACCTTTTTTTCCTCTTTGTAAGGCAGTGTCTATACTATGAACCTAACCACTCCTGTGTAGCTTCTCTTTGCTGGCAGGAGAGAATTCTCCTGGCAGCATAACTAAACTACCCCCAATGAACTGCAACAATAGATCTCTGTAGCTATGAACTTATCAACCTGACTGTGTTCACAGTGGGGGTTAGGTTGGCCTAATGACATGGGACAGGGTGTGAAGCTTTTGGAAGTCAGGGGCCACTGATCAACTGGTCAATCCTGATCTCCCGTAGTGTAGTGGGGCTGCCGTAACAGGTTCCCTGCTTGCCTCTGCCTCTCACCATTCACCCATTCCTAGAAGAGATTAATGTGGCTCCCTGTGTGTGTGGTGAGAGGGCAGGAGTGTTGGCGCATTGCTTCTGCCTGCTAGCACTATTCCTGCAGCTCCCATTGTCCAGGAATGGGAAACTGTGGCCAATGGGAGCTGAGCAGGGCAGTGCAGGTTTAGGGGGCAGTGCACAGAGCTATGTGCTTCCCCCTTCCCCAGCTCCTGGGGCCACAGGGGCATGTTGTCCCCTTTCAGGAGTGGGTTGTGGTCAGAGCAGGCAGGGAGTCTGCTGTAGCCTCACTGTGCTGCCAATTAGGAGCTGCCCATGGTAAATGCTGCCCGTTGGAAGGCTGCACCCCAGGCCCTTCCAGAGCTAGCGCCCCATATCATCATCTGCATTCTAAACCCCCTCCCAGAATCCTGATGAACAGGGCTTGACAAATACGCTTATCTACTCACCTGTGGCGAGTAGATTTCAGCCGGTTGTCCGGTTCACCGGCTGACCGTGCATGCGCTGTGCAGGGCTGGCGAGGTGGCTTTCACTGCAGTCATCGAGCCCTGCTAATGAAGCATGTCTGGGTGAGTGGAGCACAGTAGGCTTGGGCTTGCCACTGCCATGATGAAGTGGAGCGACCCAGATGGCAGTGAAGTGGGATAGGCTGTTGGGTCATTCCACTTTCTGTGGCTCCTGGTGCCATGGTAAGTGTGGAGGGGACCCCTGCTGCCTCCCCATGCCAGGCTCCTTGGTAATTCCCATGGACTGTGTCATTCTGGGGTGGGGAGCAGGTGGGTGGAACAGGAGTGGGAGATGGTGAGGAAGAGGCAGGATGAGATCAGACCTAGGGTAGAGGGGCCCCACTCCTTCTGTTGGGATAACCCTGTTCCCTCCTGTCCTTCAAGCACTTATCCCAGCACCAACCCCCTCTGAGCCAGTACTCCACACTCTCTCCTGCACCCTAACCCCCTCCTGCAAGCTCAGTCCAGAGTCCTCTGTCACGCTGCCCTTCAGCCCCAGTTAGAGCCTGTACTGCCTCCCAAACACCATCTCCCTGCCTTGGTGACACTGAGTGAGTGAGGGTGGAGGAGAGGGGGATGGTGTATATGGGATGGGGCTTCAGAAAAGGTGCCAGGCCTCAGGGAAGGGGGCAGGGTTGATCTTGGGTTGCCCTTAAATTTAGACAGTGATCATTGTCTTAAAGGTTGGAGACCACTGATCTAAGTTGACCCAAGTTTTTGGCTAGATCTACATTACAGCAAAAAGTTGACTTAAGTGGTGCAACTCCAGCTACGTTATTTATGTAAAGTTACTGCGTGGTCTACACTCCAGGTTGTCAATGGGAGAAACTCTCCTTTTGACTTTCCTTACTCTACCTCAGACACGAAGGTTAACAGGATCCACAGGACAGTTATCTGCAATCGATTCAGCAGCTCTTCACTAGACCCACAAAATTGACCACTGGCAGATTGATCTCTGAGCAGGATCCAGGCTGTAGTCTAGATCCGGGGGACGGAGGGGAGATGGATGTATGGCACACTAACCATATCTGGTCTGTTAAGTGTTTTAATCCACCCGTCCACCTCTGCTTCACAAAGCAGCTCTGCTCAAAGTGGCTAGCTGCTCTCTGTGGGTCTCTGTGCTGCAGGGGGAAGGGAGGTAGGCTTTGTGTGTTCCTCCCAGTGCAGCTAGCCATATAGCCTCTGGATCAGCGGTGGGCAATAATTTTAGCCCGGGTGCCTAAATGGGAAGGGGTGGGGCTACTGCACCCCCAGACCATGATTGGTGTGGGGGTGCGGGAGCCCCTTTGCCCCTCCTTCCCACTAAGCACCCATGCCCTGGAAGAGGCTTGGCATGCTCCCCCAGGCCAATCAGGGCTGGGGAGTGCGGGAAGCCTCCTCCCGCCCTGCGAGCAGCGTGTTGCACTTTGAAATGCTGTGGGCTCCTCACAGGCCAGTGGTGCTGTAGGCCTCCAGGGCCTCAGCCATGTGGCTGGCACGGGTCAGCGTGTCCCCCTGGCACAGACAGAAGTCCTGCTTGGGCTGAGGCAGTTCAGCCGGCTGCAAGCCATTCAGTTTCATGCCACCTGTTCCACTCGCCAGCAGCTCCAAGGGGTGGAGGTTCCCTCAGCAGTAGCCTTCTGGAAGAAGAGGAAGTAATGCCAGCGTAGCTGGATGGGGGGGGAGGCGGGTGAGGGGCGGGGAGCATGCCACAGAGGCAGTCCCGTGTGGGGCAGTGAAGGATCGTGGTGGAGCAGGGATTTGCAGGCAGCAGCGCGCACTGCATCCAGTTCAGGGACATTATGAGTGCACAGCTACTGTACGCGCAGCCTAACCTGCTGCTGGTGCCCTCCCCTTCCTCAGCTCCAGGTTAGGCTGCATGCACTGCAGCTGGCTCTGGTGTCTCCAAGCACACAGCAGCTGGACTTGAAGTCTAACCTGCTGTCGTGGAAGTAGGAGGGTGCTAATAGCAGGTGAGGCTGGTTGTGCCACTCAAAATCGGCTCACATGCTGCTTGTGGCATGTGTGCTGGGGGTTGCCAGCCCCGGTGTAGTAGAACGGTTTGTGCTTTGTAATCAGTGCATAGGTTTATCGTTTATTTGCTTGATTCAGTTGAATGTGGCAAGTGCTGAACTTACTTGAAAATAAAATGAGAGGTTCAGCAGTCACATTAAGGATATGTCTATACCGCAACTGGAAATGTGCGTCCTGGTCCTGGTAGACTTGTGCTCGCTCTGTTTGAGCCAGCATGCTAAAAATAGTAACATAGTTGTTGCTGCACAGACAGTGACTTGAACTAGTTGCCCATTTCTAAGCCGGACTGAGTTTGGGTATGTGCCTAAACCAGCAACTTCTATATTGCTATTTTTAGTGAACTAGCTCAGGGCTGGCATGAATTTGTCTACCTGACTGCAAAGCATGCTTCTGGCTCAGAGGTGTAGCGAGGCTGTTATGCGCACTGGGCAAAGGCAAATTTGTGCCCCACCACGCCGCCACTGTGCGGCAAGGCCCCGAATCTGGTGCCTGGCTGAGCCTGACCCCT
Source organism: Pelodiscus sinensis (assembly GCF_049634645.1). Lineage (NCBI taxonomy): Eukaryota > Metazoa > Chordata > Testudines > Trionychidae > Pelodiscus > Pelodiscus sinensis. The sequence continues at coordinate 33,441,215 of NC_134718.1, read as the reverse complement.
GGGAGGAGGTAGAGGAGTTTGTACTGCATCTTACTCAACCCCCTCCAGTTTGGGGCTGAGCCCCACATGCACTAACACTCTGGCAGAGGGTCTTTTTCATGTCTTTTACATAAGTCGAATTCTTATAATGTGTAAGTTTTATAAAACACAAGAGAAATAAATGTTATACAACCTAAATATGAATTTCATCACTATATTTCAGTCAAGCATTTAAAACCACTGTTACAGCAAATGAGGAACGCGTTGCTTTAATGAATAAACAGTAAAAAAAGATTTTGAGCATATCAAATTTATTGTAAGCAATCTATAATGCTTCCTAACTGCCCAGTTACTTACCTAGTTAACCTAATTGTTTTTCATACTGTCGCACACCGATTAAACTACATGAGTTATGAATGTAAAAGATAAATTAATCTGTTAAAGTAATACTCAGTTTTATTTAAAAGTTTGTCTAATATACAACATGAGAATCACCTTCTCTTTCTTGAAGGCTACTTATTGCTTCAAGTGCCTAAGGCTGAGGATACACTGCAAGCATGGCTTTGTCTGCCATGAGGACTTTTTCCTTCAGGCTGTGGTGAGATAAAGTAAAGATTTATCTTCAGGCTGTGGTGAGATTAAGTAAAAAGGAGAGGTCTCTCTGAGCTGCTTTTCCAAATTTCACACGTCATTCAAATGAAGCCATAGATATCAAAATTCAAGGCCAACTTTGTCTTGAGCAGATTGCCTCGCCAGGTGTTCACAATCACAACATCAGAACATGTATAAGACTTTTAGTTGAGAGCTATATTAATCCCATGTCTCTGCTATGACTTAGAGATGTGGGTGACCTATAGAAAACATCCGCATTTTCTTAGGAAAATCTGCAACAAAATGTGGGGTGATCTATCACTTCAGTAATGCCAACTTCTTTAGAATTGAGGCTCTGATAATCCAGCACCAGTTGAGGTTGAGAACCAGCTGTGTGCACGTATCTGATATATTTTTACCAAAACTCCTGCATGCCCAACTCACCAAAGGAGAAAGGAAACAAGGAGGCCAAGAAGAATGGTATAGTATAGAGCAGTGTTTCTCAACCTTTTTTAATAAGCTTCAGAGGGGTAGCCGAGCTAGTCTGTAACAGGAAAAACTTAAACAACAAATAGTCTAGTGGCACTTTAAAGACTAACAAGACACCTAGATGGTGGTGGTATGAGCTTTTGTGGGTGGAAGTGGGTTTTGCCCGCGAAAGCTCATGATACCATCTACGTGTTTTGTTTGGTCTAGTAGCACTTTAAAGACTTTCAGTTTTTTCCTTTTGTTATAAAGTACCTTTTTAAAAAAAAAAAAAAGTACCCCAATGTACCTGCGCCCCCCCCTCCCCCCCCCCCCCGGCTCAGCTCCTGGCTCGCTACTCTGTGTCAGGGGGTCTGTGTGGTGTGTGCCCCACTCCCACCCCAGCACGCGCCCCCCCCCCCGCCCCTGCCCCTCCCACGCTACACATCTGTTCTCGTTACAATATAAATGTACCCTAACAGTATAGGCACTCTGTTTCTCATTTGAAGACTTTCTTTTGGCACCTTAACGGCACAAAATATGTGGATACAGCTTCCTTTGAATAAAGAAGAGCGGAACTGGGTCGTTTGGGGAGCAAACTCCATTGGCTTCCGTGGGATTACACCAGAGAGAATTTTGCCCTGGTGATAAATTTAGATCAGGTGCAAGCATGGAAGTCCCCAGGCTCTGTTCTCTGGCTCTCCTCCTACATTATGTGCTTGCTGCAGGTTGGTTAGAGAACAAGTGTTTGGTTATGATAACTTATTCTTGTTAGCAGAGCCAGCTGGTGTTGGGTAAATAATATCAGTTGAAATAGTGTGAATAAAAAAGCAGCTTTATCCTAATTGTGAGTAAAATCTGGCTAAGTGCTATCATGCATAAAAAAATCTGCTAATGACTATATTTCTCTTGTAGGGGTGTGTGCTGAAGCAACAGCTGTTGAACTATGGCATGCATAAAGGTTTGGTGTTCTTTAGTCCTGAGCTTTTTGCTGCCTCATTCTTATGCCCATATGGACTTCTTCACTTCAATTGGTAAGATTTGCTTCTGTATGTACAGTGAACTGCAGAGTTCTGTCTGCCAACTTTCATAACTGACTCTGGTTATGTAATTAAAGATGAAGTTGTGTGCTTTAAATTATCAGAGCTCTAAATGCACTAGTAGTTCTTAGTGCCCTCACTTTTTTTTTTCTTTTTTGAGAGAGAATTTTCCCTCAATCACTTCAGTTCTTAAAATGACAAGAGGTATTGGATTCAAACCCATAGTTTGGATAGAGGACTACTTCTTGTGTATTGAGTAAATGAAATAATTCTTGATTCGGCTGTACAATGTTGTCTCCTTTCCCTGAAATATTTTAATAATATATGAAATGTTTCTTAAACTGGTGTTTACTTTAGGATTATATGGTTCGTCTGCCTTTTTGCTGTATTTCTTGCAGGATTTACTGCTTTATGAATCTGTAGCTGAGAACCAATCTGTCAGTGCAAGCAAAGCAAGTTAAACACATACTGCTTTGTGTACCTCCATCATTCTTGCCATGGGTCAGTTATGTTTGAATAACAGCTTACTCCCTCATTGTGTCTATTCTGTACTAATTGAGTCCTGAATTAGTCATAATGCTAAATTTGTGACACTGCATTTGTTTCCAAGGCAACAGGTTATCACAGGATTGTGTGTCTCTAAGTTCCATCAATGGGAGAGTAATCCTATTTGAACGCTTCATTATGGATAATAACAAGAATGACTAGCCAAGTAAACACCTTCTTGAATGTTTTGCATCCAAGTTTGTTGCAATGGGAAATCTTTCTAAAACAGTGTTTCTCAGCCTTTTTGATACCAGGGACCAGCTCGCTCCCTTACTAAACTGTCAGGGAGATCTCCGGGACTAGAGAATGTTCATGGACTGGGGTTTGAGAGAGAGTGATCTAAATGATGAGGAGCAAGGAGATCTGATAATCAGTTGAAATCATTGCTTCCTCTCTAGGTCACATGACAGACTTAATTAACACAGAAAAAGATCTAGTGACATCACTGAAAGATTATATCAAGGCAGAGGAGACCAAGCTGGAACAGATCAAACAGTAAGTGTCTGGTTTCGTAACACGAATATTTAATTGTGACTCCACCTTCATGTCCATGAAAGTTCTCGAAAGTTTAACAGATCTCTTGACAGATCTGAGCAATAAATTACTCGGGGATAAAAATTTGTAATTTTTGCAAGATTTTGTTTCCTAACTAATTTTTTTTGAGGCATTCTTTTAATTAATTGGTTTTAGGACAGTCCTGCTTTCTGTATTGAGAAATTCTGATGCCTTTTGGCAGGATTCCCAGGGGAGTGAAGTTCTTACAAAAAAGTGTCTTGCTGATGATGGGAAAAGAACAAACCAAAAGTGTGTGTTAGAGAGAACACGATGTGCTGTAGCTTAACCAAGTTTGATCAGATGTTGCGGTGTGGATGAGCTGTAACTAGTCCAACAGCCCTCCCAGATGAATTCTAGTAGATCATTACAAAAACACCTGATGCCATAATCTCTTCTACATGTCATACTTTTTTCATAAAAGCCGAGTTGGTTTAAATTAGGGCTGTTGATTAATTGCCATTAACTCACAATCACGATTAAAAAAAATTGATCGCTGTTTTAATCATGCTGTTAATACCAGTTGAAATGAATTAAATATTTTGGATATCTTTCTGTTTTCAAATATCTTATTTCAGTTACAACACCAAATACAAAGTGTACTGTGCTCACGTTATTGCTTATGATTATAAATATTTGCACTGTAAAAATGACAGTTGTTCAGTTCACTTTATTCAATTACGACAGTGATTGTGCTACAGTACAAGTACAGCTTACTTTTGGGGCAGAAGTTGAGGGGAAGAGGGTGTCAGGAGCTGCACTTGCAGAAGGCTGGCTTAAAAGCTGGCTCCCTGCCAGCATTGGCTCCGCCTGCCTCCTCTATATGTAAACATGTAATTGCTGAATAATTCAGCAGTTACACATTTACAAAAATAAATGTTTGCTAACATCCCTAACACATACTTATGAGGTAGAAACTACACAACTGCAACGCCTAAAAAAGAAACTATTTTCTACTGATGGTATGTGACTCTGATGATGAAAAGGAACATGTCACTCCATGCTTCTTTGGGTTGTTACCAAGCAGTGCTTCCAAGCCAATGAGGAGTTCTTTCTCTGGAATGGGGTGAAAGCATGAAGGGACATATATGTATATCAACAGGTTTAAAAACCAAAGACTTCAAATTTAAACAAAACACCTTGTTTTTAAAACTTACTGTACACAATTTTACAGCTGCAGAGTATGAGTACATTCCACTGGCTACTGAAGTTGGAGAAAAGAGGGGTCATCAATTTGTGTATGGATTATGGTCCAGTTTATTTAGTATAGAAGCTTATTAGGAACAAAGTCTTGGCTTCAGCCTCCTTTATAGCTGTAAAGATGGCTTGCAGGCTCTTTAAAACTCTCATAGAATAGTGAAAATTCAGTGCTGTCAATTCAATGAAATCCTGTTATCAGGCCTTTTGTATATTACAGTGTTTATAAAAGCTAGAAGCATTTCACAGAGCAGGCTCAACCCCTGGCCATGGAAGAAAAGCGCACAGCTTGTTAGTAAGCCTGTATTTAGCTGACAGATAGCACTAGCACTTCCACTAGGGAGACATGTTCAGTTGAAGGGCTGGTTTATACAGGGCACTTTTTTATTATTGGGTCTCTGAGATGTAGCAAGTCCACACCATTGAGACCTAGCTCCTCTCCCCTCCCACCGGCGTAGACAGTGTTAGGTTTACAGAAAAAGTCTGTCAACATAGCTTCTCCTCCTTGGGGAGGTGGATTACTTGTGCCAATGGGGGACTCCATCCATTCCCCCCCCCCCCATCACATTGGGTAGCTTCTACACTGTAGTTGAGCAGTTGTGCTGCTATAAAGGATTATGTGCAGACATACCAATGTTCTGCTGTGGAGGAGGGTAACCACAACATGGGGCTTCTGTGGGCAGGAAAGGGCTTCAGGTGGGGTTGGGAGGATCCATGGGAGGAGTAAATATAAGGGTGTAAAAATGAGTTTAAACATGTAACCATATAACTGCTAAAATTGTAAGAATTACAAGTGCATCAGGCTCTCCAGTATAAAGCTTAAATAAGCCAGGTTAGATAAGGAGCTGTTCCAGCCTCTACTGGTTAACTAGAATTGGGACTTACTGGTTAACCTTTTGCATCCCTAGTGAATAGTGTAAAAAAAAAATTGTATCCAACGCCCCAAAAGGAGCAGTCAGTCAACTAGGTAAACTTACTTTCTGTGTGTCTAAATATAAATTCTATTTACTGTGAAGTGAGCTTGTGCTAAGTTTATGCAAGGTTCCCTACTTTCTGCTATGGTAAACTAAAGTTCATTAGCAGGTTTGTGTGTATATTAAAATAACTTTCAGTTTTCAGTAAGCTACTAGCTTTTATTTTGCATTGCCCTGTACAAATTGTTGAAAGAGAGTTTAGAGGTTTGTTTTTTGCAACCTGATATAGGACAGCTTCTCATAAATACATATATTAAGTTGCCTGAAAATAGAGGAATACAGTGCTGCATCAGGTTACAATCTGTTCTTGTCCAGATATTTTAATTGGAACTATGAGAGCCAGGTTTGGCTTTTTTTTGTATGTGTGTGTATATATATATTATTTAAATAAAAGCTTAGATTCCAGAGTAGAGTTTTCTGGAAAGGACCAGACTATATGGCTCAGGGCTGAGCATGCTCAGTGACTAACTTTTTTTTTTTTTTTTTTTTTTTTCCCTCCAGTTAGTGAGTAGAACTTATTTTCAACTGTGGTTTTTTTCTTTTTCCAAGTACAAAATTATATCTAAACATACCATATTAAGACTTTGAATTGCATTACAGGCAGTCCCCGGGTTACGTACAAGATAGGAACTGTAGGTTTGTTCTTAAGTTGAATCTGTATGTAAGTCGGAACTGGCGTCCAGATTCAGCTGCTGCTGAAACTGACCGCCAGTTCTGACTTACATACAGAATCAACTTAAGAACCCCAGGCGTCCCCAAGTCAGCTGCTGCTGAAACTGATCAGCAGCTGATTCCAGGAAGCCCGGGGCAGAGCAACTCTGCCTCGGGCTTCCTGTAGTCAGCGCTGGTCAGTTTCAGCAGCGGCTGAAATAGGACGCCTGGGGCAGAGCAGCTGGGGTGCTGCTGGGTTGCTCCAGTAGCGCCGCTCCTCGGGTGCTGGGGTGCTGCTGGGTTGCTCCAGCAGCAGCTGAATCAGGACGCCTGGGACAGAGCAGCTGGGGTGCTGCCGGGTTGGTCCAGTAGCACCCAGAGCGGCGCTGCGGGACCAACCGGCAGCGCCCCAGCTGCTCTGCCACAGGTGTCTGGAGAAAAGCCTAGTCTGCTGGGGAGGGGCGGGGGGGTGCGTACTAGCTGCACCCCCCCCCCCCCCAGCAGACCAGGAGGACGCGGGCGGTGGACCGAGACGCACCGCGGTCCCGCCGCCTGGGTCCTCCGCGGCTTTGCTCCCCGTCTCCCTGGTCTGCCAGGGAGACGGGGAGCAAAGCTTCTGAGGATGCCAGCAGCGGGACAGCCGCGGGGCGTCTGGGCTGTCCCGCTGCTACCTTCCCCGCGGCTTTGCGAAGCCTTGGGGAAGCCGGCAGCGGAGCAGCCCAGGCGCGCCTGGGCTGCCTCGCTGCGTGGGCCCCCCCCTCGGCTTTGCTCTGCGTCTTCCTGGTCTGCAGACCAGGGAGACGCGGAGAAAGCCCCGGAGTACACGGGTGGCAGGACCGCGAGGTCCCACAGTCCGTGTCCTCCGGGGGAGCCCCATTCGTAACTGCGGATCCGATGTAAGTTGGATCCGCGTAAGTCGGGGACTGCCTGTATTTATTTCTGAGTGAAATCTTACAAAGCAATTGCTGGGACACCACATATGGCAGTATTTATTTAGCTTTCTTCCTGCATTTTGTAAAGGAGTCCTGTATTGGCACACTGTGCTTTATTGCTGAAAGATCATGAGTGACACTACTTCAAGGTTTATACGTCTGAGAACATTTTTTTATTCTTGCAGACACTCTACCTATAGATAAAATAAAAACAAACTGCTTGTATTGGAAGCTTTCAGTCAAGAGACTTATGTAGCTCTACATTAGTTTTACAATACATAGGAAATTATTTAAATGAGATTATATTAAGCTTGTTCCTAATATGTTTCATAGATGGGCAGAGAAGTTGGATCAGCTGACGGACACTGCTACAAAAGACCCAGAAGGATTCTTGGGGCACCCTGTAAATGCATTCAAGTTAATGAAACGACTTAACACTGAGTGGGGTGAGCTGGAGAATCTGGTCCTGAAGGATATGTCTGATGGTAAGTCTGAGGAACATGTATTTGTACTGCCTCTGCAGTACAAAAATCAATGATCAAACACTTTGTCCGGAAAAATTATTTGACTTGTATCTTGCATGCATCATTGAAGAAACCCAATTTTCAACAATGTGAGTCTCTCTTGTAGAACCCTTTTTCCCCTGTATGTAGGTACATGTAATGCACTTATCACCTTATCACATTGCTGATGATGCTGGTAAAAAGTTTGACCAGCTTGGAGCTATACAGAAATAAATCAGAATCTCAAAGAAAACTTCAGTGGCAGAAGGACTAAATCAGTAAATTCAGAGCTCTGTTTCCTCAGAGGGGACTTTTTGATGGTTCTTGGTGTTCAGGTTTGTCACTTGGTTATCCCCTGCCTCCAGCAAGATAGAAACTTGCTAGAGTTTAACTAGGTATCCGCTCCCTGAAACAGTCTATTCGCCAGCCAGTCGTCTTTGGGCTGTGCCTTAGTTTATCTTGCACGTTAATATATATCCCAGTCCCCAAGACGTTTTGAAGCATTCTGTTGTAGTATTTGGCACCTTATCTGTTGAGCACTCTCAGCAATACCATGCATGCTGTCCCCAAGGAAGCAGTATATGTACCTGTTTACTCAAAGACTTTAGGGCTAGAAGAGACAGTCATGATTATCTAATCTGTCTTCTGAACCAGGTCCATAATCCATAACCTCTGGCTGAATTTACTGATTTTTCTGAAGTCCTCAAATATTGATTTTTAAAGACTTTAAAGTCTTGTTTCCCTGTTGACTTCCTGTTGCCTTAGTATGTGAATGGGGCCTTCATTTTGTGGGCTTATAAAAATTAATTTACATTAATTTATACTCTTTTTTTTTTTTTTTTTCCACTACCCCAAAAATATTTTCTCTCCCTCCTATCCCAAAAACTGCATGGAAGTTTAAAAAAAAAATTTGAAGGACTGATATTCAGAAATATACTCTGAATCAAGATTTTCAATCATGGTGAAGTGTTGTGAAAATTAAACTACACACTTAATGCTGAGAAACTACCCCATATAAGCTTCTACTTAAAATAAGGTGTCTTTCAACATCCTTTGGTGTCAAATCAGTGGTGATGTTTATTCCTAATACACTTGCTGGAATAATATCACAGATGCTTCCTCAAGGTTGGTACTGCATGGGTAGGAACAATGATACATTTTGCACTTCTAAAATCTGGCACTTTCTGGTCCGGCAACACCCATGGTCCAGCAGGACCACGGGTTGCTCCTGGACCAGAGAGCCCAGGAGCCTAATAGCAGGAGATCCGGGAGCCTAACAGCAGGAGATTCAGGAGCCCAGCCAGAGCTGGGGGCGGCAGGGCTAGAGGAGCCCCACAGGAGTGCTGGGCCTGGCACCGGAGCCGTAGAACCCTGGCAGCGCAGGGCTGGGGAACCTTGGTCACTAGCAGCAGCAGCAGCAAGGAGAAGAACCCCATCCACCTACGGCAGTATGGGGCTGGGTGCCAGAGAAGCCCAGCAACATGTGGCAGCACAGAGCTGGGGAAACCTGGTTACCTGCAGCAGGGCAGGGCTGGGAGCCTGGAAAAGCCTGGCAGTGCAGAACTGGAGAACTGTAGCCACCGGTGCAGTGGGGGGCTGGGGGTGAAGAAGCCCGGCTCCGCAGCTGTGCAGAGCCAGGGAAACTTGGCAGTGCAAGGCCAGTACCAGAGCTGGAGAATGCCGGCTACTCACGTCAGCCTGGAGCAAAAAGGGGGGCAGCAGCATCATAATGGACTGCCCTACTGGGGAGGGAGTAGAGGGGTTCAGAGGCAGAAGGGGCAAGTGGAAAGGACACCTCCCTGATGTGGCAAGTTCTCTTGTTCAGGACTGGTCAGGTCCCAATGGTGCTGGATCAGGGAGGTCCAACCTGTACTATTTTTCTTTTCCTATGCCGTGTTATCTCAGACAATTGCCATATTTCATAGGGGTTCTTTTGGAAGACGAGACTGAAGACGACAAAGAAACTGTTCAATTTAATTATAATTATCTCTGGATTTGCTGTGTTGATTTATAAATGGTCTTGTGTGTGACTTATTCATTGGCTTGTTTGGACACTCGTGAAATGACTTACTGAAAAAATCCAGAGAGGTGCACTGTTAGCACACTTGCTCCATGCAAACAGGCTTATGCTTGCTGTTGATCTAGTGTCCCATCCAAAGATGGTAACTTTTGTAAGAACATTTAACTCTGATGTAGTAATAGCCAGCAGTGAGATGCTTGCTTTCATCCTACAACTTGTGTAACAATATTTAATTGTAACTTAAATGTTTGTAATATTAACTCCAGAACAAGCAAATCCCAGTCCTTTTCTTGGTTGTCTTAACCTTTTTCTTTTCCCCCTCCCCAAGGCTTTATCTCTAACATGACTATCCAACGCCAGTATTTTCCTAATGATGAAGATCAGGCTGGTGCAGCCAAAGCTCTCCTACGGCTCCAGGATACCTACAATTTGGATACAGACACCCTCTCAAAGGGGAATCTTCCTGGTAAGAAACACCTGTATTAGTTTGGAAAGATTACTATGAAATTATAGAACACCTAGATTATAAACCTTTTTGCAGAGTCTTTTCTTCATGCCTGTCTGTAGAGGACTTAACATGTTGTTGTTAATGTGAAAGAATGCAGAGTTTGCTAATCTTCAGCCAGTCTGTGTTTACATAACCTGGACCAAATCACACAAGTTTAATTCAATGACTTCAGGAAGTTGTAAGTAACATCTCCCTGAAGTGCCAGGTTGTACCCTGGTTTACTCTGGCAAAACAAGCACTGGTACTATAACACTTCCTTGGGATTGTCTGATGGGGAGGGATATAACAAATGCTGAAATACTATGCCACACCCAAGCCTCCTCCCAGGTTCATTTTTGGATGTGTTGGACTTTCCCTCCGTTCTTTGGCAATGTGAATGTTGCAACTGTTTTCTTCATCACTATCTTGCCTTCTGATGGGTTTGCTGCTGCCAGGACACTGTGCTTGGGTTTAGAATGGCAAATACTGGTACAGCCAGTCCCCGAGTTGCGAACAGTTGACTTACAACCATTTGCATTTACGACCGAAGCTGTCGTAAATGGTGGACCCTGAGTTACGAATGCGATCCGCACTTACGAACAGTGCGGTTGCATGTAACTCTATGGGGTCCAACTTATGAACAAACTGAGTTATGAACCAATTGCTTGGTCCGTAACCGGTTCATAAGTCGGGGAGAGGCTGTATTAAATTCTGACTTGCACAGAGCTAGATTCAGTGGATGTTTGTATGTAGGAAGAAGTAAAAATCAGTTTTATATTTGGCTGCTTATGGAGCTACTGCCTGTGATCAAGCAAAATTCTTTCCTAGAGCAAGGTTAATTGCTCAATATTTCAAGTTGCAAGTGAGTTTCTGTTTATAAGCTCACTTCGTAGCTCCTCTCTAAAATACCGTAGAATTCGCACACATGGCCGAATGAAAATAAGATTGTCTATAAAAATGCTACATAGTAAAAGACAGAACGTGTGGAAAACAGACATAATCACTTGCACTTATACAAAGCTAGCTAAAATAATATTCACAGTTGTGTCTGGGGAAGAAAAGTATAAAAGTTCCTAAATGTCTGTACTGGTTTCTCTCTCCCTCTGTTCTCTTCAAAAACAGTGCTTTCGCAACTGAGAGAGAAATGAGCACGTCATGATCCATGTTCTGTTTTCATAAGCTGTCATGTTTAGATATAGAACCAATCACTCCCAGTTTTATTAAGTATGTTGCAAAGCATCTTTCCTGGTTTTGTTAATCTTTACTATTTCAAGGTTATGACAACTTAAAAAAAAAACCAAAAAAAACCCCGATCTTCATCTGTTGATATTGTCTCTAAGAACTTAAGTGAATTTATGGATCATATTCTATTGTCTTTCTTACAAGCCAAACTGTGTGCTGCCTAGTAGTATAATTCTGTTTTTAATAGTATTGTGATAAAATTACATCATCGAACCCATCATAATGCTGATCATTTTCATCCTAGAACAGGGGTCTCAAGCTCCCAGCCCAAGAGCTATCACCAGCCAGATGAATTGTGGAATCTGGCCTGGAATGCTTGAGGCAAGGGCATACTGTCCGTTACTACCCCACCCCTTCCCGCCATCACAGTTTCTCTTCTTCCCCTCTGCCCTGCACCCTGTCCCTAAGGGTGTAGCTCTGGGGATCACTGGGGGGAGGGGGGGGTGAGGGGGGGGGTGTTCCTGGTGCTGCAGGTGCAGCTGCAGCAGCAGCTGTAGCAGCCATCTTTTCCTTTCCTCTGCACTTCCCCTTGCTGCAGGAGCCACAGGGGAAGTAGAGTGCCTTGGGCAAGTGCAGCCCCAGCCCACCAGGAGTCCTGGGCTGTATTGTGCAATCTCTCTAGCTTTGGATAGCCTTCTGGCTGGGAGTTTGAGACTCCTGTTTCAGAAGTAAAGTTATGTGGTTTTCCTAGCCTCTAGGGTTAATTGAATTCTAAATCTAGTATTTTACTTATTTGTCTTCTGTAGACTTTTCAGTCATTAATGTATCCAGTTTTACCTCCATAGTCTTTGTTTTGTCCGGTTCATTTGAGCATTGCTACCTCTTTGCCCAATTGCTCTGAATTTCAGGCCTTCCTGTTTTTTAAACTGAGATTGTATTGAGCAGTTGCCCTGGCTATTACTATAGAAAAATGCACAATTACTATATAATTTTCTTGTCACACAAGTAAGTGTTAGTTATTAGTGCTGTTTGTGTGGTGAGCGTAAATCCTTTAAACTTGATTCTCATCTGTGGATGTTATGTTTTCTAAGCATCCATATTACACCTGCAAGCAATAAATATTATGGGAGAGGAGGCTTGAGGCTGTGCCCTTTTGACACAATCCAAAGTGGGGTAGGTTCTCAACAATATTCCTTTGCTACCTCGTTTTTTGGGGGGCGGGAGAAAGGGGTGTGGTGGGGAGTATGTCTATAGTGTAGAAAACATTTTGTGGCTGGCTCAGGTCAGCTGACTCAAGCTTGCAGGGGTATAAAATTGCAGAATAGATGTCTGGTCTCAGGCTGGAGCCCAGGCTGAGACCCTAGAGGAGATGAGAGGCAGGCTCCAACCTAAGACTGAACTGCTGTGTTCAAGTCCTGTGAGCCTGAGCCCCATGAGTCAGCTGACCTGAGCCAGCCACAGGTGTCTTTATTGCAGTGTAGACCTACTCTACACTACACCCTCTTTCTCCCCTCCCCCACCTCCAATCTAACCTGTGCAACTTAGCTGAAGTGGACATACTTGCTGCAGTGTATTCCATGTGGTAAGGTTGGTGGGGGCTGCTCTCTAATCAACTCCGTAGCTTTGGCTACTCCTCTTGTCCTGATGGAGAGCACTCAGAGGTTAATTTTATTACATCTAAGCAGATGTGATAAATTGACCACCAGTGAATCTATCGCTGCAGCGTGGATACAGCATGTAGTGAAGACAAACCCAAAGAAGTTGATGGTGGTGGAACCCCTTTGAGACAATCTGCATGAAATTAAGAGTCTAAAAATCAAGAGTTTAATTAAAACAAAGTAAAAGATGATTTGATTACAATGAAATAAATTGAACACACAGCATATTTAGTCTTAAACCCTGTAACTAAACCCTAGATGAGCTTTTTTTTTCAGTGAATAGAAAAATACTTATCTTGAGAAATTGGAGGGCAGAGAGCAGATGCTACAGACCAAAAAACTAGGAAATCCAGTTTACATTCATGATTATATTAACTCCAGGTGTAAAAGTAAAGCAATTGAGCTGATTCAATGAAGGACACTGCTTTTCCTCTAGTGTTTCTTTTACACCATCCTGTACTTTCAATATATTTGCCATTTCCCTTATATGAGACAGGGTTTTATTCTTCAGTGGGCCCTGAATTATAGAGGTAAAAATAGGAACCTGTAATTTACTTACGAAGACTTCAAATTAAACTGTGAAATAGAGGCCATTTTAGACCCTGCTTCTAAAAATGAGTTGCTTCAAAACCTTTACCAGCTGTGCAATTACTAATTATCATAGTTGATTCTTCTCTCCCTTCCTCACTCTCATCAGCTTGTCAGTTGCTAATGAGATGTATGACAAATTTTGAAAGACATAAAATGTATCTAGAAATGCCTAACTCAGGCTGTAGAACTGGTGCTTGAACAATTTGAAATTGATTTTTGGGTCAAATCACTTCTGCATAATGTGCTTTTCAGTCACAATTCTTAGTGACTAGTCCACTAAAAACTTTATATAGCTCAGTGCTTATGCTTTGTGTGTGGACTTGGATGCCAGCACTAAACAGAATAGAACTTGTTCCATTGTCATACATTTTCTTACTCCCCATTGACCTCAGGTGTGCTGTTCAAAATATGATTGCAAATTCTACATACGTTATCTGTTCTTGCTTTCTTTAGGTGTAAAGCACAAGTCGGTCTTAACAGCTGAAGATTGCTTTGAATTGGGCAAGATTGCATATACTGAAGCAGACTACTACCATACTGAGCTGTGGATGGAGCAAGCTCTGAAACAGCTTGATGATGGAGAGGTGTCGACTGTTGACAAAGTCTCCATTCTAGATTATTTGAGTTATGCTGTGTATCAGCAGGGGGACCTGAACAAAGCAATGACGCTTACCAAGCGACTTCTTGAATTGGGTATGTTGAGACTAGACCCACCATTGTAAAACTGGTATGGCAACTGTGATACAGCAGACTTTTTTTTATTATTGTCTGTAGATTACTTCTACTTTGCAGAGAAATTGTGGGTGGCTGCTTTTGTCTTACAAGTTATGGGTGAGGAAGGTATCCAATCAAGCAGTTACACTTATTGTATTAAAAGATGATGAAAATAATCTTTTCTAGTATTACTCTTTAATATAATAGTAGATGCAAGGATAGTATGGATCAGGATGGGGAGTTTGGCAAGGGAGGAGTGTTGCAAAATGATGCCTGTATTAAGAAATGATCTGCAACATGAAATCGACTCTTGTGGTACATCTGAATTCATTTTTGGATGGGAATTTGCACTTAAGGGCATGATAGTTTCTATTTTAGGCTAAATTTTACTCTTTGCATACATTTGCTTTCAAGAAGGATAAATGGGAAATTAATAACTGCATTCTTTAAAGAAGAGACAGATATTTCTAGTAGAATTTAACAGCTCTTTTTAGGTTGTAAATTCTTTTCGAATAGAATCCCTTCCTGTGTAAGTTGTACAATGTCTTGTGCAGTGGGGCCCTGATTGTCATTGAAGCATTAGGGATTCCTTTAATACCAATGACTAGGGGGCTGTACCCCCTGTTTGCTATGTTCACCAACCCCCCTTTCATCTCCCCAGAGCACTAGGGAGCTTGAGAGGCCACATGGCTCCCGCCTCCTCCCCCCTCAACTCCTGAGTACTGGGGAGGAGGGAGGCTGTGCAGCTCACCCCTCCTGCCCAAAGTACCAGGGAAGGCTGCATGGAGGGGAGAGGAGAGTGGCTGCATGGCTCCTGCATTGCATTGGTGTCATGATAATGTGAGGCAATCACTGTGTTTCATTGGAAGCTAAATATAATTAAAATTGTCAGTGACTGCATGCATAAGTATTTAGAAGCTCAGTTCTCTTCTAATGTACTGTTTAAAAATAGCAACTTGTTCAACACTTTTTTTTATATATCTCTTCTGTTTAGATTCTTACACCACTCTCATCACCATAATATCTGGATACCATGTTGCTTAATCTTTTATTTTCTAAACTGTCCAAAATTAGTGTTTTCTTATTCTTCAATATAGTTCAGTCTCCCGCAGATGAATTATATTCTTACGTGTCCGTAAACAGCATTGTTTAAACTGAGCTCCTACTGCAGGATCTCTCTTGTTAATGATGTATGAGGCTGAAAAAACTCGTATGGAGTCTGTAGACCTGACCCATGAAAACTCTATCTTTCAATTTGCAAACTGAGCAAACTTGATTTGAAATCATTGAAAGATAAATATAGCATCCAGTGATGCTAGTGATATTTAGGCACCCTTTCATAGTATACCTAGGCAATTTTATCATTGCGGTACCTGAGTGCCTAAAGGAAGACGTTCTAATCTTAATTCCGAATTAATCTTTTTGCAGTGGTAAAAAACGTTCTATAAATGGAGCACTGAGCTTGCATAATTTGCTAAAATAGCAGCTTTAGGTGATGCAGTTTGTCAGACAAAACTGCTACTTTAACAAACTATCAGTCTTTCTGTCCCAGCTCTCTCCTTAGGCTTTCCTGGTGGGAACAATGCAGCCTATTTCATACATTCTCTTCTTCTTCATCTACCTCTCTATTCTTGCAGACTCTCTCCCCAGTGATATAGTTGTATCTTACAACAGTGTCTGGATAGTCCATTTCTTGGATTTTGTTGGATAAACTAAGCTTTCCCGTGTTCATTCTTTGCTTCCTTGTACAATGAGCAAGGAGAACACAGAAATGTTACCTTAACTTGTCCTCTATTTAGTGGGTCAGGCTTTTAGCTATATTTTTCTGATTTTTTTTAAACTATGTGAGCATGTCTGCTCATTAAGCATTAGTTTTTGGCAACTTCTGTCTAAGAACTAATAGTTGTTTCTTTTCAAGGAGCTATTTTCATGTGCTCTTTCAGGTTGATTCCTACATACTTACTTGTGGTGTCTCTCCATTAGATCCTGAGCATCAGAGAGCAAATGGTAATTTAAAATACTTTGAATATATCATGTCTAAAGAAAAAGAAGCAAATAAGACTGCTACCAAAACAGATAGCCAGATTGACAAGGAAACCAAGGCTAAAAAAAAGGAGCCAAACAAAGATTACCTGCCAGAGAGACAGAAGTATGAAATGCTGTGCCGTGGAGAGGGACTTAAAATGGTAAAGTGGACTAGCTTTTTTTTTTTTAAGCTTTTGTTTAATCTACAAAACCAGTCATGCAGTACTCATTTAGAGGTGTCAGAAAGTTCAGTCGTTAAAGAGGAGTCAAGTTTCAGGGATGAGCAAATGCACCTATTAGAATGTTGTTTTCCATGTTACTCCTATCCAAGAGTGGCCTATATTCAAAGCATTTTTGTTGAATATTTGCAAGAAGTTTGTATGCAGCTTGAATATAAAGAACTTGTTGTAGCAATAGGATGGATGAGTATAGGTATATAGTGGAGGAAATGAAGGGAGACAGTGGAACATCTATGAATAAAGAAACTGCAACCCATATGTGAGGGTTAGTGAGCAGCATCCTATTACAAATGTATTTTAATACCAGTGCACCGAGAAAATAAATTAACGGTATTGGATTACAACAAAGATCCATTACTACACACAGTACTGAACCTAAAAAAGACTATAAAGTCAATATTTGCTATAAAATGTCTCTAATATTAAACTAGTTGAAAGAATGACTTCTCAGACAGATCAAGTAGAAATTTTGAGGATACTCCAGCCTCCTCAATTGGTTAAGTACAATTGCTAAGTACAAGTAGGTACAGGAAAACCTAATTACTGTTTTTTGTCCTTAGGCTGTATTTCTTCATTCTATCACACCAGTGAATGACTAGCCTTCTTTAAGTGCTCTTAGATGAATTAATTCATAGGTACTTCACAAAGTTTTCTAAAAAATGGTGAACTCCTTTGAAATCTGGTTTAAGAGCAAGAGGGTTGATCTCTTCTTTCTTAATTTTTGTTGCAATCATATGCAAAACTTACAATTTAACCAATTTGTAAATAACCCATAGTTTAATTTTTGCTAAATTTTAATTTGCTTGATCACACCTCCCCCCTTTATGAATAGTCTACACTGTATAGTCTGCCCCTGGATCTTTCACAGATTTTAGCCTTAATCTCCCATGGACTTAAGTCTCATGCACAGGGGCTATGGCTACATTACGGGGGTTTTCCAGGATACCAGAGGTGTCCTGGGAAAAATCCTTCATGTCTAGGGAATGCATCTGCTCTTCTGCTTGTTTTTGCGGAAGAGCAGACACACTCTTTTGGAAGCCCCGTCTTCCTCCTCCACGAGGAAGAAGGGCTCTTCCGAAAGCAGAGGTTTTTCCAAAATTTGGCCCAATGTAGACAGGCTAAATTTTGGAAAAGCTTCTTTGAAAGAAGCTATCGGAAAAAGGTACATAAATTGCAGAGCGCAATTTGCATACCTTTTTCCAAAAGATCGCTGTAGTGGTAGACATAACCTGGGTTTGTATGTGTGTGAAGCCCAGGCTAGCTTAAGGACATGGGTTAGAACCTAGGCTCCACTTTAAGAGTTGGGCAGGAGCCCGCCCAATTTGCTGTAAGGATGCAGGCCAAACCATTCAAGTTCTTATGCTCCTCTAATGCCCTTCCCATAATTCCCTCAACTGTTCTTGCAAGTGACAGGAAAAGAATCTTAGATTATCTCAGCATAAAGAACGAGAGATTCTCCTAGACACCTGGGTGAATGGAGTAACAGTCACAACACTGTGAGGGGTTGGGCTTTGTAGTGAGGACATTGAAACCTGGGTATGATATAGCCTTAGTGTTTTATGCCACCTAAATACAGGTACGAACACCAACAGAGAAAGTGGGCAGATGGAATATGACAGGTCAACAAGTGTGAATATATACTCAGGCTAGTTGGGTAATATTAGGTATGTTTGTCATAGTGTGTAATTGCTTTTATTTAGCATGAATAAGTACTAATGATTATTTGAGACTTGAAGTCAAGTAATTACAAAGTTGAATGGTCACGTGCCTTCAACCAACCAAAATGTGATGCTATCTCCCTTTTCTTAAAAATAAATACGAATGACAGGCTTTTTAAGGAAAGGGGGATAGTGTTGCATTTGGATTGGTTGAAGGCATCTGACTATAAACTTCATAATTGAGACTTTAGATGTCAAGCAATCATTAGAGCTTGCTCACATAAATAGCATTACAAGACACTTGTTTTATTCTTTTTTTGTTCTACCTTGCTTTTAGACACCTCGGAGAGAGAAGAAACTCTTCTGCCGCTATTATGATGGAAACCAAAATCCCAGATACATTCTGGGCCCTGTCAAACAGGAGGATGAATGGGACAAACCTCGGATTGTTCGCTTCATTGAAATTATTTCTGATGAAGAAATAGAAACTGTGAAAGAACTAGCAAAGCCAAGGGTAAAGAGCTTCACTTGTCTCTAGTTTTGGATACTTCAATGCCATCTATAATGTACTATGAGTATCGGCTCAATTCACTTCATGATTGAGTTTGTAAAGTTAGCTTGGGCAAATGCTGTTGCACACAGCAGTTTTTTCCTCTTGATGGCTTACATTTCCAACTGTCCTGTAACTATTAGAATCTCTTCCTGGTGATGGCAGTGCAGATTTCTGTTGTATATGATTTTTGTGGGTGCCGTCCTGGAGGACAAGAAACTCCTTCAATTTGACAATAGTCACAGCATTCCCCCTACTGCAACTTGCCTTGCTCAATATGCTGCTCCCATTACCACATTCCTAATTTACATGAAATACTTGTCACAGGTCACTGTAGTGTATAAATGACAATGATTGATATGGAGATGCCATTTAGAAGCCACCATACCTGTGGTCATGGACACCAAATAATTATTTACCATCTGGACATCTATAGAATAGTAGTACTCCTCTTTAGTCCTCTGAAACTGACTCAGGGCCATGTGGTGCTCTGGGGCAGTTACATATGTCCTTTTCAGCAGCTTTCACCCTAGTTACATTTAGCTTCAAGCTGAAGGAGGTATAAGAGGTTGGAGATAACATAGCCTTATTTTTCCATTTCATCACCTCAATTCTCCAGTCCCATTTGAGGAACCAGATTTCAGAGTGCCAGTCTCTGAATCTGAAGTAACATAAGACAGCCTTACTGTTAAGGAGTCATGAGTGCTCAGGTCAAACAAAAGATCAGCTATCCTGCTGAAAGTCACCCAGCACAATAGAATTGGCAACTGCAATGCCAGAACTGATGAGCATCAAGTGAGGCTCGCTGTCTTGTGACCATCTGTTCTTGAGGTAATACTTCAGACTAACTCAATGGATCTGTTTTCAAATGCTGTTCCCCTTATCTACACGTATGCCTATGCTTCCCATGTTGAATACATCAGGAATTGGAGCTCAGTTTGTGTAAATGATGATTGGGTTGCATTGTTGCTGTAGGAAGCACACTCCAAGAAGGTAGCCCAGTAACAAACCAATTCCTTATGGAGTTGAAAGAACCTTTCTGTTATAAGGATCACTAAAATTCTTAAAACAATGCACAGATGTTAGTGGATTTAAACTAAACTTCCTGAGACCATAGCTTTCTAGTCAGATAATGTCCTGTCGGTTATAAAATTGTGCCAGTCTCAGATTCTAATCTCCTATATTGGAAAAACGTGGAACATTCAAACGAAGTGTAGACCCTGCAGGGTTTGGTGGTTGATGCTGAATTAGCCTGTTTTTCAGGACTGTAAGTTCACTTCTTGTATTCTAGGCATTGAGTGTCATAGAAGTCTTAGCCTAGACATGAAAGGGTGTGTAATTACCACCCAGTGTTCTGCTCTCTTGTCATCAGCTGGCATGAGTAAAGTTTCATTCTGTCTTTGGAGATAGCTTTTATGTAGTGGGCTGTGTGCAATGGTAAATAATGACTGGACTCTTGAGGGAAAAATGGGATGAGAACCGTGCACGTTTAAGGGCTTCTCTGACTGTTTGAATCAGTTACTGCTGAAATGAATTGAGCCTTTTTTGGAAAATAAAAGTTGATGGTAAAACACTTGCCCAAATTGACACACGTTGGTCAAACCCTCATTGGCCTGTAGTCTAGAGATGTCGGTGTGTAGATGACTACATGATTAACTGATAAGCTTAGGTTTATAGGTTAATCCTATCAACTACATGCATTTTCCCCCTTCCTTGCTGCCTCTATCAGAAGCAGCAAGGGCAAGAGAGGTGGGAGCTGGTGCCCTCTCCCCCCTCCCCATTCCCATGCTGCTTCCTCTAATAAAAAGGCAGCAGAGTGGAGGGTGAGGGGGCCAGGCAGAGCCAATACATGCAAGGAGCCAGCTTTTAAACTGGCTCTCCGCATGTGCTGGATCCGTGGACCCAATGACCCCTTTCTTGCTGCCTCCTACAGAAGCTGCAGTGGGTGGGGACAGGCAGGAGCTGCCTCCCCACCCGTACAGCCTGTATCTGTGAGCCGGGCTCGCCGTGGACAAAGGCTGCTCAGTGCAGAAATAGCTTCTGTCTCCTGGGAGCTTGGACCTCCTCGCAGGCAGGAGGCAGTCTGTGCGTGGAGCTGGTTTTTAAGCCGGCTCTCCTTGCGGACCAGCTCCTGCCTGCCATCCTGCATTGCTGCCTCTGATGGCTAAAATTTCGTGTGGTTACATGACTATTCAATTATATGTTGTCTAAGTGCAGCCCATACCAGTGCCCTTCTAGTGTTTCCTGATGCTAGGCCATGCATCCACTACTCCAGTTATGGCTTGCTGTGTAATAGCTGCCGTTGTAGCAGTAGCAACAGCAACAAACGGTCTCCTTGTGGTGTTGCCATGCCATCATGTGGCAGAAACCGATCTTGTGGAAATGGAGCAGAAAGCTTACTAAAATGGGATGGAAGCAAATAACTACAGTGGACCGTTGTCAAGTGTTAGTTGGAGGGGAAATATCCTAGAACAGTCTTGGCCAAAGGCCAATTTTTGGATCTCCCAAAAATGTGGGAAGCATTTCACATGATTTGTGATCATGGTGTGGCTGAGGGCATCTGCATTCTATAACAGAGTGCAAAACAGATATGTTATTCAATCAGTGTAGAAAGTTTTGCTAATGCAGCTAAGTTAGATAGAATCTGAAAAATAAGGTAAGCTATTCTTGTTTTCCCCTTCCTTCCACAGTTAACTTTTATTCCAACTGTTCCTTAATGATGCTTTAACATTGTATAGTTAACAAAGTAGAGTTGTGCGTCTTTGACGTACATGCTGTACAACTTCCATCACTTGCCATTTGAACTATGAAGGAATTGAAAGATGTTACCGAAAATAGCTTTTATTTATTGAACCAGCTGTTCTTGTTGCTCCCCAGAAACAAGGAAAACATGTACCACTCACTCACTCCCTCTTTAAGAAGGGCACTGAAGGTGAAACACCTTTTTATTGGTGTTAGAGGTTTCCATGCCTCTGTCACAAAAATACTCTTTGCTGTAAAACACCTCAGTGGAAACTGATTAGATGAAATGCATGGATCCTATGGAAACCTTTTTCCCTCTGTAGGTTTCTGAATGGTCGGATAAATGTGATGCAATATTTTCTTTGTAATGCAACTATTCTGATTGGTTCGCTTCACAGCTGAGGCGAGCCACCATTTCAAACCCCATAACGGGAGTCTTGGAGACGGCACATTACAGAATTAGCAAAAGGTAAGAGACTTCATACACCAAACATTCTGGGCCTGTAATGAGTGCTTGTTCTCTGCTCATTCAGGGAAAAGAGGTGGTCTAAAAAGATATTTGACTTTCTAAATCATCTCTTTAATATGTACAGCTATTGTAACAGGACGTTACTGCTGAGTTTCTCAGTCTTTTCCTCTAACTAGAAGTTCTGTTTTTGCCATTTGTAGCTAATATTCTTTCCTTCAAATAGTATTTGCACAGGTGCAAAAACTCAATGGTGGTCGTCTTACGCTCACTTTACACAACCACATATGGTATCAACACATTGTCATTGTTCTCATTGCTAAATATGGAAGACTTTGAGAATCCCTTGCATTCAGAAGTGGATTCACCTTATTTTGCATAACAGTTGCATTGGCATGCAGTAACACTTGTTCACTAATCATAAAATGTAATTGTCCAAGATCATCTGTCTTCCTCCTCTCAAACTTTGAAGAAAGCAGTATTTTCTTCTTTACAGGCATCCCATTTCCCTCTACTTTGCTAAAAAGCACTGCAGATTTGTGAATGTCTTCATTTTTTTGAAACTTCAAAAAATGATCTTTTAACACTTAAAAATGTATAATTAGGACCTGCCTACTGAGGTCCAGTCCTCTGTAAGCTATTTTGTTTTCCTCACAGAAATTTTGTTCTTCAGCCTTTAACAAAACTAAGAAAAGAACATTAAACTTCCAGATACAGAGGAATTTTCTTTGAAACTCAGCACTATAAACTATTTGCAGAAAGTCTCTAGGTTTAAAAAAAAAAAAAAAAAGTGAAAGGACATTCTCACCAAATTTGTTCATCTAATTCTTTTTGATTTGGAAATGGCAGCTATAGCTACTGTCTCCCTTCTAAATATTGCTGCTGATCTGAAAGCATTGCATACCATCCAGACCAATCGGAAACCCTTCCAATCACTTGTAGCTTGGCAAAAAATAAGCCTACTACTAGAGTAAGCCCTTGTCCTTTCTCTTTTTGTAGTTGAGCCGGGCTACTGTACATGACCCTCAGACTGGGAAACTGACCACAGCACATTACAGAGTCTCTAAGAGGTAAGGGGAATGTGTTCCAAAAGCATATGTAACAACTAGGAAATCTGTGGATAACCTGTTAAATCTTCAAGTTGCAAAGCTGAGAGAGGGAAAGATGATACATACATTTTCTTGTGCTCATTCCTATTTAGGAGAGATGAGAGCTTAAAAATTTGCAGCAATATGTGCCAGCTAATGGGCTGATTAAACAGTATGTTTAAAGCATTACTTTTAGTTCAAAGGAAAGCTGCTGCTGCTTTTGACTGCATGATCTTGAATAACACAACTAGCTAAAAAACTGTTAAAATAATGAGAGTTCCCACATAAACTAAAATTTAGAAAGGACTGCACTTGCTTTCTGCCATTATACCCATGTATATTACAGATTGAACCTCAGTAGTTTGGCACCTTTGGGAGATGACTGGTGCCAAGCCACAGGCAGGAGGTCAATATCATCTAGCAGTATTATCAACACTTCCACTGATTACTGGGCTCTTAGAAGACATTTAGGGGTAAATTGGAGCTGAATAATAGCACAGAATACTGAGACAATACTTGGTGGTTATAAACAAATGTTATGGGACCACGGGAAACTTGGCTGTATCCATGATAAGTGGTCTGCTAATTAAAAGCATGCTAGACCATAGATGTTGCCAGATCAGAGACTGCTGGACTGGAGAGGCTCACTCTGTAATACACTTGAAGGTTGCTATAATTAATAGCAACAACAGCATGAGTTAAACTTGGATTTTTTTTAACTGAATCTTTTGTTTGTTGGTTAACATGACATTAAATGATTATGCTTTTACTTTTGTAGTTGACTTTAATATAAAATCTATAATTCATTAGAAAATATTAGAATCCCTCCCTACTCAGTCATTAATTTTTAGAGCATTATGCCAGCGATGAACAGAACCCTTTAGAAAGTATGCATTCTTAAATAGCAGATTGCTGGAAATTCTGTTCCAAAAGGGTTGGTGGTAGACTTGTTGAGGAAATCTCCTTCTCTTAGGGCTTCCTCAGTTGATGTGGAATCAAGATAAATCCTTGCTACTGAAAACCAGAATGTGCATTATTTACGTAATAGATGGCTGCTTCCCCGCTTCAGACATTGCAAGAATTCTTTCCTAGTCGTTACACTGCTAAATTAGAGTATTCCTCTGAGGAGACTACTGTTCACTCAGCAGTACGTGGCAGACTGCATAAATGGAGGCATTGCCAAGCCTTGCTGTATGCAGTTAAAGAAGATATTCAGCCATTCTGGCACAGCTTTCAAGGAGGCTACTGGTTTGAGGCAGCCAGTTACAAATCATAGCATATGAAAGTAGTGTTTCCTCTTCAGGAATATCAGCCTCTGCTTTTCTTACTCACTGTTTCTTTAAAGGAAGAATATTTAGACCATCTTTAGTATGTAAAAATGTTAGTAACGTGATATTGGTTTTGTCATGAGATATATAAAATGACTAGGTTATAATCAGACTTTTAAGAAGTTACTAGAGATTTTAGAAAGGGGAGTAAATGTAATTGCCATTATCTTTTCATTTATTTTATAATAGCCAAACATCCATTTCTAATTTTTTAAGTTTTCCAATTAAGAAAGTGTTAAACATGCACAAGGATTTTATACACTTCATAAAATACTTTATGAACAATACAGTGTACATATTTCTAATTCAGGTGTATGGATCATGCTCTGTTAATGGATTTCCAGGAAGAGCTTCTGAAGGAAAGAGGCTGAATGCTATATGCTGATAATGACAGTAATGATAGAGATGTCTAGTTATCCTTCAGGGAATCACCAGGAACTTTCATTCTTTGAAGTGGTACAAATAAAACTTCAAGTCCTATATTATTAGTTCCCTGTGATTACCTCTTGAAAAATGCTTGCAGCTTTGCCAGTAAAAGGAATTTCAAAAGAGAACTATTTTCTGCCAGGGAGAAAAGCACCTCTGAATATGGATGAACAAGTTTTTTCAGATGTAAAGTTACCTGTCTGTAACATTCACTTGAAGCATGTTACTTCAAATGAGTTATTTTTTCCTTCAAGTTCTACTGACCAAAACAAATTTCACTCAAGGGCAGAGCCTTGCATGTATTTCACGTGAACTGAGCTGATTCTTAAACTCCACACTTTAATAGTTCATCTAGTTGAGCACAATTCTTTCACTGTTAACTGATCCTGTCATACAGATCATATCCCTGAAGGGCAGATTGACAAATCCTGCTGTTAGAGGAAATTCTTCGCATGCATGATAAAAGCTCAGGGAGCTTGTGAAGGCCGTGGTTCTCAAACTGTGGGTTGGAACTCCAAGGTATGTCATGACCCCCATTTTAATGGGGCCAGCATAGACGTGCTGGGAGCTGAGGCTAAAGCCCAAGCTCTACTCTACTCCACCCCCTTGGTCTTGGAGTAAATTTGTTAATCAGAAGGTCATGGTCAGTAGACTGCTGTACTTGAGGCTTAGGCTATGTCTACACTGTGCTGGTTTTGTGCAAGAAATATGCAAATGAGGCTGTGGAATATTGCTGAGCCTCATTTGCATAATTAATGAGCGGCCGCTTTTTGCGCAAGAGCTGTTCTTCCATATTTTTTTTCAGAAAGAACAGCTCTTACGCAAGAGGTGGTTTTTGCGCAAGAAGGAACCATGTAGATGGCTCCTTTTTGGGCAAAAGCCTCTTGCGCAAAAAGTGGTGGTTCATTAATTATGCAAATGAGGCTCGGTGATATTCCATGCCTAGCCTCATTTGCATATTTCTTGCGCAAAACCAGTGCAGTATAGACGTAGCCTTAAAGAACTAACAGGTTAGTTGCTGCTGAAGAATTAATCCAGAGCTAGGAATATGCAAATCCTGAGCTTCCTTAGCTCTCAACAGCATAGTGATGTTTATGGCCAAAATCTCTTGGTTCTAAGTTTGAAACCTCCATAATTCAAAGGCAACAAAGTCGTATGGGTCTGACCTTTTTGAGGAAGCAGGAGAATACTTAAAAATCTGCTGGAGAATATTTGATTTGTCAACTATTTGCTAAATACTGAATATTCTACAAGCTGTTTTGGTAAGAATATCCAAACAAGAAAAGAGATTAAAATGCTGCTATATATATTCCGATTTTTGTTTCCGAAATGTCCTTTGCTCTGGCTACCAATGGAGGAGCACTTCCTTTTCTATACTCCAGAAGCCCTTCTTAAAAATACATGTTTATATTGAGAGACCACAAAAAACTATTCTTGTTTTTATGTAAGGGAGGACATCTCTAGTAAAGCCATTATAGTATTGCTCACTGCATAAACATCTGTACTGTGTGTTTGTGTTCTTTGATTCATTCAGGATTGACCTTGGTTGTAATAGACTAGGTGCAATTTATACTACAGGTTGAACCTCTGTAATCTGGGACTCCCTGTTTCGGCATCATCAGTCGTCCAGCAGGACCACTGGTGGTCCAAGACCAGTGTCCCGATGGGAGGGCTGGCAGCTGTGCTCCCCACTACAGGGCTGACCAGCATACCTCAACTGGGTAGCCAGGCACAACCCAGCAGAGTCGCCTCACCAGGCCATGAACCTGGTGCACAGGGAGTTGGGCTAGCCAACATAGCAGGGAAGGAGGTGGGAGACCAGCAGGGCAGCAAGGCTGGAGGCAAGGCAGAGCTGAGCATGAGGCTGGTGGCTGGTCCAGAGCGGAGGGGAGCCAGATATGGCTTCCTCTGGTCTGGCAAAATTCCTCATCCAGGACCAGTCAGGTGTCGAGGGTGCTAAACCTGTATTATGCTTGCAATATGGAGATGGTCCTTTTACTGCAGTTCTCTAGTGCCTTTTCTTCTCTCTTCACAGGAACACATGAATACATGGGAAATTAAAGTAGCTATCCAAACAGAGCTTTGATTGAGATTGGTTGACAACCCAGTCTTTTATACCCCACCCCCTTCTCTCTCTTTTTAAAGCTCTCATTCTCTAGAATTTCCCATTCTATTTTTAAAATTTTGTCTAGTTCTAATCATTGCACAGAAAACATTGGAAAATATGAAAACAAATAGTTTTTGTCAAATAGTGTTGGAAACTAACTTACTCCAGTTTAAATATGGTTCCTTTAATAATTTCTGGGCCTACTATAGAAACAAAGGGGCCTTATTCAAGATGCTGATATTACCAGTGTTATAACTGTCCTCTCACTTAAAAGAAGCTTTACAAATGTGGGACTTGGCAGTGCTTTCTGTTACATTATTAGCCTAATTGTCTACAGATAGCTCTAAGTCTTTATGCACATTTTAGAAATTATAAGACTGAACGTTCCACTTGCTTGTGGTATTTTACTAACAGATCTTTTCCTTGTTTTAAAATTTAGTGCCTGGTTGTCTGGATATGAAAGCCCTGTGGTATCTCGTATTAACATGAGGATACAAGACCTAACAGGACTGGATGTTTCCACAGCAGAGGAACTACAGGTGTGTAAATGACGATTTCAGTAACTATCATACCCAACTTGGTTTAAATGAAATGGACTTTTCAATGCACTGTACAGTAGACAGCCCCATAATCTTCAGACAGCTGCTTTGGGGTATACATGTAGAGGCTAATTCTTTGGTGTGAACTCAGCTGCTTCAAATGTTACCAAAAGGCAGGCCTAATCAATGTGGGAAGGACATCAGTGCCTTGATAATTAAGTTGAGTAATTGAATCAAATTTACCTTTTGGTGTAATGGGTAACCTGTTTGCAGTGGAGACCTGCTTAGTCCATAGCTAAGTTAGATTTGTAGATCCTGGAGGTGAGTAAAGAACAGTTGAAAATTCTGCTCTTTAAAAATGAGTGACTTTTTGGTTAGAAAAATTTTATTGCCACCAATAAAAGCAGGTTTTCTGAGGGTAGTTCAAATTTTCATAGATTGCTGTCTAGAGCAGTGGTTCTCAAAATGTGTTCCGCAGACCTAGTGGTCTGGGGCTGCCTCCCAGGTGATCCACGGCAGGAGCTCATCCCCCATTCTCTTCCCCCCTCGCATCAGTGAGCCTGTGCTGCTGGAGCCTCATGGCTGGCATGCAGCCATGGGACTGCAATACCAGCTCAGGTGGGGAGGTGAAGTAAGCAAACTCACATCCCTGTCCCCTGCATGGACCAAGAAGCTACATGTGGAGGAGCACCAGCCCGCCCCCCCATGGAGAAGTCCGGCATGCTGCTGGGTATCTGCCTCACCTGGGCTCTGCCAAACTCGCAGTTGCCATGGTAATAGCAGTGCATCCCTCAGTTGCTCCTGCGGGGCAGGTTGGGCTGGGCTGGGCAGGGCAAGGCCAGGTGGGATGGACTCTTGTGGTGCACGAGTGGTCAGTGCCCTCCTCCTACACCCTCCCTCCTGGCCAGACACCCTACCCCTAGTCTGCTCCTGCACTTTCCCTCCTGGCCAGACTTTGTACCCTCCCCCCGGCCAGACATCTATCCCCAGTCCACTCCTTCACCCTCCCTCCTGGCCTGACATCCTACCTTCACCTTGCTCCTGCATCCACCATTGCTCCCTGTACCCGCCCTCCTGGCCACACACTGCACCCTCCCTTGTTCCTGCTTCCTCCCCGAGGCTAGACACCCTACTCGCAACCCCTCTCCCTTCTGCACCCCATCTCCCTCCCACTCACTGGCAGCCCTGTCCTGCTCACTGACCCCCTCCTTTTTGTCCCCAACCCAGAGTCTAATGGGGTCCATAAAATCGACTAACTCTAGAACCCCAGAAAAGTAAATCTGGCCTATGGGAAGCCTTGAACCTCAGTCCTCCCTGTCCCTTCCCCTTGCCTGTGGGGCTGAAGTGAGGTGTCTCAGTTGGGGGCCACATCAGTGAGGGTTGAGGGGTTTTGGAGGTTTTGGGGTTTTTTTGCTTCTCTTACATTGTCTCCCAACTTTTCTGTGTCAATGGCCCCCAACACAAAAAGGATTCCCCGCTCCTGCCATAAATAATGAAAACATTGAAACCTTTTGTGTTGACCATAAATTAATTTTACTTCATTTAAAATGAAGTTTGTTTTAACTGTCTCATGTTAGTTTTGAAATTAAACTATATCTGCAGCGCTAGCAAAATGGCTTTGACATAATTATATAATAGTGCGTTTTCATTAGCAGCTGGTGGTCTGCAGAAAGGTTTAGGTGCTTGGACCAAAAAGTTTGAGAACCACAGCTCAAAACTCAAGTCGATTGCTTCTTGTCCTAAGTTGCAGCAAGGGCAGTTTTGAGTTCGACATTAGGAAAAACTTTGCAATTGACAGTGATTAAGCATTGTCATAAATTGCATAGGGAAGTTGTGCAATCTGTCATTTGAGATAAAGAGCAGGCTAGATGAACACCTGTCAGACATGGTCTAGATCTGGATGGACAAGATGCAGCCAGCAGGCCAGATTCATCCCAAGGCCTCCTCGCTGGGACCCTTACCGCTGAGGGTCAACTGCTTTAAAAGACTGGTTGCTGTCTGCTCTGGACACCAGGGAGGGAGGCAAGGCTTTGCATGCCCCTGCTCCCAGCAAAATCTTGCTGCTCCCATTGGCCAGTTTACGACCAACGGGAACTGAGAAGTTTTTGCTGGGGGCAGAGTCAATGTTCAAAGCCTCCTTTCTCTATCCACTCCAACTCCCTCCCTCAGCAGAACCACATGGAGCAGCCAGCTGTTTTGATTGTAGCAGTAAGTGCCTGTGGCACCCTCCTCCCCCCCTCTAACTTCTTGCCCCAGGCCACCATCCCTGTCCTGCTCCACATCACCACCCAAACCCTCTGTAATCCTTCTCCCCACTTCCTTCAGGTCACAACTCTCTTCCAGACCCTGCATCCCATCCTACACCCTCCCTCGGGCCATAATCTTCTCCTTTATCTCATTCCCTTGCCCTAGGTTCCCACCCAAAACCCTGTGCACCCCTTTTGTCTCCTTCCAGGTGACAACTCCCAGAACCTGCACCCCTTCTTAGACTCCGCCTCTCTGCATCCATGTCCCAGATTAACCCCCTCCTTCCCCGAAATATCATCTCCAACCCCACACCATCTCCAGCACCACAGTCCCCTACCCCTAGCTCCCTTCTGCACCCAGCCTCTGGCATAGACACCACACACCCTCCATAGATGTGCAGCCCTTGATCATTTACTAAAATCTTGGCATCACCCCTGTTAAATTATTGCTCACCCCTGGTCTGAATAATACTTAGCCTTTTCTTAAGTGCAGGGGACTGGACTAGATTACCTCTTAAGGTGCCTTCCAGCCCTGTACTTCTATGAATAAGAGGTAGAAGGTTTGACTAATGGTGGTGAAAACAGGCATGCCACACTAAACAAAGGTCACATGAGGGTAAGACATCCAGCTCAGAACAGAGGATGCTTTGGAGTGGTGGTTGTAGGAGAATTTGTTTAGAGAAATGTAAGAATGCTAGTATCAAAAAAGGTAACTGCATCTTTAATATTCTGCAATGAAGAAATATTAAAAGGAGTGATGGCTCCAGCTGTTGGTCAGCAAAAGTAACAGCAATGGAATGAAATATTAGAGCGCTCACCGCCAAAAAAAATTGTGCTACAGGAATTATGAAATCTTAACTCCCAAAGTCTTGGATTCACTTCTGCTGCTGAGCTAATCTAGCACTTTATGAAGAAATAATTGCCTGATTTTTTTTTTCCAAAAGATGCAAGTATCTTAACTCACAGGAGTCTTCTCAGTGGATGTTGTTTCTTTCTTTCTATCCATCCATCTCTCCTGCCTTCCTTGTGTATACATACCATGAATATGTGAGTGTGGTGTGAGAAGAGTGCAGGAAAAATAATTCGTAACAGAAATGAAGACGTTGGCTGGCTTCTAGGACAGCACTTCTTGAATGTGGCTACATGAGGTCCGCAGGGCTTTTTCCTGTGACTCTTCTCTTTCATCCCTTCCTTATCCCTTCCATTGGCCCTCTACTTCAAGTTAGGGATGTTAAAGACTAGTCAACTATCCGATAAGCAATGCTTATCAGATAGTCGACTAGTTGATTTCTCCCCCCCCCCCCCTCGCTGCTTCTAATAGAGGGGGAGAGTGGGGTTACTTCAAAGTGGCAGTGCTGCACACCTAAGCCAGGGATCAGCTGTGCGGCACTGCCCCTTTGAACGCCGCCTCAGCTTTTAACGATAGGAGGGACTCTTGTACATTTCAAAGGAAGACTGCAAAGTGCCTATCAACTAGTCGAAGAGTCGATGGAAATCCCATCGACTACTGAACTAGTCAGTTAACAGTTACTTAACATCCTTACTTCAAGTGTATGGTGGGCTCTGGCTCCTGACCACAGGCTTATCTTTAATCACTTACCTCCCCTGGCAGTGGGATTGTGGTTCAGGGGCTGGTATCCAGTTTGGGCCCTGGGATCCAACCCTGGCCATGCAGTTGCAGGTATTGGCCCAGGATTCACTCACACCCTCTCATCCATTTGCTCTAGCAGTTCCTGCGTCCTTACCCACCTCCCATTCAGGGCTTAATTTGTCCCTAGGCTTGCAGGGGCTGAGTAAATCTGCTGTGAAAGATGTCTGTTAATGTCACTTGTCACAGCAGACTATGTAACTAGGTAGAGGGCTGTGAAAAATATTAACATACAAGTATAGCTTTTCACAGCAGCAGTCTTACAGGGTGGGGTACACCACAAACCTGGAAAAAGGCAAGATTATTCAAAGCACCTTTTTGTGTTTCTATTCTGGTTAGGTTCAGGACCTAATTTTTATTATTGAGTCTTAAAAAAAAAAAATCCCTACATAAATACATTGCAATGATTTGGACATGTATGTGTGCTTTTTTTAGTTTAAAGTTATTTAACTGTTTTAGGAAAAATTGCTGGAGGCCACCAAAAATCTTGCGAGCACTCCAAATTCTAGAACTGGGGTTCTATTAAGAAATAATCGGTAGATAGTGGTAGAAATGTTCCCAAGAATCAAAGCTCGGAGCTAAACTCCTGGTTATATTCTCATGAGTAATCTGATTTGAAATGAGTAGAACTCCTCACAAGAATACATTTAATAGTATTTAACTCTGTATTGTTTGATGGTATGCTCTATAGGGGAGGGACTTATTTTATAATAAACTTGCATCTTCAAAAAATTGCAAAATGTATAGACTGGAGTCAAATACTCATTTTCGCTCCTCCAGGTAATATACAGCTTTATTAGATATTTGTACTTTTCCTTTCACTGTAGGTAGCCAACTACGGCGTAGGAGGCCAGTACGAGCCTCATTTTGATTTTGGAAGGGTAAGTTCCTCTACTTTCACGCCTTCACATCTTTGTACTTCACATGCATTGTGTTTCTCTCTTTCAGGTGGCAAATTATGGAGTGGGAGGACAATATGAACCCCACTTTGACTTTGCACGGGCAAGTAAAGAGGTGGAAGGGTGAAAGTGACCAACTGAAGCCTAAGCTTGTTGACTGCACAATATATTTTCTTTGTGTTAAATTTCATGGCCGATCAATTCTTCTAATCCATATTAATGGACAAAGCCCTCTAAACCACCATCTGAACAGGCATTATAAAGCAGTATGATCTCCTTTCACAGTGTAAAAATCTCTTGAGAGAGGGAACTAATTCTTTATCAGACTGAAGGTATTAATTTTAGAAATGGGAGATGGAAAGGTGTGACTGGCTTAGGGAACTGTAATAATGAAAAGATTTCATCTTTTGTTGTTGGTACAAGACCAACCAAAGTCTGCAGTGATTCAAAGTCACTATCTGTTTTGGTGGTGTCTGTAGTGGCCTGAATCAGAGTTCCCGTTCTCCCAGATAACCACAGTTGGCACCCTCATAGGTAGGATCCTACCAAAATTCATGGCTATGAAAAACACATGGACCATAAAATCTGGTCCTTTGTGTGCTTATATCCTGTGTTATACAGATTTCATAGGGGAATACCAGCATTTCTCAAATTGTGAGGGTTTGTCCCAAAAGGGAGATGCAGGGGAAGTGGGTGTTTGCAAGATTACTTTATGGGAGTTGTTGTATTGTCACTTTTCTGCTATCATTAGAGTTGGGCACCATAGAGTGGCAGCTGTTGGCCAAGTGCCCAAAAGGCATACTATGCCGTACTTACGTTCTGCAGTGCTGCTGGTGACAGTTCTGGCATCAAAGAATACACTGCTGTCCAGCAACTCAGGTCTGAAGACAGTGCTGAAGATAAGGGTAGCAGCCACCAGAAGCCTTTCCCTCAAATAACTTTGCAGCCACCCCACAACTCTTTTGGGTCAGAATCACTACAAATACAACACCCTGAAATTTCAGATATAAATAGCTAAACGCATGAAAAATTACATTTTTAAAAAATCCTATGACCCTGAAATTGACCAAGATGGAGCATGAATATGATGGGACTCACCCGTAGATGCTCTTCAGGGAAATGGAATGGGTCCAGAGCCTTAATTCATTCTCTCTTTCTTAAAAAAAAAAAAAAAAAAAAAAAGTCCTTGCAGATTAGGATTGATATATGGACAGTGTGGTGAAGTGTGCATTGCCGCGGTTGATGCTATACCTTCAACGTGGAGAGAAGATTTCATTTCTCAGAGCTAAGAGTTCAGTACCTTTGACCAGCACTACATTTCATGAGTGCTGCTCAGTCCTCTACTTTTTCTGCTTTTTATTAAATTTGAGTAAAAATGAATTTCCCAAAGTAAAATTGAGATGGCAAAAAGAGTAGAGAGAACATAACAGCCCAAACTCTGCTTTCGCTTGTTTATTTGATAACTTATTAGCATTTCCTCATCTCTCCCTACCCCAACTGAATTTCACATGACTGGAAATAATGCCATTTCAAGGTGGTGGTTTAATGGGCATTTTTGTGTGTGATTAACACATTTAGATTAACATTGTCCTGTGAACCCAAACCAGCAAATATGAAAAGTCATTTAAGGGCATTGAGAATCATTAACAGTTTGATTTCAAATGCATGAATTAATATTCTAAAGAATGAACTTCGGTGCACAAATACGATTTTATTGGTGGGGAAGGAGGACTTTGGAGACTTTGCATAGATGTCTGTGCAACAGCATTTAGTCTTAACCAGTAGGAAGTAGCTTCCTGGTTCACCGATGTGGATGATTTCTCATGATTATTTCTCATGATTAAAGGGATACAAAGACTAGTTTTTATAACTCGGTCCATTTACGGCAGCTCTTTGGTATAGCAGTGCAATCATGGTGTATGCAATGTGGGAATCAGATTTTTTTTTTTTAAGTTTTCTAGCTAACTCAGCAATAAATAAGTAGTGTGATCATGGATTCTTGTCTGGCTGAACTTCAGCAATTGATAAACTTAAACAATAATTAGTCTAGTAGCACTTTAAGGACTGACACAACATGTAGATGGTATCATGATCTTTAAAGTGGTCTGTGCCCGCTATTTGTTGTTTTTAAAGTCTATCCTGTACAGTCTAACTTGGCTACCCCCTGAAGCTTTTAAACAGTTCAGTTGGAATCTGTTCAAATGGGGGTAATCTTAAGGCCCCGCTGCAAGCCTAGCTCTTGCTGAGTCTAGTCTTGCTACTCTGTAATAAAAGAACAGTGGCTCCAAAGGGAGTCCTCTCCAAGACTCCTTGCATAGGGGGAGTATTGCTGTTCCATGGGTGTTTGAGAGTGCACACCTTTCCTCTATGCACACATAGGCTTAGATATTCATATAATACATCTCTGAATTAGGGATGTTAGTGTGTAGTCATTTACATGATTAACCGGAGGAGTGTGGGGGTTGGGAGCTGGTGGAGCTGCCTCACTGGCAGCAGTGTGGGGGGAATGGTGGGAGCAGGTCCTTGGAGTGAGCCATCTTAAGCCAGCTCCCATGGAACTGCCTCCCCCCTGCTGTACTGCTTTTGCTCTCCACCCCTGTGTCAATGTGTAACCACTAAAAATCAAGCAGTTACACATTTGCATAAATACAAGTTATTTAACATTGCTACTAAAAATACATATTTTATGCTTTAAAGTGTGGTCATATTTTATCAGCAGCTTCAATTGGAGCCAGACATCTTGCTTCTGAGAAGTTGTAGTTGCAATGCTGAGAATTGGATAATTCAGGAGCTACGCTGTATAAAATGTAGAAGTCTAGAAAGCCAAATAGCATTGGCAGTAGTATCAAAGAGAAAGGGTAAAGACAATAACTAGTAGGTGCTGTCCCTACTAGGGATGCTAGATAGCAATTAACTGAATAGTCATGTAACCACACACAATATTATTGGTTACATGACTATTCGATAGTCCCCAGGAAGGCTAAAACAGAGCTGTTTGAAGGAAGCTGCACTGACATCCCATGGAACAACCCTTCTCAGTAGGAGGTCCAAGCTCCCTGCAGACAGAAGCTATGCTGGCATCCCACAGAGCAGTGCAGAGACTGCTCTGTGGCAGCTTTCGCTTCCCTTCCCCTGCTCCCCCACTCCCCCAGCTGCTTCTGAGAGGGGGGGATGTCGGGTCACTCCAGATCTGGTGTTCTTGTTCACTCTTGCTGCCTCTGATACAAAGGAAATGCATGTAATCCAGGGATGACCAACCTGTGGCTTTTCTGAAGATAATATGCAGCTCCTTGCTCAGGTACTCACTTGGTGGCTGCAGCTACAGGTGCCAACTTTCCAGTGCTCAACTTCTGGCTCCATCACCACCTCCTCCAAGTGTATTGTACCCTCGCTCCTTCCCTTCCCCACAGAGCTTCCTGAGTGCCATGAAAAAGCTGATTGCAGTGGGCAGGAGGCTCAGGGAAGGAAGAGGGACCACCGATTGGTGGGGCTGCTGGTGGGCAAAAGATACAGGAGAGAAGGCACCTGCTGGGGACTGCTGACAAACTATTGTAGCTCTTTGGCAATGTACATGGGTAAACCGTGGCTCCGTCTCTGGTTCAGGTTGGCCTCACCTGATGTAATCGATAATTAACTGCTAAGCCTAGGCTAATTGGTTAACCATGTACTTGACTACAAGTTGACATCCCTAGTCCCACCGAAGGGTAATTTGTGCACTAGTGCAAAGAATGACGGGGGGAAAAAAATCACAAATATAAAAAAGTCAAAATTAAAGGTAAGGCTGCAGCATGTACTAAAGTCAGCCAATAGGCTCTATGCCCAAGAACAGCCCTGGGCAAAATATGGTCCGTGGATGCAGCGGAGAGCCCCAGGCAGGCTCCTTTGCTTGCCTTGCAGCCCTGCACACTGCTCAGAAAAGCGGCTGTGGGGCCAGTTTTCTTTCAAAACTGTGATCCAGGAGAGTGTGGGGGAGGGCTTCAGGCCCTATCACGATCCCAGCACAATCCCATTGGTTGGTTTCCAGCCAGAAACTAGCCATTGGGGAGCTGCCTGTTTGAGTAACAGGCAGCACATGAAGCACCATGCCTTCCTCCCCTCTGGCTCAGTTATTCAAACAAGCATATGTCTGTGCAGCTGCCAGGCAGGCAGGCATGCTGTCTGAGAAACATTTTAAGTTCTGCAAGCATTTAGCTCTGTAGGCGGATTGGGCTGCTGGCTGGTAAGTCTCCTGGCCCAATCCTGCCTCTGATACCCCATCTCCGCCCTTCACCAGCCCTCTGCTCCCAGACCTGGCACCCAAATCCCCAGTCCCAGATAACAATCCCTTCCTACCCCATGTCACAACACAAACTCCTGAACCCCAGTTCCCTGCCCTAGATGTCAACTGCCTTCTTCATCCAAATTCCCAGATCCCATTCTCCCTTCTGCACCCAACCTCCGCCCCAGATACCACACCTCCTTCACTGATATTATG
The DNA here is from genome assembly GCF_049634645.1 of Pelodiscus sinensis. Classification (NCBI taxonomy): domain Eukaryota; kingdom Metazoa; phylum Chordata; order Testudines; family Trionychidae; genus Pelodiscus; species Pelodiscus sinensis. The sequence continues at coordinate 33,404,698 of NC_134718.1, read as the reverse complement.
GAGGAATGTGGCCCTCGACCACTTTGCAAAATCTTGGAGTAGCCCCCAATCAAAAATTATTGCCCACTCCTATCTAAGAAATTCTAGCCCTCCGCTTGCTTCTCACCGAACTGAGGCAATGACGTGTAGATTTGTCTGGTCTAATTGTAACTGACAGGCACATGAATTTTCATAAATATTTAATCCCTAGATTATAAAGGGATTTTGTTACCACAAACGGGCATTTTTTGATGTCATGGGGGCTGCAACTTTTTTTCAGTAGCAATTGCAAAGGGAAAATTATAACAGAAATGAACCAGTACATACATTTTCCTCACCCTCTGTCCTGATGAATTTTTGGGGTGTTTTTTTGTTTTTGTTTTTTCCTGCATGAGTTTGTTTGCTGGCACATCAGCTATTTATCCGCTGGTGTATAAATTACATGATCAAAATAATGAGCATTTTATTTAATAAGTGTTTTGCTTTCTTTTACAGAAAGATGAGCCAGATGCTTTTAAAGAATTGGGAACAGGCAACAGAATTGCTACTTGGTTGTTCTATGTAAGTGAGACCTTTTTAAGCATGTCTTACAAACCATTCCTGCGAAAATGTTAGGTTTTTTTCCTGCATATTTGGCCATGCACTTCAGTGATTTCATTAGACACCTGATTCACGTAAAGTCCTCTAATGGCTCAGTGGCAAATAAGGATACCTTCTGAAATTAGGCCAACTTAAATGTGTAGTCTCAAAGTTCTTCAGGTGCTTGAGATCCCTTTTTAAATCAAAGGTAGCTAGCAGGTATGAAGTATCTTGAGGATACCTATGGTTGTGAGCAGTGTGCCTTCTGAGACTTTTCCATCCTTGGGCAGGTTGAAATTTATTATGTGCAACACCAGTATTGAGGAAGCATGTAGATGTGCACCCACCAGTACAAATGAAAACTCTAGATACAAATACGTATTTTAAGTAGTCCATAGGTGTGGAAGAAAATACATTCAAACAAGGGATAATTTAAAAGGAGCAGTACTTATGATTATTTAATATGAAATCAAATAAAAAGAAAATTAACACTACCCATGGCTGAGGAAATGGATTGTGCGCACACAAGCTCATGATACTATTTATATTTTTGTTAACCTGAGGTGCCACAGTACCATAGTCTGTAACAAAAAACAACAAACACTACTATTCCTGAGACTTTAGAAAGGACAGACAGATACATGTTTCGAAGATCCTACAAATAAGGTTTCATCCTACAAAACAGCTACCATCACACCTAGTACTTGCTGCTTCTGACTCTCAAGAGCCAGAACTCTACCAAATAGCAAAGGTTTGGCTTTAATGCAATTCTGTTTACGATGTATTAATTAGTAACACAATTTAAAAAAATCATTAAGATCAGTGTTTTAAATATCTGCAACACTCAAATTCTGCTAATGGTTTAAGGCAAAGAAAAAGATTCTTTTAACATGGGGGGTGGGGAGGAGGAGACACTCCAAGAATTTGGTAAGTGGTTGACAGGAACTGCATTAGTGGCATCAAATTAGCACCACAGGATCTGTATGATAAATAGCTCAGATCTGTGCACCACCAGCTGACTGAGTACATGAAGGAAGATCTCAAACTAGAGGATCCATTGGTACTGATGGTCCCAAAAGCCAAATCATCCTCCTCACTCCATGCGGTAGTCACTCCATTCTTGCCAGATCAACTGATGGCCACAGAGTTTTTGCAGAAGGTGGCGATTGAAGCTCCAGCTCTGTCAATGAGGTCTGTAACATCATATAAACTCCTTGACATCTTACAACCCTCAGGGTCTTCTCCATGTGGACCTGCCAATTAGCAAGGCCATTTTGGGACCTGCTGCAGAACTTCTCTTTACCTAAAAAGCCTAAGATGGCAACACCCCAGGGCAGCTCTAACAAATGAAGCCTCCAAATGCCTTGGCCTTCTGGAAAGAATTTTCAACCAACCAGCCTCCAATCAGAATTTACTAACTGGCAGGTCCTGCTTCCACAGGAGGATAGGACTCCATTCCAAGATCTCCTAGATGAAAGCAAACTGGTACCTAAGACCTCATTCCAAGTTGCACTGGGTGTGGATGATCCCATGTTCTGAGCTGTTGCTGAAGTCAGAGTTATGATATGAATAGTTCCTTCATTTTTCAGGATTACCCCAGGCATGTCCAGAATATCCTAGAGAATTTCCCCTTTCAATGCAACTCTTCAGCAAGAAAGTTGATGAGCCATTGCACTTGTGTAAGGATGTTAGGACAATTCTTCTCTCCCTGGGCATTTATACCCCAACTCTGATGGGAAACCAACACTAACAGGATTATAAACCCAGATGAGCCTTTCAGCCATTTTACCACCCACATCCTTATAAACCATCATGCTGTGCTAGATCAGACAAAGATGGGGATATATTGGTTCCTCATGACCTGTCGCTGCTCTTTCCCACTCCACAACCCAGAGGTTTCTTTTATGGGGCACTCCGTTCCTGCAAACAGCTCACTTTTGGTGGTTGCCTTGGCTGGCCCACAACTTCATGATTCCCCTGATGTCATGAGAATGAAGTCTCCTCTCATCAGATGGGCTTTAGTATGCTATCTGCAAAGAACAGAACCTATTCGGAAGTCACTAAGGTTATTTGTTCTAATAATGCTTTTCCTTGCAATAATTCTATCTGCTCAGATGCCTCTCTCAGCTGGCACATATTCCTCCTCCAGCTGGGTGAAAGCCCATTCCACTACATCACAAGTAATCTCATCAGCTTCTCTTAGAGATGTACCTCTACACATTTGTAGAGCATCTATCCGGAGCACCATTCATATCTTTGCAAAACATTGTCTTAGTCTAGGCCGCTGCTGCAAATGCAGCTGTTGGGACAACAGTTTTACAGGCATCTATTTCAACTACATCTTCATATCCTCCCTCTGTTTTGATTACAGCTCATCAGTTATCTGCATGTGGAAGGGCCAGTATTCAAAGAAAAATGGGACATTCCTTATCTGTAACTGGAGCCTGTTCGAGGTGTGGAATTCCTATTTGTAGTCTACTGCTTGCCCTCCTGCCAATCTTGAGTCACAAGTCACAGGAAGAGAAAATGGAAATGTGATTCATTTGCACTGCCCTCTATAGCCTCAGTTTGGGCCAGAAGGAAACTAAGAGTATGGGGACAGGACATTACTTGCTAAGAAATTTCAAGTCTAGGTGAAAAGAGCACATGCATATCCATGTATGGAATACACATAGGGACCACATGTCAAAGAACTTCTAGCTACAGAGAAGTGAACGCAGTTTTTCTAGCTGCCTAGGTATTTTTACCTGATTTATCATCAAGGCATTTGATGAGAGCCTTACAGATTCTGGAACAAGAATGTCGACAGCTTCAGTTTAGTATTTTTGCCTTGTTTAATGCTACAAGGCCATATTAATGTGATTTACAGCTAGTCACAGAAATTGTGACCCTTATGTATAGTCAAAGGAAGTTTTTCATACATCAATACAAATAGAGGGTGGGTTTTTTTTGAAAGCCCTAGGTTAAGGCTGCTTTCTTTCCTTTTCAGATGAGTGATGTATCAGCAGGGGGAGCTACTGTATTTCCTGAAGTAGGAGCTAGTGTTTGGCCTAAAAAGGTAAGATGAGGAGTTTTAATGCATGTTAGATTCTCCTCTTCCATTTTCCCTCCATTAAATCCAGCTATGAGGAACTGTATATTTAGATATTTAAAATGAAAATTTCAAAATGAATTGATTTGAAGAGTACTGGAACATCAATCCTGCAAACACTTAAGCTATACCACTTATTTCAATGGAGCTATCTATGCAAGTAAAGTTACATGAATTTGAAGTCTCAAATCTAGCTGTGCTTGTGTAGTGTTTCAGTTTGTGCTGTTTTGCAAAATTGACTCCACATGTAGTCTGTTGAAAGCAGTAGGTCCAAAACATAACTAACTGTGATTGGGTCACTCTGGTTTGGAGGGGAAAGAGACTGGTCAAGCAGTGCACAGAGTATAACTTCTTTTTTGAAAACAATCGAACACTAGATTGATTTTTGGCATGGTAAGTATAGACGTGGTCTCAGCCTTAACAGTATTTCTTGGTTTTCTGAAGCTTTGCTGAACTTGGATGTTTTGGAAAGATCCCACACTTAAGTAAACGGTCATGGGATAAGAGAATGTTTCTGATCTTTTAAGCAGTTATCAATCTATGAGAGGACAAAGGGTAATAATAAATAGTTGGTCAGTTTTCCAAATGGAGAGTGGTAACTAGTGTCTTGCAGGGTCATACTGGCACTAGGGATGCAAACGAGTAGTCAAGTATACGGTTAACTGATAAGCCTAGTCTTATTGGTTAATTTTGAATACTTGCCTTCATCTCCCCCCATATCAGAAACAGCAAAGGGGGGGAGGGGTGCAGGAGTCCGCTTAAAAGCCAGCTTCTCTTCCCTCCCCCACCCCCCTCATCCCTGGCTGCTCGGCATCTGCTCTGTGGTGCTCTCTATCAGGGGCAGCAGGAAGCTGGTCTCCATGGGGAGGTAGTTTTTAAACTGGCTCCCCTTATGGACCAGATCCTGCCTGGTACCCCATGCTGAGGCTTCTTGATACAGAGGCATGGCAAGGGGCTCCCCCGGAGTGGGGCAAGAGCATACTGGCTGCTGGCTCTGCCCGCAGGGACTATAGAATAGTCAAGTAATCACTAAAAATTCATTGGGTTATTTGACTACTCTATTACCTCCCCCTATCTAACATCCTTAGCTGGGACCAATTCTATTCAACATATTCATAAATGATCTTGAGAATGAGGTAAACAGTGAGGTGGCAAAATTTGCTCATGAAGGTCACTGAAGTCCAAAGCTCATGAACTTCAAAAGAATCTTTTAAAATTTGGTGACTGGGCAACAAAATGGCAGGTTAATGTTAATGTTAGTGCAAAGTAATACATATTGGAAAACTATAATCCTGACTACACGTTCAAAATGATGGGGACTAAATTAGCTATTACCACTTGAGATCTTAGTCATTGTGGATAGGTCTCTGAAAACATCCACTCAATATGCAGCAGCAGCAAAGTAAACAATGTTAGGAATCATTTAAAAAAAGGATACTGAATAAGTCCGAGAATATCTCTTTGCTTCCATATAAATCTATGGTATGCCCTCATCTTGAATAAAGCATGCAAATGTGGTCATTTCATCTAAAAAATATCTTCTTATTGGAAAAGGTTCAGAAAAGGGCAACAAAAATGAGGGGTTTGGAACAGCTGCCATATAAAGAGAGATTGATTAAGGCTGGGACTTTGCAGTTTAGAAAAGAGGAGACTAAGGGGGAATATGAAACAGGTCTATTAAAATCATGACTGGTGTGGAGAAAGTAAATAAAGGGAAATTATTTACTTGTTCCCATAACACAAGAACTAGGGGTCACCAAATGAAAATTCATAGGTGGTAGGTTTAAAACCAAAGGAAGCATTTCTCCACACAATGCACAGTCAGCCCATGGAACTCTTGTCAGAAGCTGGAAATGAGTGACAGGGAAGGAATCTGTGACGGGGTATTAGAAGCCCGCATGACTCGGGGCCGGACCCGGAACAGGGTGGCAGAAGGGCGATCCATCTTGTCCCCGCACCAGGAGAAAAGCCGGTGACAGACTGAGCCAGGGAGCAGTGGCCTGTCCACTGGTCGCGCATGCGCCTTGGGTGCCGGAGGAGAAGACCCTGGCGCATGTTCAGGAGAGCGCGGCCCTGTGAGTGACTGCGGGGGCGGGGAAGACGGGGGAGGCAAGATGCTGGCGCCTGTGCAGAAGGGGGAGGGGGGACATTCAAAAAGAAGGAAGGATGGTGCAAGAGGGGGAAGGAGGAAGATGGAGAGGAGGGAAGCTGGAAGTCGGTTAGAGGCATTGCTGGAGGGAAGACCGGACGAACGGAGGTGAGGAAGTAGCCCAGAGCGGGTGGCTGGAGCCCTGCTTGCAGGCTGATGAGTTACAGCGGTTAGCCCCATCAGCCAGGTGGAGGGTGGACAGACAGGACACTCCCACCTTAGGGACCTGGGCTGGGGCCTGGAGAGAGGGTGGGCCCAGGCCCCCCCTCACACCCTACTTGGGGTAACAAGTTAAAGCAGAGTTGTGACACTTAATCAAGGAATTGCTGTCGGGCATTCTGTGTAGAAGAGAAAGGAAAGGGGGCAGACCCTCAAAAAAGGGAAGGGGGTTTAATTGTGCCCCTTCACAGAATTATTTAAGGATTCCCTGTTCTGTTCATTCCCTCTAGGGCACCTGGCATTGACCTCTGTCAGAAGACAGGTTACTGGGCTATATGGACCTTTGGTCTGACCCAGCATGGCTGATCTTATGAAAGGCACTAGTTGTCACTGGGAAACATGAATGGTGTTTTTGGGGGGGTTTTGCCATTTAATTTCCTAGTTTATGGGATTTTGTTTTCTGTTAAAGACAACTTCCGATAATCCGGCACCTTTGGGACCAGGGGTGCCGGATTATTGGATATGCCGTAGTACCGGAAGTGGGACTGAGATGGGTCGGGGGGAGGGGGCAGTTTGGCGGGGAACTGCGCAGTGTGGGCAGCACTCCAGCTGCTCTGCTCCCGGCTTCCCCAAGTCCGCCGCTGGTCAGTTTCAGGTGCTGCTGGGTTGGTCCCGCAGCGCCGCCCCTCACCTGAATGGCTCTGTGGGATCAGTCTGGCAACACTCCAGCCGTTCTGCCCCAGGCTTCCCCAACTCCGCCACTGCTGAAACTGACCAGCGTGGGACTTGGGGAAGCCGGGGGCAGAGCAGCTCCAATTGTCCGGCTGGCCAGAGCACTTCCGGGTTCCAGTTGGTGCCAGACTATCGGGAGTGCCGGACCACTGGATGCCGAACAACTGCAGTCCTACTGTAGTGGAAATGATAGTCATTGTGGCAACTGACCACAGAATGCAGGACAAGTGCCATACTCCCTCCCCAGTCAGCTCAGTATCACAAGTTTTCCTGCTTTTTCAGTTCAGTCACTTTCTTAACTAGTAGATTAAACTATCATCAAAAACTGGTGCGGCACTGCAGCAAACTTTGGTTCCAGGTGCTTAGCGTTAGTTAAGTGCTTTGAGTTTCTTTAGAATTGTGCAGAAAACATATTTTAACATCTTTTGTATTAATTTAAATGAATGTTAAGTTTACATTTCAACAGGTTGTCCATTTAACTTTTTAAATCAAATTCAGTTTTTTGAAATCACTGATTAGCCCTGACAGAAGTAAACTTTGTATTACAGAGTAAAATATTATGTTTGTATTGAAATGTGCAGGGAACAGCTGTATTCTGGTACAATCTTTTTCCAAGTGGAGAAGGAGATTACAGCACACGGCATGCAGCCTGCCCAGTACTAGTTGGAAATAAGTGGGGTAAGTATCTATACTCTGATTTTAATATTTGTGTTACTTCATTGCTTGTGGTAGGATACAGCAGAGCCACAGTTGTAGTACCTAGCTACTTCATTCCAAGACTTTCCCACTTTGGATTTAGTATGTTAAATTTCAGGATATTGCTTTAACATATTTGCGGGTGGGGGAGGAGAGGAGCTTTTCTTGATGTGCTGATATATGCTTAATTTAAATAGAAATTCTTACTATTACGATTTGTCTCTCATAGTGTCCAATAAATGGATCCACGAACGTGGTCAGGAATTCCGAAGACCGTGCACTTTATCAGAGTTGGAATGATGCAAACTCTTTCCCAGTCCTATACTCGTCTGTGTAAAATGTGTCTCCCTGATTATCTTTCAACAATTTTTTAGAATTGACTAACACACACTCCACTAGATTCAGTCTCCCGCCACATCCAGTATGTCATCTGAAGAAATACCTACATTGTTTTAGTTCACTCTACAATATCCCTTTTAAAGTTTTATATAGAGAATATATTGAGGGTTGTGGTTTTAGTTTTTCAAGATAGAAGGACAAAATCAGAGTCGGGGTGATTTGATCTATAGTATCCTTTACTCTGTAGAATCTCTGATCAGCATGGAAAGTCAGTATATGACTTTAGTCCTCATAAGCTTGAGTTTGCCAGTGTTAAAACAACATGAACAATCTAATTTCAAACAGACTCCTTTGGAGGGTTGCATTAAGCCAATCTTTAGGCCTGTGGCTCCAAACTATCAACTCTGTAGCGTGCCTGACCACTAGAATTGAACTGTGGGCATAGTTTGTTTCTCTCTGCGTGACAGGTTACCTTTGTGCCTCATAGCCTGTCTTTCCACTGCTACAAAATCTAGGGTTGACAGACTTGTAAATTCTCTCATATACCTTTACAGTGAATTTGACTTGTAACCCCGAGAATGTGAGTGAGAGCCAGTAGACATATAAATGCAGGTATTTTGGCTGTGCTGTCTGACACCTGTGTACATTAGAACAGCCAGATGGAATTCATGACCTGCTTTCCAGGTCTAGTTTTAATGACTTAGTGTATCAGTTTAAAAAAATGCTGCTTTCTTTTAGTAATAAACTTTTTACATGCATTTCTTGTACAGTGGGAGGGGGACAATACCATTGTGGACTAATCAAAACATTGTGCCTTAGGAGACTGGAATTTCAAATTGGTTATGAGGTAATGTGCAAGCCTCAAAGACTTATTTGTGAAAAGCCAAATTTTCTAATGCTGAAGTCTTTTGCGACAAAGGCAATCTATTTATAATCTTAATTCTTTTTATTTTGATATGTTTTGATATGTTGTAGACATTGAATGCATGCCGTAACTGTCAGGCCTTTAACTCTGGACTGAATTCACACAGGATGTAAATGAATGTAAAAATGAGCTACATCACGACCTAGACCATAGGTTCCCAAACTGGGGGGCGGACCTCCCCTGGGAGGGGGGGGGGGCATGAAGAAATTCCAGGGGGGAGGGGGCATGAGGCAACCCAGTCACCACATAACCCCCTCCCCCTCCCCAAGAGAGATCCCAGTTCAAGTAAAAAAAACTCAGAAAATACCATGTGAAGAATACTCAGGCTTGCTGGGGGTGCAGGGAGGACGGAGTGTCCCAGGCACACTTTAAAATGGCTGCCTTAAAAGGACGATGCCTGCTCTGCCCTTAAAAGGGCAATTCTTTTTGGTCAGCAACCTCCCCCCCCCCCCCATCCTAGAAATTAAAGGGGCAGCGACTGTTTTTTTCGGCCCTGATCGGTGTGGATGTGGGATTTTTTCCTGCTCAAGTTTCGCTGCTATTTGGGAGAGGGCGGGGGGTAGAGGAAGCATGAGAATTTCTCAAATCAAAAAGGGGGCGTGATGCCAAAAAGTTTGGGAACCACTGACCTAGACTGACTGAAGGTAGCCTGCTAATCTTGGATTATGAAATACTGAAAATTTACTAGTGTAGTGGCAAACCCTGAATACTGAGGCAAACCCCATTTCAGATAATTGGATTTTCTACCTGAGTGAAAGCCTGAAGAGACATTCCTACTGTTAACCTATTACAAATACTTTGAGAATGGGGATGCAATTTAACAAGGTACTAAAGATTACTTTGGATAATTCACATCTCCACAAGGATTATTATAAAAAGTTAAATCAAGTAATGTATTGCTTAAATAAAATCTAGCAAAAAAATAAGCCCCAACATAATTCTCTGAATTTTGACCCTTTAACAAATGTTTTCATTTCTCCCCCTCCCCCATGCTCTATTTCAGTCCTCCTGTAAATTATGATGTAAATCCCCTCATCTAAGTTTGTCACTCAGCTTTTTTCTTTCTTTCAACTTTTTGCTCTCCATTCCTTTTATGCACTCTAGTTTGATAACTGTGGCTGCAGTAAGTCCTGCAATATTCAGGAAAGTAATAGAGTGGACATGGAAAAGTTTCATTTGAACAAGAGGAGAAAAGTAACTTAAATGTTGGTACTCTAAGAGCTTGACAAACAGTTGTCAGGCACAAAGGCCAGAACACCTCCATTTCAGATACCCAGGCTATATAATCAGTTTCTCTATTTAGATACACCCCAATTAGGTGTGGCAGCTAGTAGTTAATTTGTATTTTCTTCTTAACCAAAAAGGCTCTCAATTTTTAAAATTGTTTTTAAAAAATAGAACTTAAAAGAAAAGAGGGAGAGCCCAAACAATGCTGTATCCATTGCTTAAACTGGAAGAAAGCCAGACTTTGCTCCAACCCACCCTTACTTTGAGTCAGCAGTAGTGAGAAGATGGGGGGGGGGGGATTGCTTACCAATCTGTAACTCTCAACTCTGCTCAAGCAAAGGTAAATATATTCCCTCCCTCAGAAGATGGCTAGAGATTTGAGGAGGGTAACAATGGTTTGCAGCTAACTAGACATCAGTTGAGAAGTTCAGAGTCTTTCTGCCCACACATCAATAAGAATTTCTCATGTTCAGACTTTTAAAGAAAAGTTTCTAAGTAGCACTGTCTGAGGATTGAGTGCTTAAATTGCATGATGCTTAAGATCTATCAAATTATTTTTAAATGTGTCATCCATTTTCAGTAAGTGAAATTGTTTTTCCTACTAGTGTAAATGTTCCATTGGATAAAGTTCCATAAATGTGTTAAATCATTTAAAAACTAAAGCCTTCCAAGCCTGGTTAGTAGGAAAAGAAACTTGCTTTGTTGATGAAGACCTATGTTTGATCTCTCCCGCTTACAGATTTAATACTGTGTAAATGACCTAGTACAGCTGCTTGCGCCTTATTAATTAGCTTTTTAAAAAGCTTTTGCATCAAGAGTTTGGCTCCTGTGTGAATGCAGTGTAGTATTAAATATGAATGACAACTATCTGGCTCACAGTGACTGACATTTGAGGAATTGCCTTACTATTCAATTTTGTAAAGTTTTTTAATGTAAAGAACAGGCTTAAAATAAAAGTCACTGCCATTTACAGTGAAAATTCTCCACATCAAAACTTTTCTTGTGGTTTGTTGCTGTCCATTTGTCAGAAATATGGTTTCTAGAAACTCAATGGCCCTATTCTGTAATTTCAGTGTGTATATGCTTGTATCCTATGTTTCTAAATGAGACTGAAAGGACCAAGGAAGAACAATGAAAACTGTCAATGAACAGTAGTACCCAGAAGAGCTTCAAGGCTTCTTTTCATCTAAATACACAACCCTTTCGTTAAAGTAAAAACAGTTGTAAAAGTTGCTTGTGCCTAGAATTACAGGAGGAGATTGAAATAGACTGTTTAATGGCTCTTTTATAAAATATATGCCCTACATATCTTTCTGGGGTTTGTTTCATTTTGTAGTAGTGATATTTTTAGCGACTTGACTTTTAGGCAGCTGTCCAAAAATTCGGTTTTCAGGGCTTTTTGAAATAGTACTGTTTCTTAGTGTGTTAAGCACAGTAGGGATCTTTAGTATGCATGAGGCAAGTTTGCATAAACCCTTAATGTGCAGCACATTAAGTGTGCTTTAGAAATCACATCCTGTAGTCAGATCAGTGTTTCACAACCAGCGGTACAAGTACCCTTAGGGCTACTCGAAGTGTGGGGGGTATGTCAACACAACTGAAATTTCAAGAAAACTGAATTTTTGTTTGAAGTTCTACAGTGCTTTATTATTTTTGTACTTTTTACACCTTAAATTTCATCACCTGCCCAGCTACAATGAAGTTGTTTAAACAAATGTGTTGCAAGGGTAGAAAAAAAAATCTATCTGAAAACTGTAGGCACTGGGACTACATATTTTTTTTGAAAAAGAGGTACTTTACCAAAAAAACACTGGTCTACATTATTACTCCAGTAGTCTCCCTGGGACACCAAACAGTTTTGGTACAGGGGTGGGAGGGCTTTTTCAATTAAAACCAAAATCAGAAGCTATAAATGTTTCCCAATGAGAAGTTGAGTGCAATCCAACTAAGTTGATGTTATGTGAACCTGTGAACTTGTACTAGAAGGCTGCAAGAGGAATGTGGCCTATAAAGGGTTTCTAGCCTAATCAAAAGAGTAGGATGTGGGTAAGGAGACAAGGAAGGGTGTTGGAACTTTTGCTACAAATTTCCTTTCAAACATTGTAAATGTTTGCTTTATATAAAAATAAAAGTTTTAGGCCAGTGTTTCCCAAATGGTGTTCTGTGCAAGCCTAGGGTTCTGTGAAGTGAAAATAGGGGTCGGGGATTCTGCAAAATTCTTTTGAGTTCAAAAGGGCTCCATAGCCAAATAACACTGGGAAACACGGCTTTAGGCTGTTCATGCGAAGGAGTAGGTGAGGAAGAGCCCATGGCACCAATAAAGGCGGGGAGTGTACCTCTATGTCCATGCTGTTCTCTAACCTTGCACTGTTTCCACTGGATGCTACAGGGGTCTTAAACCACAAGCATTATCCAGATGAGATGCTAAAGAAAAAGCAATGCAATGTTATCCCATAAATCAGCAGTCTGCAGGATTCATAGTGTTTGCTTATTTAAAGAACACTTGCTATAGGTGCTGTTGCTAGGCCTAAAAAAAAAAATCTTTTCCTAAACCTGAGCTGCAATTTTGTTAATGTGTTATTTCAAGGGTATTGCGGACCTAGAGTTTTGGTTCCAAGCATTACATTTGCAGCTGGCCTGAGTCAGGGTCAGCCCACAGGCACTAGGGTGGGGAATCCAATGGTGCAGTCTTAAAATTTAAAAACCAACTGTTTAGTGTTTGAAAAGTCTAGCATGAACTAGCAGAAACTTTGATCCCCTCTTTACAGTCTAAGGGTTTGTCTATATGATGTAACATGCATGCTGGCAGATGATTTCTGATGCACCCTAACATACATTAAAGGGTCGTGCAGGTGCTGCTGAAGGTGAACACAAACATTCCCCAGAATGCTTCAATAGAGTGGAACACTCAGCATGTCTGCAGGGACCCATTAACATTAAAACAAAGTGTAGACATAATCCTTTGTCTCCAACTTTCTTCCATGCACACTAGCACTGCAGCAGCCATTCATTACACATTACCTTGTCTTCATATGAAGAGTCTCCAGTTGCTCCCTGCCCAGACCTAGTGCTGCACCTTTCTTTAGTCAGCTGTATCTGAACTAATGAATATTTTTGCAAGACTATTTAGTACTTAACTATATGCTATGAAATACTTGCAGCCATTTTCCCCCTCTGAAAGTATACTACATAATGTACAGCTGCACAACTCGGGAGCAAGGATATATTGTGAAAGAGATCCAAATGTAATTTGTCTATATTCCTTGTTTACAGTTTGCAAAGTTATGTATATTATAAAAAAAAAAATCTATTGACTGTCTAAGAAGAAGAGACTAGAAGCCACATTCTTAAGAGTGATTGCTCATGTGCATTCCAAGTTAGGTGTGTGTGTGCCACATGCGTAGTCATTGGAAAGCTTTTCCCCAGCAGGAACTCATAGTTGAGTAATAGAGACCCCCTAGAGCAGTGGTCTCCAACCTTCTTACACCCAAGATCACTTTTTAATGACAGAACAAGCCAAGATCTACTGCCCCACCCCTTGCTTGAAGCCCCACCTTCTCTATTCTCCTCCTCTCCATTGCTTGCTAGCCCCAACCCTTATACTGCTGCTTTTTTTCCCCAATTCTGTAGGGAGAAGTTTTTCCAACATTTGGCCTGTTTAGACTGGACCAAATGTCAGGAAAAACCCCTTATTTTGGAAGCCCCCTTATTCCTTGTGGAAAGATGAATATAGGGGTAACTGAAAGATCATGTTTGCTCTTCCACTAAAAGAAGTGGAAGAACAAATGCATCCCTGGATGCAGAAGAGGTTTTCTGGGATATCTCTAGAATCCTGAAAAACTTGTGCAGTCTAGCTGTACCCTCGCTGGGTTGAGACAGGATGTGTAGGCTCTGGGGTGGGAATGAGGGATTTTGGTGTGGGAAGGGGTGAGAGGTGCAAGCTCTGGGAGGAAATCTGGATGCAGGAGGAGATGGATAAGGGACCACTGGCTTGGGGAGGGGGTGCCAGGCTGGGCAGTGTAGGAGTCAGATGTAGGGTTAGGGTACTAAGCAAGCCCCAGACTTCTGGATGTGAAGGTTCAGGAATTTGGGTTGGGGTATGTGAGGGGCTCAGGGCAGGAGGTTCCAGTGTATGATAGGCTCAGATGTAGGGTCTGGGGGTTTGTTGACCAGGCTTCATTTTCAAATAAAATACTGTTTCAAACAAAAAGTTTCTGCATTCTTTATTTCTGAGAAGGATAGGGAACCTGTTTTGAGTCAGGGGGTCACTGACCCACAGAAAAGTCAGTTGGGGCCCCACAAGTGAGATGCCAAAAAACCCTCCTCCAACCCACCCCCCTCCAAGCTTCACTAATGTGGCCCCAACTGTGTTGGTGGGAGCAGGGGACATAGTACTGGGGAAGGGTGCTAGTGGGTGCTTTGGCAGGGGACGGGGCCAGTGGGGATAGAGTTCTGTGGTTGGGGGGTGGGGAGAGGGTGCTAGTGGGGACAGATTTCTGAGGTAGGGGGGAGGGAATGGGGCCAATGAGGCCCCTGCACCTGCTGCCTCCCAGGATTCTTCCTCCCCCCTCCTCCCCAGAGGTAAGCTGGTGCATGCCTCCTGCAGCACAGTCAAACCCCTGTGTGCGCCTGCCCTGGGGCCAAACCTCCCTCCTGCAGCGCAATCAGCCCCCTCCGTGTGCCTGTCCTGGGGCCAACCCCCGCTCCTGGCGCAGGGAAACTGCTGCACTCCTCCTCCAGAGCTGATGCCCCCCCTCCTGCAGCATGCCACAGAGCTGTGGGAGCGGAGTAGCCAGCGCACTTCTGGAATCCCCAGAAGTGGCGCGAACCTACAGGCAGGACTTCCATCCACCCCGCAGGAAGCCGGCACTACACTGGAGGTAGGTAGTGGGGCTTCTCGGGGGTGGGGGGAAAATGCAGGGTAGGGAGGGGCCTGAACACCTTGCAATCGACTGGTTGGTGACCACGGCCCTACCCTATCCCCATTAACCCTCAAAGGAGGTGCTACAACTGAGATTAGTGACTCAGGCCACAAGGCCATGCTGCCCTGTGCGGATGCCATGGATATTGACTTTGGGACTGTGGCCAGGAGGCCTCAGGGAGTGATGACTGACTCTGCCCGTTGTGCCTCTCAACCCTTCAAGAAGTGGGTGTTTTACTGACTGTGGCTGCTAGGTTGGACTCTCATCAGAGATGGGGTGTACTTCTAGGTTCTGAGCCATAGGGAATGAGCCACATGGGGTAGAGCACTCTTTGAGGGGCCTTAGAGGCCTAACACCTTGCCCCTGAAGGGACTGAGCAAACCCACCCCATGACAGTCACCTACTAGTGCCAAGGAAGCCCACTATAGAACCAGAACCCCAATGCGTTCACACTCGTGCAAACAAGAAACCCATGGGTTTGCTCTCAAAGAGCTTACTACCTATGTAGAAGACATGAGTCAACATGTTGGACAGATGGACTTTGATTAATGTAATACCTTTCCCTGTCATCTATTTGAGTCATTTCAGATGTTAAGGTCTTTGAAGGGATTTTGCCTTCCTCCCTGGGTCTAAAATAATTTGCATGGTAATAGTACTCTACAAGTAAGAGATAATATTGTCAAGGATATCAAAGCTCATTTCTGGACCTGGAGGTTGTATGATTCAATATCCACAGCAGGCAACGGGTTGATGCAAAAGACAGTGTGGAGTTCAGGGAACATTATGTTCGTGGGAGGGGTAGTCAAGTGGCTTAAATTGAAGAGGCACTATTGAAAACCAAATTGTGGGCTTTTCTATTCAGTCTGAATGCTATTGAATGATGAGTGCCTAGTGCCTTTAAAAGGATGTTAACATTGACACTGAATTTGCACGAAGGAAAGGTATCCATGCCTGTGTTCAAGATATCAGCTACGAAAGAAGCCAGAAGATATGAAGGACAAATTCTCTAACTTCATTATACACAAAATAGTGAAAAGAAACAATACAGACTTACATGGATCTAGTCTACTAAGTGGGGTAGTTAGCACAGAAAATATAGGAACACCTAGAGTGATGCTAGTATGGCAACGTATGTAGTCAATGCCAGCCTGCCCTTCCTACAATTCCTTCTTACCGCTAGTGACAGTCATTGGAGCTAGCTCTTCTCTTGCCTTGAGCAAGTGATAGTTGTTAAAGTTTTCAGTTAGTCTTAGGAGTTGATAGTTCTCTGCAGGGAGACTTTCTTTCCCTTCCTGCCGGGGATTGGGGCATGCCTTGGCCCTTAGCTCTACAGTTTTAAATCACGCAAGGAGTGTGTGAAGTTTATGCCCACAGGTGACCCACAATTCCTGCCTTAAGTGTTTGGGAGTGGCTCATGTTACAGATAAGTACAAGATTTGCAAGCCCTTTACATAAAGAAAGAACATGTAGAGATAGGGAGTTTTGCCTTCAAAATATCTTGATGGAGGTCTCCATCCCCATTTAGAGGTACAGGACCAGATTAGTCAGCCTGTGTGCCATTGTTGGCACGGAGTGCACCAGTTCCATGTAAGGAGTCTGAGAAGACCTCTCAGCACCTGCACTCACAAGCAACAGAGGCCACGTCACATTCTCCAGTACAGAAGAAGCAGCAGAAGCAGGAAAGAGGCAGGTCCCCTACTTCAAAGGCGCAAAAAATCTCTAAAGGATCACATCTGGAGCTGAAGCACCTAAATAACCCACCCTCTCTGCACTGTCAACTCCAGCACTGAAGCTGGTCCCGTGGAATCTGGTACTGGTGGACTCTGTGTAACGAGTCATATGGGAGATGTGGATATGCCTTCCACTCCTGAGACATACAAGGTGGCCTGGAACCTCATCAAGCTAACCTCCGGTTGCTCAGCATCTCTGGCCAGACAGTCAGCTCTGGTACCAAGGCCTGTACAGTCGAGGAAGAAACCCCCTATACTGCAGAGGTTGTCTTCCCCTCAGTCCTGGTCACCAAATAGGGCCTGTTTACCGTGGCACCGATCCTGGGGTGGCTCCTGTACAAGGCAGAGTCTTCCCAGTGATCTGACTCCTTCCCAAAGGCACCAGTGTGGCACGGTACTACTCCCCTCTATGGTCTCTGCATTCCACCTCTGCATCCAAGTTGTAACCAGAGTCGCGCAGGTCCAGAAGAAGACACACTCGATACATCACCCAGGGAGGAGGCAGGAGCTTTTGGTGTCATGGCCTCATCAGTGGCTGGCACCACCTCCGTGGCCCTTTTGAACCTCCTCGGCCTATCACGAAGTGCAGACTGTTGGTGGCCTCTGTCAGCAGGGGCACCCTGTCAGCAGTCTTAGGAAGAGAGCATGCCATAGGGGTACAGTCTTCTGAGCAGACTGCGTCTGGTTGCAGATGCCTGCAACTCAGCCATATGGAGTGCTTGTACAGTCCTATTCAGTTCAGAGTCCCCAGCTGGGGCAACAAGTGGGCCTGTGCTTTGGGGTGAACTAATGGCACTGGGTTACTGGAGCACCCCCACACCCACTACTGTCCCTGGATAAGCATTTTGGTAGTGGTGACCGTGGGCATGTGCCTTTGGTACCGGGCCTGGTGCTGGATACTGACTGAGGGAGGTGGAGTTTCTGGGGCTTTCCTCCACATTGTCTCTGGATGAGGCGATAGCTGGTTCCATGACGTTGTTGCCTTCTATGGACAAAAGGAACTTCTGAGGTGCATCTGAGTGGTTAAACACTGGAATAAGTTTCCTAGGGAGGTTGTGGAACCTCCATCTCTGGTGCTATTTAAGAGCAGGTTAGATAGATATTTATCAGGGATGGTCTAGACCCGTGGTCCCCAACCCGGTGCCCGCAGGCGCAATGGCGCCCGCCGGGCCCTTTACATGTGCCCACGGAGCAATCTGGGCTGGCCCCGCCCCCGGGCATGTGGCAGGTGCCAGCCCTGGGCGCATGGCTGGCCCCGGCCCTGGGTACACCGCGCGTGCCGGTGCCGAACCTGACCCCCGCCCCCGGGTGCGCCGCGTGTGCCCTGGCCCTGGTGCCGGCCTTGGCCCCGCCCCTGCCCCCGGGGGCGCTGCACGTGCCCTTGCCGGCCCTAGCACCGGCCTTGGCCCCGCCCCTGGGGGCACCGCGCAGCCCTTGCCGGCCCTAGCACCGGCCTTGGCCCCGCCCCTGGGGGCACCGCGCAGCCCTTGCCGGCCCTGGCGCCGGCCTTGGCCCCACCCCCAGGGGCGCCACACTGGCCCCAGCCCCAGCTCCGGGGGCGCCGTGCAGAACCTGGGTAGCCCCTGCCCAGGATCGCGGCACATGCTGGTGCCGACCTCGGGCATGTGGCGCATGCTTGGCCCCGCCCCCAGTCACATGGCCTGTGAGCGGCCCCGCCCCCATACGCGCAGCGCGTGAGCAGCCCCACCCCCAGGCGCCCGGCAGCCTCAAAACGTTGGGGACCACTGGTCTAGACAGTACTGGATCCTGCCGTGAGGGCAGGAGACTGGACGTGATGCCCTCGTCATCTCCCTTCAAGTTCTAGTGTTCTATGATTCTATGGCTCAGAACTTGGGCCTACAAGTCAAGGAGTCATAGAAGACATATATCGGATGGTGGACATTTTGTCACCGGGGAGCCTTCTAGGACTGCCATCCTTTTCTCAAGCAGATCTCCTCGACCATGAAAGCCTTGTGGCAAATCCCAGCATCAGTTTCCCCTAACTGCCAAGGAAGTTGAGCATTGGTACTTTGCCCTGTTTCAGGGATATCAGTAAACACGCCCGCATCCAGGTATCTTGATTGTCAATCTGGCTAATGCCAAGGAACAGCAAGGTCAACAGGGCCTGACTCCTAAGTCCAAGGCCTCCAAAAAGTTGGACATTCTTAGTAGGAAGGTTTATTCATCTGGCAGTCTCCAGTTTAAAATTGCAAACCAACAGGCAGTTCTGGGCCACTACAATTATAATTCATGGGCAACCATGGATAAGTTTAAGGAGCTCCTGCCTGTGGACTTGAGGAGGGCAAGGTGATCTCCCGAACCTTCCTTCAGGCATCCCTTGATACTATGGACGGACTTTGCCTCTTGCACAATGTCTACGGGCATTGTTATGAAACGTAACTCATGGCTCCAGGTGTTGGGCATTCCCCCAGAGGTCCAAAATACAATTCAGGACCTGCGGTTTGATGGCTCAGGCTGGTTCGCAGAGCAGACTGACTCGAGGCTTCACAGCTTGAGACAGAGCAGGGCTACGTTCAAGTCCTTGGCGAAGTATAAGCCAGCTACCCAGCGTAAACATTTTAAGCCACTATCGGTACCATGCTATTACCCCTCCCACCAGAGGCAGGATTTGAGTAGAAGGGGCAATAGAAGGAATAGTAGACAACCCCCTCCCTGCCAAGTGTGAACAGTAACGGGGAGGGGGGGAGGGAATCAAGGCTGTCCCTCATATAGGCAGTTGCCTGGGCCTAGGAAGAACTTTTGAAGATGTATCTGAGGGTGGCTTACCACTCTAGTTCCTGGATCCTGTCCTGATGATTGGAGACCAGTTATCCCACTTTTAGGCTATGTCTACACTGGCGCGATCTAGCGCCAGAAGTATGCAAATGAGACTAAGCGTGGAATATTGTCAAGCCTCATTTGCATATCTAATGAGTCGCCATTTTTGTAGAAGAGGCTCTTGTGCCAAAAAGAGTTGTCTACACTGCCCCTTCTTGCGCAAGAAAAACCCTCTTGCGCAATGCCGTTATTCCTGAAAATAATCCACGTAACAGCGATGTTCTTCGAGATGTTCTTCGAGATGTGTTGCTCATGTCCATTCCACAACCCTCCCATCTCTCCTCTGTTGGAGTAACTTCCAACAAAAAGGAAACGAGGGAGGGTGCGGGTTGGCAGTGGACTGTATACCTTGCCATACAGGCGCCACTCTAGGGGGGTCTCCTCTGCTGACCTACGTGTTCCTGTTAGGGAAAAGCTGTTTAATGACTGCTTGCAGCACATATACACCTAACTTGGAATGGACGTGAGCAACACATCTCAAACACCAGTTCTGGAAGGTACAGAACCACCTTTACTGGATGAGCTAGCTGCTCAACGGAAGAAGGGATTTGGACATCAGAGATAATTCAGTTTTATCCCAATTGTACAGGCAATGTGCATACAGCAATCCTGTTTTGTATGAATGATTTGTATTTATTTATTTAATTGTGTTACACTGAAGCTGGATTCTCAGTCCAGTCTTTCTGGATGACATCTCTAGAAACGTGGTTCAAATGAACCTTCACTCATCCAAAACAGAGCAGATGCCCTGAAATTGTTCTGTGTGCAGCCACTCACACCGTGTTATAGCATAGCATTCCAGTAAGTAAACTCCGCCATTTCTCTCTCTGTAAGACCGTGAGGCTCATCAGCTGTCTAACCAAAAATCTTGCAGATCCAGATTGGCCCAAGCGGGCAACTACCATTGAAGTTTAGTTGTAAAGTCACAAGGGCAGAACTAGACTCTGAATATAGCTTTTTAAAGTGTGAACGCTGAATTCATTTGAGATGGGTCTCTATTTCGAGAGCAATAAATCTTTATCATTCTTCATTGGTTTTCAATAGTTCAAGCCATTTAGGAATATCTTGAAGCTGTGTGAACAGATGGTCCAGTCCTGAAACCCCTTTTCTCAATGGGTCTTTACTCACAGTAGAATGCTCACGATTCTATTGCTTTGTGAGAGCAATGACTACCTCTAATAGGAGGCTTTGCAGGCTCAAAGCATAGTGAAAGGTTACTGGCATTCTCTACTGCACTTCATAACAAAATCATTTAAACTACCAGCGTGGCTTGTAAATAAGTCACTAATTTTCATACCTCCAGCAGAGCTTGTGCTGCTAGAAAATCTGGCCCTAAAAGTTTAATAACTTAGCGATGCCACTATTCTCAGTAACACATTTCAGGCTACCTGCAGCCTTAGGAAGACAGCAGTCCACTGCATCAGATTGGGAAAGTATTTTTTTATAACCAGAGGGACTAGAACAAATGGTTTAAATAATTTCTCCAAAACCTTAGTCTTATCTGGAGGTCAGATGAATCCATTAAGCCGGCTGGATCTCAGGCTCAGGAGGAACAACAATGCTGTGGAATGAAGACATTTAGAGGTGCAGCTTTAAATTGTACAGCATGGATCACTGGTCTGATACGTTTGAACAAGCACGGCTGGCGGTATGTTATCTTTATCACAAAGATTCACATGTGCCCCACGACCATTTTGTCAGGCACCATAATTGATCCTTGGGATTCCCCCATTTGGGGTAGAGTTGGTCAGACTACTGCTACACCAGCTACTGCAGGAATCCCAGCAAACGTGCAAGGAGAAAATGCAGAATCACCATACAGTATGCTGTAATGCTTTACAGGAGAGAATTTGCACCCACAAATGCTGTAGAAGATGCTCTGACTGCAACATTTGGCCTGATGGAAGGCCCACTCAAGTCTGCCTGACCAGGAAAGCCTCCTTGCTGGACAGAGTAGGGACATTCTTGTTGATCTGACACTTGTCTCACTGTCTTGGCATGGACAGTCTCGAGCCTGAGGAGGATTTACAAGTTCCCACCCCACCTCCCAAGACAGGGGAGATTTAAAAAACAAACAAACAGGAAGGGTTGTGTGGCAATCTGTCTAATCCACAAGCAGGCAGGGTGTTTCACTGAACTCATGACTAGCTACCAATCCCCAATGAGCTAATCATGGTCTGATAGCATACTTGAACTGTCATTTGAAGGAGGGACCGTCCCTTCCCCCCTTTAAACACTAATCAGTTCCCTCTGCTGAAGTATTTGAACCATTTCAAAGTATTATGCAACTGTCCTCCGCTCTCCGCTTTTATGAACTGAACTTGGACCAAATCTCCACTTTGTCTGACCTTTGCACTTTCTAATTGCTATGACCTCACTTTGGTTACTGCAGCAGTGTTTAAAGTCCAGCAGAGAGAGTAGTATACGTGCCCTGTACCGAAGATAGCCCAGCTCCATTTCCCACCACACTGCGTGCCTATGCATTAGGGTTTCGGGATCCTGGATTTGTTTGGTCTGACTGCAAGATGAAGCTAATTGTCAAGATGATGGTTCTGTGCCTGGCTCTGAGTCTAGGAAGATGTGATGAAGAAATAACCCCGGACAACACAGTCAACCAAGCACCGGCAGAGGAATCGTCCTCAGCAGACTGGGGCATTGGGAGCCTCCGAAATGGCTTTGAAACTGTTAATAGCTATTTTGATTCTTTTTTAGAGCTGTTAGGAGGAAAAAATGGGGTTTGTCAGTACAGATGTAGATATGGTAAGTGGCCTCTTTCCTTTTTATAGGGCCCCATGGGTTCAGGCACCTGCCCTGTGAATTGGTGCACCTATTTCAGAGCTAGATCTGGTAAGATATTGGCTAGAGGTTTCAAGTTTGAGCTAGAAGAGGGGAAGGGCAAACGCAACTGATACTCTCCCCTGACACAAATCTTGTACATTTTGTATCTGTTTCCAGGGCATATGGCTGAATTTTGCATGTTATTCTCCCAGTACTAAGTTAGCAAGTAAAAAACTAATGGGTGGAGGAGGAATGGATAATTCAACTGTGTGCTGATAACTGAGCCTGGTGTATAGGGACCAAGATGGGGTCCTTTGGATTGTTCTGCTACTAGGGGTAAGGGGAGAGAAGAGACTATGAGTCATCACAAATTTCAATTCTCAGTCATCTAAGGCCCCAAAGCAGGGGACAACTCTTCAGAAGAGGACAAAGACACCCCAGACTAAGGGACCAACCCCAAACAGACTTTGGGACCAAAACACTCAAGAACAAAAGGATTTTGTATAACCCAGTGATGATTTTTGTTTGTTTCTTTAACATGCATCAGGTTTGGTTAGCTAGCCCAGCCTTTGCAAGCACAAAGAGTAAGGGCTCTTCCAGACTTTAGCTCTACAAATCTATTAGCTTGGTAGGTGGAGTTTCAATGACTCACAAACAGCAGACCAGGCAGGTTGCAACAATCACTGCAGCCATCAGGGTTTAATTATTCAGCAGTTCTAAGATTAGTAATGATGGTGGGAGGGGGGAAGAGAACCCAAAGGTAAATAAGATCTCTCTCTTGTCATGGCTACAAGAATCCTTAACACTCAGGACTGTCCCAGAGAGTTGCTGTGTCTTGGACTTTAGAACTTTTTTAAAGGCACAAGTCAATTTGAGACTGGATTTAAGGGGAAAGTTTTTTGGATGGAGTCTAAAATGTCTGTAGACAAAAGCATCCTTGAATATAAAGTTGCTCAACTTGTGCTGAAGAGATCAGGAGATTTGCTACAAGGAACGTTTTACCTCTGAAGGTGGGAGGGAGAGGAGAAACTGGCAGACAAACACTGTCAACAACCTGAGGCCAGAGCTTTGTGACAGTGGCACCCTGTGGGTCTGATGACTCATAAGGGGAGCTCCTGAATGACAGTAGACAGCCATAACTGCCACTATCAGGTAGAACAATGTACATAGAGAGGTTACGAGAAAGGGAGCAAAGGGAGGACAGAGAGGCACCAGTATTTCAACCACCAAAAAACCCCTCTCCCCCCACCTAGCATTTCATTTGTCCCAGCCCTTCAGAAGTTAGGGCTGGGAACACTGTAAGAGACACTTCATCCTTAGCTGACCATTGTTTGAGATTTCCAATTTTTTTCTTTTAAGTAGTTCAATTTAAAAACAAATCCCTCAGTTTATGAGGAGAGTGGTTTTTTTGCTGAAGAAGAAAATACAGACTAGATATTAGCTGCCACACTGCTATTGGGATGTTTCCAACTGTCTCTCAGTCCTGCTACAAAAAGGGGAGGAAACATTAGTGGCTTCATTTGCTGAAAGATGAGGTTGTCCATCAACATGTAAAGCACCTCTCATTGGTTACTCTGACCTGGGAGATGGGAGATATCCATGTAGGTGTGACAAATGCTGAGAGGAAATTCACACCCACATTTGTGCAACACATTAACTCAACATTTTTTAAAAAATGAAAAATTAAGCCAAAATGTTCTCCACCCATCTTACAATTACAACCACCACATACAAATTTAAAATATGCCCACACATAGCAAGTCCCATGTTCTAAAGGCTTTTCATAACAGAGCATTTATGTGAAACCAGGACTCCAGCCAGAGTCGAATGATGTGCTGAAATAGCATAAGAGGGCATGTTTTGAAGCCTTCTCTGGAAATGAATGACTGTCAGTGTCAAACTAAAGATCATAATGGAAAGGATCTTTCAACTCCATTACTAACATCTCAAATTATTAAAGCTTGAAGAATTCACCATTAATGCCAGTTGTTTACTTTTTGGATTCTACTCACTTGGGACAGTGAGTCCACCTTGTGTATATCTAGGGTTCCTATTATTAGGGCAGTATCATAAGACTTGAAATAAATTGGTCAGGGTAACTTTTGGTTCCTCAGCACCAGTGCAGGTTTGTGTTTCTATGCACTGCAGGCCAGTGTGTAAATGTACTAAAACAGAAAACCATTTTATTCAGATTAAGGTTTCACAAAGCCTGTAGTCAGTGTCTGTGTGCCCAAAAGAATCCCACTGATTCAAAAGGAGTTTCAGAGGGCAGGAATGCAGGATCAGGTCTTACGCTGCTTAACAATGGGTCTTTTGATGATCCACATAGTCATATTTGTCCATGCTGTTCTCCCCCAGTTCAGGAATTTGAAGCTGCAAACTAGGGAGGTGGAATCCAAAACATCTGAGATAAAATTAATTTGTTCATAGGAAGAATAAATGCAGGGTCCCTTGACCTAAGCCAGCCACCTGCAACTATAACAGGAATTAAAAGATCAAGTCTCTTTTCCTCAGGACAAGTGTTACAAATTCTTCCTGCTGCTCTTTTTATTTTCAGCCTTGTAACACTGCTAAGCTGCATTGCCAAAATACAGATCAGGACTTAATTATAATGGCCATATCCATCTCATGCTGATAATGACTCTTCCTTCTCCTGGCTGCCAACTGAGGCTATGTCTACACTACGGGTTTTTTCCGGGATAATGTGTCTGTTCTTCTGCTTTTTTTTTTTTTTTTTTTTTAACAGAAGAGCAGACACGCTCTTTTGGAAGCCCTGTCTTCCACCTCCCACAAGGAAGAAGGGCTCTTCTGAAAGAGGAGGTTTTTCCGAAATCTGGCCTAGTGTAGGCGGGCCAAATGGAAAAGCCTCTTCCACAAAAACTATTGAAAAAAGGCATGCAAATTGTGGGGTGTAGTCTAGACATAGCCTCACATGGTTCCTGATTTTTCACCAGCAGAGAGCAGCATTGTGGAGGACTGAGAATGCACATTACATAACCCAAAATAAGTATGTGTGTGTGTCTATGGTTATGTGGCTGTTCACTGAAAAATATTGGCGGGATAGTGAGGCACTTCTGTGGGCAAGGCATTGGTGAAAAACCAAGAACCATATTTACAGGCATCCAAACAAAAGAAGCTTCAAGTAAAACAATTCTCTAGACAGTTTCCCCAACTTCAGATGCCAGGCTCTGTGGGTGAGTGGACAGGTGGGATTTGCAGCATTGTGCAGGTCATTGCCTCTTTCTCAGACCTGTCCCAACATCAAGGGACCTATCTTTAACATTTAAGAGCTCTAGAAGTCATGATTTCCAGACCAGGACTGCATGGGGCTGGGTAAAGATGGGCAGAGTAATTGAGTGTGCCCGGGGCTTGAGTATCCAATGCTGGGGGCCCCACTGTCCCAAGCTTCTGTTGAAAGAAATAAACAGCAGGGTGAAATGTAAAGTCCCTTGTGGAGGGTTCTATTACCAACAATTACACAAAAGTGGATGTCCCCTCTCTTTCCTACTTGAATATTGCCCGGGTGGAGAATGTAGCAGGGACTGAGTAGCTCAGGAGATCTGAGGCAGCTGGAATGCAGAGTCCCCATCTCCCCAAGAAGGCCCGAGAACGCGAGCTGGAGGTGCAGAGCTTGGAACAGTAACTAGGCCCAGCCCAGACCCACCTGATTTAGAAGCACATGGGACCCATATTTGGGTCCATATACAACAGACTGTCCAGTGGGGGGAGGGGGCCAGGCTGTAAACCAGCAATGGTCTGGCCCTTCTTAAAAGGCTACTGATTGCGTGAATTGCAACCGCCCATAGACGCTGTAACTAGGGGTGCAGTGGTGCTGCAGCACCCTAACTTGAAGTGGTGTCTCCTATACACAGGGTTTACAGTTTGGTTCAATGGCTCTCAGCACCCCCACTATAAGAATGGTTCCAATGACACTGCCAATGCCTGACCCTAATGAGGCATTGCCCATTCCCTAGTCCTCAGGGAGTGCTGTGCTGTGTATCACTTGATCTAAAAGGAGCAGCTCATGCTTTTCTTCTTAAAACAAGCAATTAGACAGATGATGGTTCTCTCTCTGGACATATCCTGGGTGTTCAGTGGAGCTGGTATGCCTGTAGGAGGCTGTATTTAAGACTTTCCTTGTACAATGTTTCTTTGCTTTTGGCAAACCAAAAGCAAAGAACCTGTGCTTACCTCTAAGTTCGATGCATCACAATCTGAGTTGCACTCAACTACGCATTTCTGTTGTCAGGACCAACACACTTGACTTTTCATATTTCTCTGTTTTTCCAGGGAAGGCTCCAATGCCAAGACCAAACTACAAGCCACAGGAGCCCAATGGCTGCAGTTCCTACTTCCTGGGTCTCAAGGTACCAGAAAGTGTATGTACTGTTGCTAACACCTAATTCTCCAATAAAATAATTCACTAACCAGAATAATCAGCTAAAAGAAAAAAAATCAAATAGTTAAAAATGTGGCCCGGTTTTGATATGTGATGTTGATATGATAGGCTGCAGACAGCTCTTCGGAAACGTGAGGGTATGGCTCAAAAATTGCTGTGACAGTTAATCATATCATATTATAGAATTAAATTGTCTGGCTAGGTTTGCCATTGTCTAGCAGAATGGCTAAGTAGCAGTTCTGCAGAAAAAGACCTGGAGATTACAGTGGATGAGAAACTGAATATGAGTCAACAGTGTGCACTTGTAGCCAAGAAGGCTAATGGCATATTAGGGTGCATCAGGAGAAGCATTGCCAGCAGATCCAGATAAGTGATTATTCCCCTTTATTCGGTTCTGATGAGGCCACATCTGGACTACTGTGTCCAGTTCTGGGCCTCCCACTATAGAAAGGATGTGGATGCATTGAAGAGGGTCCAGCAGAGGGTGACCAAAATGATTAGGGGGCTGGAGCGCATGACCTATGAGGAGACACTGAGGGATTTGGGTTTGTTTAGTCTGCAGAAAAGAAGAGTGAGGGGGGATTTGATAGCAGCTTTTAATTTTCTGAAGGGAGGTTCCAAAGAGGATGGAGAAAGGCTGTTCTCAGTAGTGACGAATGGCAGAACAAGGAGCAATGGTCTCAAGTTTCAGTGGGAGAGGTCTAGGTTGGATATTAGGAAAAACTATTTCACTAGGAGGGTAGTGAAGTACTGGAATGGGTTACCTAGGGAGATGATGGAATCTCCATCCCTAGAGGTTTTTAAGTCTCGGCTTGAGAAAGCCCTAACTGGGTTGATTTAAGTTGGGATTGGTCCTGCCGTGGGCAGGGCGTTGGACTTGATGACCTCCTGAGGTCTCTTCCAGCTCTATGATTCTATGGCTGCCCATGATGGCAAGTGAAGGGGAAAATGTAACTTTAAGGATAACCATTAATTTACTCTCTGCAGAGTGATCAGCTTCCAAATGTTGGTGGCTGCTGCTTGTAGTAGATGAATAATCCTGCCAATAGGAGTTAAACGTGTGGGTGGATGATATGAAATTCCAATTGTCTTATATTTATTGTCAGATAAGGTCTCCTTAGCTGATAATGTCTCCTTTGCTTCCGGAGAAGCAAAGGATGGCAACAGAAGCTGTTCAGAAGGAATTGGTGCATTGGCTACAGAGCACTGGTGCAACAGAACCTACTTAATGGAAATCCAGATAAGGATCATACACTTTTAACTGGATCCATCACCAGGGAACATTCAGTGCAAGGCAGTTCAATTATTCCATGGTAAAGATAAATGGCAATGCCTGGTGTTCATTGCAAAGCCAATTTCCAGGTGAGGATTGGTGTTTGCTTTCATAAATCTCCCACTATGCAGCCCTTTGGACCCTTTTTAGCACTCCCCGGCTCAATATTGAGTGCTAAGTAAATTCAACTGGCTTCCATGCTTTGTATACAGTGGTTATATTTTAAAGCAATCCATGAAATCAAAGTTAATCAAGCTAATCTGTAGGCTGAGAATGTTCCTTGAAGAGCCTCTAAAAGCCGGCATGGCTAATTAGCCTACTTCTGTTCCCACCAGAATCTGCACCAATTAAACTTCTGTTAAAAAAATCCCTCATGGACTAAATTATATTAGTTCCTTAAACTGGACACCATCACCAGCCCCTCTGGAGGTTTCTGTCTTCTCCTGCACATGAATGCATTCACGAGTGCTAGAAGCCAGGAGGGGAAATGAGACCCCTACACTGGGGATGTGGAAGAGAAACACTGTCTAGTAGTAATTTACCAAAGAAGGGCTTCGTTCCCATCTTGATCTGAGCAGGCCCATGCATAACTCTCACGTGTGTTACAAGAAATAACACACAGACCATCAGGAAAATATAAACCAAAAAACAGTGTATTTGTTCTTGACCTTACAGCTCTGTTTGTTACAACTATGGCATTAACACTGGAATTGTACCATAAACATGTTGGGTCGAGGAGCAGCATTTGGTGGTTTGGGGAAAGTGGGGCATCACTACCATTGGTGAGGGGAATAGACCCTTCGCTGAGTACAAGACCTGAGCAGTGCTGTCTTATCTTGCCCTTCCTCTACCTCCAGTTGGATTTAGGCATCCCTGCCATGACTAAATGCTGTAACCAGCTGGATGTTTGTTATGACACCTGCGGAGCCAACAAATACCGCTGTGATGCCAAGTTCCGCTGGTGCCTCCACTCCATCTGCTCAGACCTCAAACGGAGCCTGGGTTTCGTCTCCAAAGTTGAAGGTGAGTTTTGCACCCAACTCAGCCTTGCTAGGGGCAGGTGGCTTCAGCTCCAATTTCCAAAGGAGAGGGGGCACAAATTCCTTTTCCTACCACATGGCAGCAGGTTTTTGTTGCAATTCTGCAACTAGACAGACTCTGCCCTTGTGACATGCCACAGTGGCATGTGTAATATGCCTAGACCAAAAGGATGAGTGAGCCCTAACTTTTACTTGAACATTGCCTACCTCCTTTCTAAGGCCGGCCTGCCCCCAGACTTTTGCCTAATGTGCTTTTATGCTGGAAGTTTATCAACATTTTAAAAATAAAACCTTCAACACTAGTCACTTTTATCTTAGGGTGGGAGTTTGAAATCCACCTATTGTCATTTGGATGCTCAGTTCCTATTACTTTCCACTGGGAATTGGGTGTCCAAATCCCTTAGCCAGGTTTAAAAGTCTCAATGTTAATGTTTTAGAAAGGGATTAATTTTCCACCGTATTTAACTTTATGACAAAATGTTCTTATCTACATGATACATTTATAAGCCCCAATTTCAAGGTTCACACTCTGAGACCTTGATTTGGGGTGAGTTGAAGCTTGCCCATAGGGGCTGCCACCTCTTAATTATTCTTTTCACCTGAGTAAAGCCACTGTGGGGGAGAAACGACAGGGAGAAAGAGACATCATAGATACTCCCCATTTTATCATCTCCTAATCCTGAAATGGAGACAATACTCTCCCAGTAGCTCCAATGTCCAAGATGGAGAGGTTGGCTGAGAAGCTAAATGCAGATTCCTACACAAATCAAGTGAACATTATAGTCACATCACAGTGACTTGCTCGGGTGTATATCCCCCTCCTAGAATGGCGGCTTAAATTAGAAACAGTACACACAGCTCTCCTCCCTTCTCCTGCCAGCAGGCCTCATGGAGCTTAACACAGGGAAGAGGTAGGCCTGGGCTACACTTAAAATTAGATGGACCTACCTATATCATTCAGGGCTGTGAAAAATGTTATGCCCGGTGAAACATAATTAGATCACCCTTAACTTCTACTGTAGACACAGGTAGGTGAATGGAAAAGCTCTTCCATCAACTTAGCTACGACATCTCAGAGAAATGGATTAACTACACTGGAAAACCCTTCCATTTACCTAAAACCTAAAGGATGGTGTTACAGCAGCACTGCTATAGCACCACAGCTATGCTGCTGTAGTGCAGATATGTATCTCTAGCATGCTATAGCTGCAGGAGGTTCAGTGAGTTGGGATGGGGGCGGGGAAGAACTACACTTCCCCAGCTGCTCCTAAATTCCTGAAATACCTCAGAGTGCTCCTGGCCAGCGCATGCTTCTGAGAGTAACTGTGGAAGACCTTCTGATTTGTGTGCTAAAGCTGCACTGTTACTGCAATTTCCTTTTGATTACAAACATTATTCAGATCAACTGCTTTTGAAATGTGGCTTTAAACTATGAAACTCTGGTGCTGTCTCACTTCTCAACTAGCAAGTCCAATGAATTAGGTTCTTGCTACCTTTAAAAAATATGACAAACCTTGAGCGCCCATGAACGACTTGGTTTTTAGGATTCAGTTCCTGAACATTGTGTCTGATTTTGTTCATGTTTGGTTGAGAAACTCTAACCCTGTCTCAGAACTAGCCCATCAAATTTGAGGCTGATATGACCAGTTTTGTGAATTTTAGAACTGATCAAACGTAGAAATGTTTACTAGAATCACAGCTGCTCTGTTCAACCTAGCTAGGAAACAGCTCCTGGCTATTATTACTGCAATTCAGGCAATATTAGCAGAGTAGGGACCATTTGAGCAGCAATAAGTAATTAACTTCAGAGAGAGAGAGAGAGAGAGAGAGTGTGCGCGCGCGCGTGCGCGCGCGCACTGGACATTCTAAGGGTCTTGTTGGGTTAACTGCACTCCTGGGCACCCAAACAGTAATGGGCCAGAAATGCCTTTATTCAACTACAGTTAGCCCACAGACTGTCCTTTCCTCTTTGATGTGGATTTAGCCAGTGTTACATCCCTTCATCATGCTGGACGTCACCCTACTTGGGGACTGTTGGCAAAGGCCACATGGAAGCTACAGTTCATTATACTGAAGCCAAGCTGCTAAATAAAATGAATTGGTAGGACACATTTCAACAAAACTCTCCACTGGTTCTTGAGCCAATTCTGGATCCTGTTCAACGTGTCAGTCCTGACCTGAGAGTCAATTAATAGCTGGGACCTACATGTCTTGGTGACAACTTCACCCTCCACCATCCAACAAGGCACAAGTGGCAGGCATGGACGCAGAAGTTCATGGTTATTGAGACAAAGTTCCTATGGGCTGCAGACGGTGTATTCTGAGTGGAGGGTATCCATGCTGTACAACTCCTTAGCCCAGAAAACCACCCCACAGAAGTGGCATGCATGGACTGCAGATGAAGATGAGGTGAAGAGAAAAAGTGGGTTTCTTTGGCAGGCTCAATGTGAACCTTCCTTTCCCTGCAGTACTTAAATCAGGGGTGGGCAAATAATTTTTGAAGAGGGGCCACTTCAAGAGTTTGGTAAGTGGTCAAGGGCAGTGGTCAAGGGCAGCACTCTTCCATTATATTAATGGAGAAGGTGCAGGGTCTGTGTAGGGTCTGGGATGGAGCTTGGGTGCAGAAAGGAACTTGGGGTAAGTGATTAGGGTGCAGGGGCATGGGGTCTGGGATGGAGTTTGGATGAAGGAGAAGGTTGTGACCTGTAGCAGAAGACTTGAGTGCAGAAGAGCATGCAGGGTCCAGGAGGGGGAATGGGTGCAGGAGATGATTCTGACTGGGAGAAGGGATGCAGGAGCAAGATGCAGGGTCTGGGGGGGAGGGGTAAGAGGAGCAGGAGAAAGGCAGAGAGTTGGAGGGAAGGAGGGACTGGGGTGCCAGAGGCAGGCTTTGGCTGGTAGACACTTACTTGGATGGTTCCCATCCCTGCCTTCTAAGTCCCTGCACCAGCTACAGGAGCCATTTGCAGCTGCGAGCCTAGAGATACTTCATGCACTGCCTGTCCTGCAAACAGGCAGCTCCCATTGGCTAGAAACCAGCCAATAGAAGCTGAGAGATTGTGCTGGGGCTGGGGGTAGTGCATGAATCTTCCCCCCTGGGCTAGCAGTGTTCAGAGAGCTGCTCTGAGCAGAGTGGGGCAGGCAGGGAGCCTGGCTGAGGTCCATGGGTTAGGACTCCTTTTTGGGCCGAGGCTCCTGTAGACCAAATCCAGTGGCTTGGTGGGTCAGAGGCAGCCCCCTGACCACATTTATCCCACTTCTGGCTTAGATACTCCAACCAAAGTCATATTGAAAACACATTTGTCATCGCCACTGGGTGGCTTTGTACCTGGGACCTATGGAGCTTAGTATAGGAGCCTCTACAGCTTGAGCTATAAAACCAGCTGATACAACTTAAGCTGTAGAGCTCCCTTGTTCTTATCTCTCACTGGAAGTGGTCTAAATGCTATTACATGGGGCAGTGAACCACACGAGGTGTGGGTTACACACAGAGGGTATGTCTACACTGCCACCCTAGTTCGAACTAGGGTGGCTAATGTAGACATTTGAACTTGCAAATGAAGCCCAGGATTTAAATATCCCAGGCTTTATTTTCATGTTCCCGGGTGCCGCCATTTTTAAATGCCAGGTAGTTCGAACTCCCTGCCCGCGGCTACACGCGGCACAGACTAGGTAGTTCGAATTAAAGCTCCTAATTCAGACTACCGTTACTCCTCATTGTCGCGGGCAGGGAGTTCGAACTACCTGGCATTTAAAAATGGCGGCACCCGGGAACATGCAAATAAAGCCTGGGATATTTAAATCCTGGGCTTCATTTGCAAGTTCGAATGCTTACATTAGCCACCCTAGTTCGAACTAGGGTGGCTGTGTAGACATACCCAGAGAGATTTATACAACACTAAGTATCCTATGTTTAACTAACACAAAAAACGAATTCAGAAAGATCGTGAGATAGCCATTTGAGTCTAGGAATGAGTGAAGACCTGATATGGGGAGTACAGCATTGGAAGGCATCACAAGTGTGTGCCGGAAACTGATTTGGAGGAGGGTGTTTGGAACACAAGGAGCGAGAGACTGGCCTAAGCTGATGCAAAGTCAAGAACGGAAAAAAAGGACAAATGGGGTGGTCTGGAAAAAAGGACTGGACGGAGTGTTGGGATTTGGCAGGGTTCATGGGATTGGGATAAACCTGTGTCAGATTAGTGAGCAAAAGGAAAACTGGCCAATCTTGTTGGCTCGGTGGGCAGGAAGTGGTATTTCAGGATCTGAGATGCAAAGAGATGAGCAAAGAAACACCCATTCTGGTCATGGACTTGAACTTAGTGGCAGAGTTGCAGGGTAGCTAGACCCTATGTGGGGGGTGATGCAAGCAGGAACTTCTGCTTTTAATTGACACTCCCACAATACCTACCTCCATGAGTAGCTCAGAAATTGCTGTGAACAGCGCTCCTCAGTCAGAGGTCAATAGATGTGAGGTTCTGGGTGCGTGTGTGTAGGAGAACTCCTCTCCCACCCATCCCCACACAAAGTTACTGGCTGCACAGATCCAAACTTATGAGCACAGGTTTTTAGAGCTCTGGCTGTCTTTTGTTTGTTCTCTCTAGCAACCCAGCCGAGATCTACTTTAACAGCACTTCAGCAGCGTAGCTAAATTGTTACACCGTACTGGCCAAGCATTCCAAATGTGCACACCGCTTTGGCAGAATAGCTTATTCCAGCCCCTTCCCACATGAAACAAACTGTGCTGTGACTTTAATACCAGACTACAAAGGGAAACCTCAGAACTGTCATTCATGCTTAAATTTGACACTTTACGAATGGGCCTTAACAAAGATGCTAACTATCTTACCCATTACAAAGATAGCTTCCCCAAATATCACTCCTAATATCATTATCTCATAGACACTAACCTCCCCCCCTCACCACCCCCATTCTAAAATCTGATTCGTCAATTTTATATGTGTTCACTTTTTTTTATTGTATCCCTTTGGTATATATGGTCATGCCAATTTTCTTCCACAATTTGATCTGAGGAAGTGGGTCTGGCTCATGAACGCTCATCACCTAATAAACCATCTTGTTAGTCTTTAAAGTGCTGTATGGTCCTGTATTTTGTTTCAGCAAGACCAGACTAACATGGCTACATCTCTATTACTGAGCTGCTAAAGTGAGTTTTGCCAGTATGACAGTCTACACTACAATAGGGGCTTTTACCAGAGAAGCTGTATCAGAGCTCATACTTCACCCTGCACAGCTGTGTCAGGGGTGTGAAGTGTCCATCATGTAGACCTGTCCTCTGAAAAGCTGACTTGAATCCTTTTGTCCTGTGTGCTAGGTTCTGCCAGGATGACACCCACAAAGGCTAGATGATGTGCTCATCTGAAGAAGTGGGTTTTGCCCATGAAAGCTCACCACACACACACATACACACACACACACACACACACACACACGTTATATATAGAATATATATGTTAGTTTCTAAGGTGCCACAGGACAACTTGTTTTTAAATTTACAGACCAGTATGGCTACCCCTCCGACCCACACAATTAACAGTTGGCTTGTAAGCCAGTCCTGGGACTATTTTAACAAGCAATGGAAGTGTGACCACTGCTGATGTACCCTGTTCTTTTCCCTCCTGACAGCATGCGAATCTGTAGCAGATACAGTGTTTAACACTGTCTGGACTCTGGGCTGCCGACCCTTCATGAACAGCCAAAGAAGTGCCTGCATTTGTAATGAGGAGGAAAAAGAGGAACTCTGAAGAGCCAAGCCCTCTGACCATAGGTGACCTAGACTTCACTTGGCTTGCTAAAGAGCTGTATTTGAGAGGAGACATTTTCCATCAGCTCTCTGAACTGGAGAACAGGGCAGGAGGAGCGGCTTTGTGGACTGTGTATAATGTATTGGTTACCGTTTTGGGGTGCAGTTGGGGCAGTGACAACTATTGCCCACCTCACATCCAATCTCACAGCCCCATCTCTTTCCAGTGTATCACTGTAGGGTATTTTAATGCCAACATTCCAATGAAAGCAATTAAGATGTGCAAACAGAATACAGTGCAGACAGTACTAGGGTAATTTCTGCAACAGATAAGTATGTAACAACTTCCCCCTTCCCCTCCCTGAATCTCTGTTGCACCCTCCCATTAGCCAACAAAATTCCAGTCACTAGTTACATTTTTTAATTAATTATTAAAAAACAGGAGATTGGCTGAATCATTCCCCTCTCGCCGCCCCCCCGCCCCCAAATATTGTGGCTCAGCCTATTCTGGGGTTCTGGTTCAGATCCATGTATTTACACACAAACTACCCCACTTATCTGAAATATTTAGAGGTTCCCCAAACCATTTGGATAACCAAGGATTTTTGTTAGTTAAGAGATTGATTTATGGCTGGGGACATGACCAAATATTAGCTTAGAGGGGTTTTGGGTAGTTCTGATGCATGTGTCCACAGAAAGAAAGAATGGGACGAAGACCATTCACGCCCAAGTAGACAAAGCAACCTTGTGTACTGTTAGGACTCCGCCCATAATTTCACAGCAGAGAAATAAGCTTCTCCCGCCCCACTCCCGCAGTCCCATCCAGCTCTATCAATTTATTTTTCTTCCTTCACCATTTAAGACCAAAGGGAAAAATTACATTAGTAGAAGGTGCTTACTGAAGACCAGTGTCATTTGAAGGGGAAGGGAAGGAGTGCAAGAGGCAAAGAGTTGCATTTGATGGGACTTTTAGAAGCCTTCAGGCACATGAAGGCATATTTGTAGAATGGTGCGACATGGGCTATTTGGTTTCACCCCTTTCTTCTGGGTAGCAACATGACTAAGAGATTGACAATCCCAGCTGATTTTACTTTTTTTCAAATATGTTTAAAATCTAAATCTGTTAAAAGATTTTCTTACAGATTTTAAAAACTGCTTTCCGCCTCCCATGAATTTTGTTGCTGCTGCTGCAAGGGAGTTTCTATCAAGGTGTGTGTAACATGGAAGATAGATTGACCCTATCACATGCCTTTATATACTCTCCCTGTCTTCCATTCACTTTCACACACTGCACAAAGGGAAGTTACAACACTTTGTTTTGGGACAGATTCTGTTTCAGCTGTTTTACCTTTCTGGAATGTATGTTTAAATTGATACATTAAACTCCTGTCCCTGTTTTTGCCAGCACCTTGGAAAGTGTTGCACAAATCTGACCCATATGGTCTGCAGCAACAGCAAAATCTGAGACTAATAAAAAGTGATCACAATGTGTGGGTTTTCCCCACTTCCCTTTGTAAGGGCTATTCTTATCTCAGCAGTGCAAATTAAATGTCCCTCTCAACAGTGATAAAGCCACTGGCCAATCAACATTGCAGTGCCAAACTTCATCCCAGTAGCTGCCTATCAGAATGTTTCCTGGATCGCCCTAGATTCTTTGAGGTGTTTTGGAATGGGAGAGATGGGAGAAATTTTGAGAGAGGAAACATTTCTACTTTCAGACACTAAGGCTGTCTCTACACTGGTGCGATCTTGCACAAAAGCGGCTGCTCTTACGCAAAAATTTCTGCCTGTCTACACTGGCCGCGTGTTCTTGTGCAAGTAAACTGATGTTCTAATGTATGAAATCAGGGCTTCTTGCATCAGAACTCTGATGCTCCCGCTCAGGAATAAGCCCTTTTGCGCAACTGTTCTTGCTCAAGAGGTAGTGTAGACAGGCAACATGAATTCCTTGCGCAAGCAAGCCCTATGGTTAAAATGACCACCAGAGCTTTCTTGCTCAAGAGAGAGAGTCTACACGGGCATGGATGCTCTTGCGCAAAAGCACATGCCAGTGTAGACGCTCTCTTCTGGAAGAATTTTTGCAGAAGAACTCTTCCGCAAAAGAGTTTTTGCGTGAGAATGCGCCAGTGTAGACGTAGCCTAAGAGCTTCATATTTTAAGGTGAACTGCTGGCACCCGTTAATTCTAAATTAGAGTTTATACAAATGAAATAGTTTGCAAAAGTATCTTCAGTAGCTACCTTTATATTGCAGTTCTCTGCTGAGACACATTAAAGCGGACCCGATCATGCAAAGACATGATAGATCATGACAAAATGGAGAAACAAAGGGGTTTTGAACTGAACCTTTCCAGCCAAACTCTGGTACTTTGAAGATAACAGAAATAAAAATGATTGTTTTTATCTACATCACACTTTTCATCCCCAAAGCACTTTACAAACTCCACTGATAGATTGAAAACAGTTGAGCCTGTATTTTTCAGTGTAGTTTCCTTTTACTGACTTGAAAAAAACCTCTTATTTTTGAATGAAGCTTTTGAAGTGTATTCTGAAAAGAACCACAACAAAAATATGTAGGACACAAATGCTACATGAAATAAGATAACCCATAATTCTACAGCCTAGGCAGAGATCACTGGCAAGACACTGAAATACAGCCAGAATGGCTGCATAGTAGCACACAGCTGTTTAGCTTGAGGTGAACAGAGATTAAACCCACCTCCCAGTTGTGAATCAGCACAACAGAAGTTGACTAGCAGGGGGCACTGCAAGTCATGACTGGGGATTGGCTGAGCACTAGTGTATGCAAATTTGCACAATGCAGGCTTGCTCAATATTTTGCTCCCAGCTCTGTTATGAGACACTTGTATGTTTTTATAACATTATTTCCACATCCCCGGAAAGCATTCTGACTGATCCAATAGTTTGTTCTGTTCAGACAGTAAAGCAAACAAGGAGTGGAAACAGATTTAAGTGGAATTTTAGGAAAGCCACGCAGGAGGAGAATGGTTTATGGAGAAGCTGAAGGAGTGATGAAGGGAGCAAGTAAAGCTAACAAAGCACAGTCCTAAATGCAGGCTCAGAATAATTTCAAATGTTGAAGATAAGAAATTTACAAGGAAAGGATCCTGCAGCAACTCAGTGTCACGCACTCCATGCTGGCAGGAGCTGGGAACACAAAGGGGTGGTCTCAGCTCTCCCTGGAATATGAGCCTCATGTATGCATAGTGACCAACTGTTATGGTAACGAGGGGGCTCAGGTTATAAGACGAAACCCTTTTTTGTCCAGAATAAATTTGGCACTACAGGCCCAGAAGTTATTACAATCTGATGGTGGCTAGGTGATGTCACAAACAATGACAGCACCTGGTACCTCTGATTACAATCTTCCAGGGGTGGGGAACCTAAGGCCTAAAGGCTGGATCCAGCTCCCAGTTTGCCTGGATCCAGTCCCTGAGGCTTGGGGCTCCCCCCTTCAGCATTGGGGAACTGATGATAGTGCTCTAGCCCTGCAGTCCTCCCACAAACTCCCTGGGGGGCCAGCGCTTGCTCTCCACTCAGACCAGAGCTATGCAAGCTGGGTCCAGATCTGACCCATTAGCTATGCCTGGAAGGGGGAAGAAGTGGCTTCTGCACCCCCTTCCCTCCCAGACCTCCTCATCCCCAGCCTGCTCCTGCATCCACCTTCCTGCCCAGACCCCACACCCCCATTGTGCTCTTGCCCCCTATCTCCTGCCCTGTCCTCTGACCCCCAGCCCACCCCTGCACCCTACCACCCTCCAGTGGTGTAGTGACATAAGGACGGGGGCGGGGGGTAGTTGCCCCTGGGCACCATGCTAGGGAGACACTGGGCTGGGGTGGGAGTACACAGCCCCATGCGGCAAGTCTGGCGCTGGTGGGCCACTTGCTCCCTGCAGACAAGCCGCCAAGGCAGGGCTGGATGCAGGAGTGGGCACTTCAAAGGCCTGCCCAGGAGCCCAACGCCCCTGTCTTGAGAGCTGCTGCTGCCCCTGCTGCGCAGTTCAGATCCCACCCCCAACCTGGGTCCCAAGGGGTGGAGGGCAAGACAGGGGCTGGCCAGTTGCTGCCCCACGTGGCACTGGTGGTGCCCCTGGCAGGCTCCCCGTGGCCCTCTGTCAGCCGTGTGGTTTGGGACGGGAAGGCGAGTCCGTGCGCCAAGAAAAGCCAAGTACCCCTGAGCCCCACCACAGGGCCCGGGCACCAGCCCCCTCCAGTCTGCAACTGAGCGCAGCAGGGGCAGAGCCCCTCTGTGCGCCCAGCTGCTCCGCTCCTCCCCCGCAGGTGGCTCTAGGGTTGCCAGATGGTTTCAACAAAAATACCAAACATACTTGACATTACATCACAATCGACATTACATCTTATTTAGAAAATACCAGACATGTAGATTTTCTCAATTTGTTTCCCGAACAGAAAGCTCAAATACTGGACTGTCGGGTTCAAAACCGGACACCTAGCAACCCTAGGTGGCTCCGGGTTGCCATGGGCACGGGGACCATACAAGTGCTGCTACTCCTGAGATGGCTGCACTGGGGCCCTTGAGCAAATGATGGGGGGGGTGGGGGGGAGAGAGACACAAATTTTGCCTTTGTCCCTGGGCACATAACTCCCAGACCCACCAACCCCCAAACCACTCCTGCCCAGACCCCACAACCCAAGCCTGCTCCCCTCCCCACTGAACCACTCATTTTTGGCCCCACCCAAAAGCCATGGGGGGGGCCACAAAATCTACTAGCTGGGCCCCCCTTAGGCTCTGGTGTGCAAGGGCAATGTGGGGAGTGTCTGCTTCTCTGTCAGGGGCCACATCAACGAGGTGGGTTTTGGTTTTTTGGGGTTTTTTGCTTCTTACTTCTGACAAGGCCTCAGGACAACATAAGTTGCCAGAGGCAGTCCCTGAAGGTTAGAGAGGAGGCAGTTAGACAGTGGTTTAGCAAAGCTTCTGCTACTCCTACCTGTTCTGTAGATAAACCAGGATGTGTCAACAAAGCACTTGGTTAGTACTTAATTCACAGACACAAAAATGGAATGGATTACAAGAACAGTTGACCAATGTGAGCAGCATTATTGGAGTTCAGTAATAGATGGTTTGGGGGGTTGGAATGAGGCCAGTGTACAAATTGAAATTCAGTCAAAACTTCCAGAGGCTACAGCTAAGATTGTTTATTCCAAGCAGGATCTTTCTGAACCAGGAAAAGATTTAGGGCCCAGTCTTAGATAGCGATTTCCACTTTCTTCCCATTTACTTTACAATTAATTTCAATAAAAGGCTGCAGATCAGAAAGGAGATTTCCATCACAGTTTCTCAGTAAGAGCCAACTATTCTGCTCAAGAGTGAAACAAAAAGCCTCCACCTTTTAGGTTAACAGCACAATAAAACAAAAACCCACTCCACAGCAAAAAGGCTGAACATTCATCTTATTTCACAGCACAGGACCTATTAACATAAGGAAATTAAAACACTGGGTGTTTGAAAAAAGTTAAAATGGCAATATAACATTGCTAAAACAATCCTCATACCGAAATGAATCAGCAGAAACATCAGGAGAAATACAGTAATACAGTATGTTACATTTCCATTTTTTTTTATTTTAGTGGTTAGATAAAACATCAAAACAATAGTGTCTCTCTACTTATTCATATTATTTTACCAGCAATTTTTCCATTATTGCTCTTCTTCCAACATAGACACACTCTCTCTCTCTATTCAAGATGACAGGATAAAAGCCATTTTTAAAAAATCAGTGCTACCAAATAAATCAATAATGCTACATTCTAATTTGTATTCCCGAGTCTGGTTGCTGGAGGAAATAAAGCTCTGAAACTGAATACTGTGGTTGTAATCCTCTTTTTATATTGTTGCCCATTGCAAGTGATAACAGATTTTGGACTTTGGACAGTTTCCAACTGGAAGAAAAATTGATGATACAGACTCATGGGATTTTCAAGTGCAATTTATTTATTTACAAATGTACACAAGTCTTGTTTACCTTGAACAGCAGTGGCCAGAACTGTACACAAGGAATTTCATTTGCAGAAAACCCCGTAAGCACAAAGACAAGCCCAGTAGCTCCTTTCTTTCAAGAACTTTCTGAGAGTTTCTGCAGTAACCAGCCCTGATGGGACTTTTGAACCTGATCCTCTGTGTTTAGCACCACTTATGGAGTGTTTCCATCAATTGCTCATAGTATGCATTTCATTAACACCTCTATCTTGTTCTAGGTTAATGCATTCGAACATCCAAGTCACAGAAGATCACAGCATCACACTTTGTATTCGTTTTGAGAGATTTTTAATTTTTTTTATAATTGAAGTGTCACACCACTTACAAAAATGCACCATCTATCACCACGTCAGTGGGGGAGTGGAGTGGGACAGGATTGGGGGAAGAGAGATAAAGAAATGATACACTAAATAAAGAGAAAAATATTGTAAACAAGTATTTGTAAGAGGAAAATATAAAACTAATCTTTGAAATAATTATTTTTGCACAATTATAAGCACATTTGCCTGTAACCGTTCTGAGCTTTCACTGCATATTACTGTTCTGTTAGCATTTCCAGTAGTTTGCATACTTATGAGATATATATTTATATGTATTTTCATAACCACCCTTCACAACCTGGATGTCACATTTCCCACCAACTCACTGCATAAACAGCCTTACCACTGAGTTATTCAGCACAAATGTCCTGTGTTGGGCTCCTAACACTGTTTGTATTGTCTTTAGAAAACAAAGCATTAGCAATTTGCTTCAAAACATGCTTAAACATTTGTCATAAATGATTCTTTAACAACACTATGCAGTTTGCAAACATAGATCAAAAAAATGAAGGCAGGTAATACTTTAGGCCTATGACTAAAATATCTCCTTTAAATTGTCAGAAATGCAAGCACAGCTGTATTCCACAGCTGATCAGATTACATAGGGATGGGCTGCCTTTCATGTCTAATATAGATTCACACAAGTAAGTAACTGTCAGTCTGCTAATGAAACTAGATGACAGACTCACACAGGGGTTTAGCAAATACCCTTTTAACAGCATCCAAGATGCATAGGACAAGACATCAGTAAGGAGAGCAGGTACATTGTTAGGGTGCTACCAAATTCACTGACCATTTTGGTCAATTTCACAGTCATAGGATTTTTTTTAACTGTAAATATAATAATTTCCTATATTTAAATTTGAAATTTCACGGTGTTGTAATCGTAGGGGTCCTGACCCAAAAAGGAGTTGTGTAAGATCACAAGTTTATTGCGGGAGTGTGAAGGTGTGTGTGTGGCCGCACTGCTAGCCTTACTTCTGTGCTGCTGTTGGTGGTGGCGCTGCCATTAGTGCTGGGCAGCTGGAGAGTGGTGGCTGCTGACCAAGAGTCCAGCTCTGAAGAGAAGCTGATCTCAGTGGTGACAGTTGACAGAAGGAGGAGCAACGGTCTCAGGTTGCAGTGGGGGAAGTCTCGGTTGTATATTAAGAAAAACTATTTCCCTAGGAGGGTGGTGAAGCACTGGAATGGGTTCCCTAGGGAGGTGGTGGAATCTCCATCCCTAGAGGTTTCTAAGACCCATCTTGACAAATCCCTGGCTGGGATGATTTAGTTGGGATTGATCCTGCTTTGGGCAGGGCATTGGACTTGAAAACCTCCTGAGGTCTCTTCCAACCATAGGATTCTATGAAGGCAGAGCTACCACCAGCAGCAGCACAGAGATAAGGATGGTATGATAAGGGTGGCACTATCATACCATCCTTACCTCTGCACCACTGCCTGCAGGGATACGACCTTAGCAGCTGCCACTCTCCAGGTGCCCAGCGCTGAAATCAGCAGTACAGAAGAAAGGGTGACATGGGCATGGTATTTATTGCCACTTTTACTTCTGCATTGCTGCTGGCTGGGTGCTTCCTTCAGACCTGGGCCCTGGCCAATGCTGTAGCCACTGCTCTCAAGTTGCCCAGCACTGAAGGCAGCACATAAGTAAGGGTGGCAATTCCATAATCTTGTGATCCCCCATAACTTGGGTCAGGCCCCTCAACGTGAGAAACACTGGTGTCCCTCATGAAATCTGTATAGTATAAGGTAAAAGCACACAAAAAGCCAGATTTCATGGTCTGTGACACATTTTGCATGGCTGTGAATTTGGTAGGGTCCTCTACATTGTGATGGTAAGAGAGTTGCTACTCATCCATGTCGATTCTAATGGGACCACCTGTCAGGATATGGTTTGACATGTGACTAGGTTCCTCCTTCTCTTCCTCCATCCCAGCTGACCTGCGCATTCGTCTGCGACACCCCTGGGCACAGCGTGACCTCTCGTCCAGCATGCCACACACAAGGACACGGCAGTGCAAGAATACTTCCTGCAGGATTGTGAAATGGCAAGGAGATGTCAGTGTGAAGAGCCACTGTGCTGGCTTTCATATAAGCAGTGCTACCAGCTCTCACAATATGTAGGTGATTTTTTTTCAAAACGATTCCCATGGTATCCGAAGCTGGCACAATCAACTCCTTATCCAAGACCCACACCATCTCCCATTACTAAAGGGACTGAAACCACAGGCTGTCCTCATTGCCAGGCCCTTTAACCTTCACAGCAGAAAATGAGGCTGCTCCCAGCAAAAATGGCTGCCTTACTTGTTGTTTCCAGTGACTCTGTAATCTAACTGAGCTCAGAGAAGATGGTGGCTCCCTTAGTCACTATGTGAGTGGCAGGCAGGAGCAAGAGAATGTGCTGGTGCGGGAAATGAAACTGAAGGGACAATACACATAAGGCAGTTTGTCAGGAAACAAAACAGGATATTATGAGGACTCAGGGACAGTGAGGCGCATAAAACAGGAGTGAGTACAGTGGGATGTGGCATGAGCTGTGAGGGGAAATGTGAGCAGTAGGAGACCATGTGGGGATAGTAAGGGAAATGTAACAAACAGGTCTGTGTAGAGTGAGGGGGCAACCATGGAAGGATGATGTGAACAGGGCAGCTATCATTTCTAGGCAGTGAGGAAGATTGAGTGATAGAATGGCAACTCCCATGGCCCAGATGATGGGAGAGGGTAGTAGAGTCTCCTCTAAGTAGACAGCAGGACATCCCGCATTTTTCTGCCTGAAGGTAAGGTTGAATTTTGATCCTGATACCACCCAAGAACAGCTTAATAAAATTCAAACAGGTGTAGACCAAAGAATAAGACAGAACAGAATCTGCAGTTACACTACACGAGGTAGAACAACTGTTACAAGATTCATGCTTCAGGCCCAAGCCAATTTCTTTCTGCAGTTAGGAAGAAATTGTGCCATGGCACTGAACAACTTCCAAGGCTTCCACCCCATCTCCCTCACCACTTTCCTGTAAAAGCACATGACGTAGGCACTTGAATGAAATAGCATACTAGGCTGGACAGACCATCAATCTGTTCTTGTATGGCAATGCCTCTTCCTGACTCTCTACTGCTACTGTAATACCATAAGCATAAAGAATCAGCCCCAAGCAGAGTCTTCTAGGCCTGTGATGAGCTGATTCAATGTCTGCCAAGAGGTAATTTTGTTCTGAGCTCACCTTGTTGTCTTTACCCACAAACTTGAACACAGGGACCTGGAAGTGCTTGGCAAGATGATCCTTTGACGTATATTGTTTCACGGAGTCATCAGAAACACAGCTGAAGAAAGCATAGGAAGAAGTGTTAATAGCTTTCACAGAGGTGGAAAAAAAGTATTCCAATATATTTAGTCACCTAGTTATCATCCATAGTACTTTGTCTTTGGCCACAGCAGACTATTCAAGAATGAAGAC
The DNA here is from genome assembly GCF_049634645.1 of Pelodiscus sinensis. Lineage (NCBI taxonomy): Eukaryota > Metazoa > Chordata > Testudines > Trionychidae > Pelodiscus > Pelodiscus sinensis. Next base: position 33,360,286 of record NC_134718.1, on the reverse strand, counting down.
GGGGCGGGGGGCGGAGGAGACGACAAAAAAAACAACAACAGTGGTGACTGATAGGATCTCCAGAACAGCTCTGCAGCAAAGAGAACTGGCAGAATGCAAGCAACAATGCACATATCCACAACCCAGAAGATTTGTCAGAGAATTGCAGCCCAATTTATCCTCATTTCACCTTTCTGGGCAATAGAGTCTTCAATGATCAATAGTGACGTACAGATTCAGATATTTGCTGAATTATTTAAAAAATATAATGTCATAATTCAAGGGATACTGAGAAGATAAAAATAATTTACTTTAAAATAAAACATCCTTATCTGTGTTATTAACATTTCTTAGCTGAAAACAAAGCATTTTAAAAGTCTCATGTACGTTTCACCATTTATGCTTTTGTTTACTTCTTGCATTTCTTTAGCTTGGCATGTGAAACTACACTGATGGACTTCTCCATGTCTAGCCAATGTTATGTTCAGTGTCTCTAGAATGATATGATGGTATTAGGGTACAGGAAGACAGAAGGGAGACCTGATAACAGTTTTCAAATATGTTCAGGGCTATTACAAAGAAAATGGTGATCAATTGTTCTTCGCATCCCCTTTAAGGTGGGACATAAGCAATAAGCTGAATCTGCAGCAAGGTTAGATATTAGGAAAACTTAACTATAAGGATAATTAAATTCTGGAATAGGATTCTCAGGGAGGATGTGGAATCTGTTTAAGAACAGGTTAGACCATGAACTCTTGGAGATAATCTAGGTATACGTGACCCTGCTTCAGCACTAGGAGCTGGACTTGGAGATCTCTCATATATTTCTATGAACACTACAGGAGAATGGTTAATTGTTTTTACAGAACTTAAGTTTCACATCTGAACAAAATTAGACAGAACTAACAAAAATAAAATTTAATACATGTTTTGTTGATTATTACTAGGTATGTCAACGTGTAGTTGACTACACGATTAACCAATAAGCCTTGTCTTATGGACTAATCTTGTCAACTACACACACTTCTTCCCCTCCCCCCCGCCTCTTCTATACCAGACGCATCAAGGAGGGGGGAGTGGGAGCCGGTGTCCATGAGGAGCAGGCTTTAAGCAGGCTCCTAATGAGCATCGAATCCGTCCACCTCCCCCCTACACACACACTGCTACCTGCACAGTAGTGTGGCGGAGGGCAAGGAAGGCTGCCGTGAAGCAGCCGCTGTTCGTGACAGCCAAGGCTCACCATGGACAGAGGCTGGTCTGTGTCAGCAGCAGCTGTCTGCCGGGGTTCTGAGCTCCCGCAGACAGGGGAGGCTGCTATGCAGGGGCAGATGAGAGTGTCGTGGGTCCCCCCCTTTGACACAGCGCATGCACGGGGCCTCGGGAAGCATGGGGCCCGGGGCAGCTGCCCTGCTCGCCCTGCCCTAAATCCGCCGCTGCTGCTATGGACTAGCCTCTGTCTGAGGGGAGATCAGACCTCTGCAGAATGGGGCTGCTGCCACCCTGCACTCCTGCCTCTGTAGCTGTACTCATGTATCAGAGGCAGCTGTGCAGGGCGGCAGGCAGCCAGTCGGTGCAGGGAGCTGGTTTTTAAATTGGCTGTCCTGGTGGACCATCTCCCGCCTGCCACCCTGCACTGCTGCCTCTGATACAGAGGCAACAACATGGGGTGGCAAGGGATTCTCTGGGAGTGGGACGGTTATATTTGAATAGTCATATAACCACTAAGATTTCATGCAGTTACACAACTATTCAGTTACACAATATCTAACATCCCTAATTATTACAACGCTCAGCCAATTTTAAAATGCTACTCTGAAGTTGTACTGCATTCCAGTACAGAATGTCCTCTTCAATAAAGTAATCTCAGAAATGTGGACTTCACATGTTTTAAAAGAGGTTCTAGTGGAAATGGTGGAGGGCAGAGAAACAAAACTTGAAAGACTCTAGCTGTACTTTTAACAGACACCTTGCATTGAAATATTTGAAGCAAAATGCAGGACAATATTTGATGAATTGTTCATTACACAGAACAGTCTATTCACTTACAAAAAAGAAAAAAAGAATTCTGTTGATACTGGAATGTTCATTTAAAACCTGTGGGATATTCAGTCAGTTAGATTCCTCCGCCTGCAGAATGTTGCTAACTCTAGTAGAACTCTGCATAAGCTGGGTACGATAGTGTGCATTGCACTAGATAACTGTTGGAACCATCTTAAAATATGTGAACTGGGCTAAATCAAGCCCCTCCTAATGTCCTGGACTATGATTTGATTCTAATGAATTCGCCTTACACCACTGGGCTTGGGTATACACTCTAGAGAGAGATAATGTTTGTTTTCTCTATGATCAGCTTTTTGCTTGCTTAGAGGCTATGATAGGGATACTAAGAACATACTTTAAATATAGGCTGGCCTAGTGACAGCATGCTATACTGCAGCACATCAAGGTGCTAGAACAATCTGTATAATGGGAGTGCTGAGAGCCACTAAACTATAAACCCTGTATACCAGGGTTTCCCAACCTATGGGTCGGGACCCAAATATGGGTTGCCCTTACATTTCAAAAGGGTCACCAAGTGTCTCCGCCTCCACCCCCACCCCCGTTTTTGAATTGCCTTGGGTCACCAAGTCTTCCTGAATTGTCAAAATGGGTCCCCATCTGGAAAAGGTTGGGAACCACAGCGTATACGATGGAAACCACTTCAAGCCAGAGGGAGCAGTAGCAGCCTCTTTACCCATGGGTCTCAGCCTCTGAAGAGAGGGCACTTTCATTAAATGAGTAACCCTTCTACTTGGTGGGCTCCAAAGTAAGGTACTTCCAGCACTGGTCAGCTGGGAGATTTGGCATGGTGGAAAATAAGTAAGGGAGGATACTCCCAAAACGTATTTCATGCCTACACAGTATTTCACTTAGAGTTTCTATGCCACAGTTCCCTTCAAATTTGATGGTGGTTAACTAGCTAAACTAATTATAAGGCTTGACTTTTATCCCCGATATTTTGGATGTAGGTATGGTGATGGTGTTTTCTATTTGCTGTATGTGCTCTGTAATGCAGATGGCAAATGGTATTGGGGTAAAATATCAGACAAACAAGGGAAATAGAACAGTGACACTTGCCCGTCTTGAATTAAGTAGTACTTCAGGATCTCATCAATTTTTGCGCTGGGGGTGGCGAAGCAGCTCTCTACCAGTGTCTCTAGCCCACTCACGTGCACCACGGGCTCGATCCCAAAATACAGTGAGTCACGAAGCTTTAGGGTGGGAAGAGAATCCCTGTAGGGCTCGTCAAATTCTTTGTCTTTGAAAATCTCGAGGGTAAAGGGGAAAATGCCCTGGTTGCGGCTCAGGATTTCCAATGGGGAGTTCTTCAGGTTGGGCACGTAGCCCTCAGAGATGGTGTATTGACGGGGGAACTCACAGGTCACGGGGATCAACAACTTGCTGGTGCGGATGATGATGTCCCCATTACTGCCAGGTGTTTGCTTGGGCAAGCCAGTCACCAGATTGGTAGCAATAATTTTATCATTTACTACCTGCAGCACAGCAAGAAGAGGTGGTAAGGGGGCAAGATCGTGACACGAAGCAACTGAAAACATCAGGCATCCAACAAAACCTTAATTTTTTTAAAGATTCTATTTGATTTTGGACATAAGAGCCAGGGATTGGGTGTACTATTCTTGCTGTAACAAACTGCAGCCAATACAATTCTACATGGCAGCCACAGTCACCCTCATCTTTAGTAGGGCCCATGGACACTAGTTGGGTGCAGTGAGTCACTTGGATCCAAACATCATGCTTGGACAAATATTTCCATGGGCTGGAACTTTATAAATGGAGGCCATGCAATTGGCTATGCTATTCACAATGAAAAAGGTGTTGCCCTCTGGCTCTTGAGAAATTGCCAGTATGGGGACACCCCTCCTTTGCTCCCTTCTGATTGCATTGTGTAAACAAGTCAGCTACTGTGTGACAGAATGAAAACTGGCCATTCCCTCCTGGAGCAAGCTCAAACCCACTCTGAGACCCTAACTGAACAGAATTTAGTGGTCTCAGTTCAGTCCTCAGTTCTTGCATGTGTGTGTTACGAGGACTAAGCCAATAAGGGAGAGGGAACAAACACTCACGTGTAGACTTCAGTGTCCCTTCCAGACCTGGGCTGAGGTTATTTGCATGGCAGCAGGAGAAGATGCTCTCACTACAGCTACCACACAGTAATTTGGGCTAAAATCCCTAGAAAACACCTGCTCGTTCCACTATTTCAGGGCAAAAAATAGGCATCCACAAATAAAAACAGATATTATGAAAGATGGACTCGCCAAGGCTCTTTTATCTACCCATCATTCTGAGCTGAAATTTCTTCCCTGTGTTCTCTACTGAGATTGCTGAGGTACTGCCCAACAGGCAGCTCAATTCCTGTCCTAGTTCCTCTCCTCCTGAGCTGAAAGTAGTCAAGAGAGGCAGTACCCTTCAGTCCATTCCTCCTTGGAAATGGAGTTGGGGCTGCCATGTGAGGGCCTTGCCTTCTATACTATGGTGGGTGAATAGTTAAGAGGAAGTGTGTGTAGGAATACAAATATCCATAGTTGATACACACCTAGCCAGTATTTTTCTCCCACATAGAACTTTAACCTGTGATATTAGTCTCATAAAATGGCCAGTAGGAGCTTAGAAAACAGAATGGCTGAGAGAGGTTCTGTCTGTGCAATGAGAAATGTTATGGAACACAGCTCAACTGGATTTCCACACTGCTCAGTCAGTTAAGAGTTTGGGTTCATGACTCATACGATGCAGCCAAAGTGAGAAGGGTTTTAACATTTACTGAGAATCCAACCCTGTATCCCTACCCCATTTCAGTTGTTTTAATGACCTCAGTACAGATACCAGAGATACAGGCCCTAAATGAGCCTGTTTCTAGGCATGTCATGAGAACAGTGATGATGACAAAGCAGATGGTGATGAGGATACATACCTCTACAACTGTGCCACAGGACTTCAAAGAGAAGTTGATGTTGACATGGGTGCCATTGGATACTCCTTTGCAGGAGGCATTGATGAGAGAAAGATCCAGCCCTCCAACCAGCTCCTTGGGGATGCTCACCTCAATGGAGGTGGACTTGCACAGCACTGGAACTGCAAGAACACCCCCCCCCCCCAGGACAATGATCAGCACATCAAATCTGCCAAGTGAAAGGGGGGCAGGGGAAGGACTCTGCATACCATTACTGTGAACACAGAGGAGAGTGCACTCCTATTTGTGATCAAGCCACCCTTCGCTTCCACTCTCAGTGTTTCCTGAAATGAACTTTTATTGGCCTACAGACACTGTTTTTGGCTCTCTCATCCCAGAGGATTGAGCATTTCAGATTCTAACTTTGTAGATGCCTCAAAAGGTAGTTTTCCCTCTTCATGGGACAAATCTGTTGCCAAGAGTCTGAGGGCTGCATTTAATGTGTAATTCCTGCATTGCTGAGATCCAGCAGATTACCCCCAAATTTTCCACATGGCATACTGGAACCAAGCAATTTCTATCCTGTCTGAACCAGTAGCAGAAGACAGAATTGAAGAGACAAGTTTTTGTGTGAGCATCTCAATTTTCTTTTTCAGATTACACTTATGTAGTCAAGGCTCAGATGACACCATTAATAGTGTAATGTCTTGGGAAAACCCAGGCATGTTACTGGCAAAGGACTATGTAACAATCAAACAGAACCATCCTTGAGGATCTAACTCAGGTTGTATAGAAGTCCCAGGACATGCTAGAACAAGATTTTGTGAGGGCTTAAATTCATCCTGTATAGTTGTCTGGCCAGAATGGAGGTGTTCAGAAAGACCATCACAATCAATATTTAATGTAATGCATTTGGCAATGATTAGCAAACACATTCTGCCCCATTCCAAGCCATTTGGACAATCAGGATTTGAAAATTCAACTTGAATATTTTTGAATTTGAATTTTTTAAAGAGAAACTGGGGAAAGATGAGCAGAGTGAGAGGACAGGATAGAGAAAGACTGTTAAAAAGAAGTTTGTATGGGATAAAATATTTTTTTATTAAATATATATACTATATACACCCTAGAAAAGATACAGAAAATTTGAAATTACTTATTTATAAATTAGAGGACAAAATATTTTGCAAATTCATCAATCTGGTAAACTTAGGCAACTCAAAAAAAAATAAAAATAAAAAGTTCAACACTTCCTACTCCACAAGGTTTGCTTCTCTAATTCCAAGAAGACTAAATTCCAGTCTCCTTGGGTCTGGGATACAACTAGCAACACTGACATAACTGAATTGCAATTTTCCTCCCCAGTGAACATTTTTACTGTACAAGCAGCAATTTTTTAACACTCCTCAAGTCATTATAGAGAATAGTTTTATTAAAAGCCACCATTTTTGGTGTGATGTGCCAAATAATAAGCAGTGTTCCTAGAGCCATGTGCTCTCTGTCATCACTAAGGGGAAGGAGAATTCAAGAAAAGGGCAATGTCTTAACAAAGCTCCTGCTCTGTTAGAAAGACAAGAGGGTGAGAAATAATCAGTGTGTGTCAAATAGCAAAGATAAAAACAGGAAGAAAACAAATGTTATTTTCAGGATTCTACAGGAGCATTGTGAACCCACTTACAATGTCTGCCTGAAAGGTAGCACTGTGCAGAACTGATGAACTCAGCCTTACTGTAAGGACTTTCTTTAACACTTCAGCAAATGAGGAAGCCTCTTTTAAACTCAGGCCACAGCAAGGGAGTTTAGATTCAGGTTGCATATCTCCAAAGTTCAGGGGCATTTGGCTGCAGGGTTTTGATTTAGTCCCATCTCTATTTTTAATGGTGTTACCTTGAAATATTGAGGGGAAAGGAAAAGAAAATCCTACCACCTGAGTTCTGGGCTAGGGTGTATTCTAGACTGTGTGAGAACCCATGAATCCAGGGGACACTTAAAACTAGAACAGGTTTCATTGCTATCAATAAATCAGTCTGAATACAAATTAACTCATCATCCACTGGTAAAGGACTTTAAAAAAGCAAGGCCACAATTCAGTACTGATGAGCATGTAATGTAAGAATGAACTTTGTCTACACTAAAGAATTTTTTCAGAAAAAATGTCCCAATATTGACAGTTTTGGCTCAATTTCACCAACGTTATCAAACCTGGGTCCCTAATGTAAATAAGCTGCTGGTGTTTTAAGCACTTGAGTCATCCCATTCAGCTTGCAGGAGATCTAATCTGCATACTGTGTACAATGCTGTAAGCACTGTGTGCTGAGACCATGGCCTATCATGCTGATCAATATTGTCTCACTGGTTTCTTGTAGTCCCCGGGTCTGTTGGTATGTTTCTCCCTAGAAGATGAACTCTTTGGGGAGCAAAGGCCATTTTTGTACAGCACCTAGTGCAATGGGGTCCATGACAAGGTCTCTTGGGGCTACCACAATACAGACAAATTATAATAAAATCTGATTCATAACATCTCTTGTTATACACAAGGTTTGTTTATGCCCAGGTGGGGAAAAGCATTTCAGTTTCCACCTGTAGCAGGAATACAACTGATGAGAGGAGGAAATTACTTTAAAAATTGTAAACATTTATTTGACTCAACTCCCTTTTTATTTCAAATGGCAAATGATGCAATAACCTGAATTGCGCTGAAAGAGATTAATACATGGAGAACTATCGTATCAATATGATTCAGTCAAACTACCTCAGAGTTGTGCGCTAGACTTTTGCAGTTAATTACAACACCATAATCTTGATTTGAGGTAATAAAAGCTTGTATTTCTGCAGCCATAAAAGAGCTCTGTAAAATATCTGCTTTACTTCTTAAATGTGACCATACATTTAATTGAATTTAATACAGTAAGATTGCTTGTTCTTTAAGATGCTGAATTCCTTCACAAAACACCTTGATGACTGACTAATTGGCACCACTGTCAGTAATCTCACAGTACCATTTAATCTGTTAAAGCCCCAACCTACCTTCCTGTTAGATACTTGACTACAGCACACATGTTCTCCTTCTGGAAAGGATGAGTGAGCAGAAGATTCCTACCTTGGCAGCTGTGGTTGTCCTCTGACAGAGCAAGTCCCCGTGGGCACTCACACTGGTAAGTGTCCTCCACTGAAATACAGGTGTGACTGCAGCCACCATTGTTATTGTGGCAACCTTCAATTTCTAAAACAGAAAGTGTTGGAATTATTAATATTGTTTTGAAATATTAATATGGAAAACCACAAAACTCTGGTTTAGCCATAAATTCCTTTATTCAACCCAAAATCTTATGCAGATGCAGTTGCCCTAAACATGTTTAAAAAGCCAAAATGAGAAGCAAATTACTACAGGTTGAACCTTCTTTGTCTGGCATTCTTGGGCCCTGGGTGGTCCTGAACCATGGAGTTTGCAGGACAAGGAGAGGTCTGGCTCTGCTCCTAGATGGGGCTACGCTCTGTGCTGCCTGCCCCGCTGCCTCCAGCTCCAGCAGGGGCTATATCCGCCACCACGCCTGCCCCATGCAGAGGCAGGCCCCACTGCCTTCAGCATCAACTGAGGCTGCACTCTCCACAGTATCGGACTAGGCTGCACGCCCAGCTGCTGGCCTCACTGACTTCAGTCCTGTCTGGGGCTAAGCTCCCCGCCACCAGCCACAGCCAGGACTGTGCTCCTGGCTATTGGCCCTGATGCCTGCAGCCCCAACTGGGGCTGCGCTCCCCACCACCAGCCCCCCTGACTGGGGATGTATCTACCCCCCCACACCGCACCAGCTCCGGCTGAGGCGGTTTCCCTTTGCACTAACCTTGGGCGGGGCTGCGCTCCCAACCTCACCAGCCCCAGTTGCAGCTGCACTCTTGGCTGCTGGCCCCAGAGTACCTCCCCACCATCAGCCCAGCCTGGGTTGTGCTTCTGAACCTGGCCAGCTGGGGCTCTTTGGTTCAGCAATATCTGTGGTTCTGCCAGACTACGGACGTTGCTGGGCCAGAGAGTCCTGGATTTTAGAGGTTCAGTCTGAACATCCAAACTGTAACAAAATGTTTATAAGCATTTGATCAAGATACTTACAAATGAACCAAACCCAGAAGTGCTCAGACCTGAATTGGTCCATTCCAACATGGTCCAGCATGTATTAGGAATGAACCCTTTAAGAGCTGACTTTTTATACCCTTAAACCCATTGCCAATTACTGACTTGAGCTAAAAACCATTTTGCAATAGCTCTGCCTTATTTCCAGTCTTAATCCAGATAAGATTTACAACCACTTTTCTTCCCAAGGCCTTTCCTTCATGCTGTCTTACAGTTTCCCATTGCACCTGGGTTTACGCAGGCTTTAACACTGGTGTGGGCTATGTTAGCTCAAATTAAGACAAATTTCTTTTTTATTTAAAGCCATCTGCAGTCACCCCCACCAGTCACAGGTCTTCTTTTTAGAAACTTCCCCTTATCTTATTATCCCTTCTACTTGATAGTCAGGAGCTTTCTTTACAACACATATATATTTCCTTAATCTTAAAATCACTTTTAATTTTTCAAGTTTATACTTATCCTGCAGAATGAAACACTAAATATCAGTTATGCAGCTTATAGAGTATACTTCTGGTTGTGTGAAGAGTATTTGACTAGATTGGAGCTTGGGGACGGGGGCAATAATTGGGTGAGATTTTACTTCATGAAAATTTTGTGGAAACCAAATCGAAAAAGCATTTGAAATGTTAACAGTAACACCGGTTTATCAGATTTCATGTGTTTGTTACAATTCTCTGACTTTAACAGGGCATTAATAAAAACTTGTGAAATTTTCCCTTGTTTGCCAACTAAAAATGTGATTTAATTATGTTTTAAAAGGCCTAAAATTTGCACTGTATTGGATTTTTCTTTTTAGCCTTTTAGGAAAGAAGGGTCCTACTGAACCTATACCAAGTAGTGCATTCTACTAGCATGTGTCCGATGGGTCTATAGAACCAAAGCATTCCTGTAAAAACAGTTTATAATATGTATGTTTACAAACAAGTTGTTCCTGATGAGACCTTACTTCAATTTATATTTGTACAACCTCACTGATTTTAATACAGTTTTGTGTATTCCTCATCTATCTCAACAGGGTGTTAATTCTCCATCACAGTGTCAACATATTTGATACCTGTTTCACTGCTAATTGTTTTAGCATACATAGAGCTACTCTCTAGAACTGTGAGTGAAGTTTAGGATTTCAGGGGGAGCTTCAGTAGAGTAAAACAAAAACAAAACAAAAAAACCCAACTCTGTCACAATCATAACTGATATTTGCCCATTTACTAATCCCATCTGTCGTTCATCTTTTGCCAGATTATGGCAACACAAAATCCTGTTCAGCTCCTGCATGTGAGTCACTAGTTCCCTGTCCTATGCCTCCTCATTTTGTCTCCATTTTTTTATCACTGTATGCAGTGATGCTGGGAGGGTTCACACACAGAGTGTCAGACAGCTGCGCTGGGGAAGTCCCATCACTGCACTATTTGCACTCAGATCATGTTTCAAGGTGACCTCGAGGGATACACCTATTTATTTTCAGAACCACATCTTAGCTTCTACCCTCTGAAAGGGACTGCTTCATCCCCAGGACAGGCCAATCCTTCCACTGTTATAATTCCACCCTGGAGTTAATCATTCCCAAAAGGCAGCCAGTGAGCCATCTTCCAAAGTGCTGTTCCAAGTACTGTATAGATGTCTCGGTTAGGGGCGAGAGAAACATCTTTCCTTTTTAATTTTTATCAAGATAAAGGCCACTTGCATCTGCTAACAACCAATCAGAAGCTGGTTCACAAATTCCAGCAAAAACATACATTTGCAATACAGGAAGGAGCCTCTTCACTACTCTCTTCAAATTACTGGCAAGCACAACAGTAACACAATTGTATTGCATAGTAGCTGCAAAATGCCATGATTGACTGAGTACTGTGGGGTAATATTTATGCAGGAAATAATGGAATGATTGATGTAACTTTATGGAAGTATGACTGGTGCTAGAAGGTGCTCTTCAAAATTGAAATTCCATGCTGGTGCCTCCATTCCTTTGCCTTTTATCTCACCTTCACAGGTTTTACCATCTGTTCCCAGGATGTGCCCAATTCCACATTCGCAGCGATAGGAGTTCTTCAGATTCACACAAAGTTCACTGCAGCCTCCATTATCCTTTTCACATTCATTCTCATCTGCAGGAAGAAAATACTGTAATAATACTCAGCTTTGCCACTCACACAGCCTGTAAAATGGGTCTGATGCACAAGGCTGCAGGCAAGAAACTGGATTTTATTTTTTGGCACAAATCACAAGTTAGGTTAGAAGGAATCAATATCCCTATCATAAAACAGAGGTCACAACCACTGACTGCAACAAACAGCGCTATTGCTTTGAGTCTGCCTTAGAAACAAGGCTGAATATAAAGAAAAACAGGTCACAAATGGTGACATACACACAAAAACTGTATCCTGGGAAGGATGACAGTACACAACTTCCCTAGAACGCATGTGTTACCATTTAAAAGGGAATGGAAAAAGTAATGGTAGCCTTTGAACCCCTTGGCTGAGTCCCAAGAATTCCTCCTAATTTTCCCCATTTTGTACCCCTGAAGCCTATATTTTCTCCTCTCTTTTGAGATGAAAGATACTCTGATCATAGGAAATCCTTCTTCTTCAAACTTGATTTAGTCTTTGCCTGCATGCAATGAATATATTAAAGGAGAAAAAGAGATTGCTGGCAGCCAGCCACAAGAGTGACAGTTTTTCTAAGGCCAGGCAAAATGACAAGGCTATCAATCAGCCAAGCTTGGATTTCCTCTACACAGCTTGCTAGTTATTATTTACTGGCTGACAGAGGCTAAAATAAGGAAAATGCAGTTTTAAAAGACAGTAGAGAGTTTTTTTTGAAAAGTAATACTAGTTTTCACATGCCCCACACAGTCTGTAACTGGTGCCATACTCTATTTTCACAAATGACACGAGCTAGATGCTTTTAGCTTAAGGAATAAGCTGCAACACATCCTTTATCCGTTAAAGGAGATGTCACATGAATCTAGGAGGAACAGAGATTCTGCTTTTCATAGATATAAGACATATTGACCATTTTAAAAAAATGCTTTGCATTGAGATTTAGTATTTATGAAAGTGAAGGTTGGTTGAGCTAGCTAGAGAGACCTAAGGCAGGAAAAGGCTGTACTGAGCTCTTTCATATGGTTTTACCAAAGGTTGCACACCTTCAATGTTATCCAGACGGAGACTCTGGAAATCTAGTCCTGTAATTCCACAAAATTCTGCCAACAGGCGGTAATACTGTCTGCTGGCACACTTGTCCTGCTTATTAAAGCACAGACTGTCAATATGGTGATTTCATGAAGACAAGTATCTCTTAGGGGACAAAGCTGACACGACAGACAGTAGTTTCAGCTGGGACAATCTGAGATTGACTCAAGGCCTCCTGGAGATGAAAAACAAGTATGTAAATAGAATTATTAACCCACCAGGATAGGTTGATCTATGGTGGAAAGCCTAAATCCTAACTCAAATTTATAATTTCAGTTTTCTTAAATTAAATACATTTATTTGCAGACTAAAAGAACTACAGGCTCAGAAGTGGGATTCAACATATATATTAAACATACACATGTATGTTTAATCCCACTTCTGAGCCTGTAGTTCTTTTAGATAGACAGATAGATTAGATTAGATTAGATCTAATCTAATATAACATCTGTAGTGTATTGCATAAGTCAGGCTAGAACAGGGGTAGGCAATAATTTTTGATGCAGAGGCTATTCTAAGAATTTAGTAAGTAGTCAAGGGCCGTGTTCTTCCATGATATTAATAGAGGAGGTGCAGGGTCTGGGATGGAGTTGGGTGCAGAAGGGAGCACAAGGTAGGGAATTTAGGTACAGTAGGGGATGTGGGATCTGGAAGAGGGCATTGGTCCAGGAAAGGATTCTAACCTGGAAAAGGGATGTAGGAGGGGGTGCAAGGTCTGGAAGGGGTTGTGACCTAGGGCAGGTATGCAGGAGGGGATGCAGGTGTTTGTGTTGTGACCTAGGGCAGGAGGGGGTATAGGTGCAAGAGGGGATTCTGACTTGGAGGAGGGGATGTAGGAGGGGATGCAGGATCTCGGAGAAAGTTGTCACTTGGGGAAGGGGACTGGGCTGGGAGGGAATATGGGTGCAGGACTGGGGATGCAGAGGGTTTGGATTATGACCAGTGTTCCCTGTAAGCTGGGTGCTTGTGTGGCTGCTCTGGAGAGATTCAAATCTGGCCATCTGATTAGCAGAGCACCCATAGCTAGGTTTTTATTTCTACTGCACATGCACATGCTTTAGCACATACAAAAATTATTCCACACATGAATGGAAAAAAATCCGTACATGGATGGAAAAGATTAGAGGGAACACTGGTTGTGACTTGGGACAGGGGTGAAGGAGGGGGAGCAGATGGGGAACGGAGGAGCTAGGGTGCAAGGTGCAGGCTCTGGCCTAGAGGTGCTTATCTAGGTGGCTCCCAATCAGCAGTTCAGGAGCTTCAGGCAGACTCCCTGCCTTCCATATCCCTGCACACCACTCAAAGCGTCCAGCTGCAGGGACCATATGCTCTCTGGGAGCCGTGCACCTCTGGGGAGTACTTAGCACACTGCCTGCACTGCAATTGTGCTAGGGGTGGAGGCAGCATACAAAGCCTCTTCCCAGGGTGCCTGGCACCCAGAGAATGCATAGAAACCACCACCCCTGCACTGCCTGCTTTGAGTGACATGCGGGGGTGTAATGGTCATGAGGGATGGCCAGCAGCCTGGGGACTAAGGAGTTAACTATGTCCCTATACCTAGCCAGGTAGCATTCAGCCAATAGAAATGCAGATAGGAATTTCAAACTGGGACAAAGGAATTTTTGTTTTTTCCCTCCTTTGTCCCTGAGCAGTTACTCTCCAGATACTGAGGGGGACAGACAACAAGTCCCTCTCCAAAAAAAGACTCTTCACTATCTGTAAGTAGGGCAAAGTCTAGATAAATCCGTTTTATTGTTTTATGGCTTAGGGATGGGAATCTGATGTCTGTGCATTTAGAAATGGGTTTTCCTTTCTTTTATAACTAAGTTTTGATCCCATGGGAAAATTCCCCATTAGTTTATTAATTGGTGGCTCTTATCATCTAGCCAATCCAACTATCATAGAATCATAGAATACTAGGACTGGAAGGGACCTCGAGAGGTCATCGAGTCCAGTCTCCTTCCCCCATGGCAGGACCAAATACGGTCTAGACCATCCCTGATAGACATTTATCTAACCTACTCTTAAATATCTCCAGAGATGGAGATTCCACAACCTCCCTAGGCAATTTATTCCAGTGTTTAACTACCCTGACAGTTAGGAACTTTTTCCTAATGTCCAACCTAAACCTCCCTTGCTGCAGTTTAAGCCCATTGCTTCTTGTTCTATCCTCAGAGGCCAAAAACAACAAGTTTTCTCCCACCTCCTTATGACACCCTTTTAGATACCTGAAAACTGCTATCATGTTCCCCCTCAATCTTCTCTTTTCTAAACTAAACAAACCCAGTTATTTCAGCCTTCTTTCACAGGTCATGTTCTCTAGACCTTTAATCATTTTTGTTGCTCTTCTCTGGACCCTCTCCAATTTCTCCACATCTTTCTTGAAATGTGGTGCCCAGAACTGGACACAATACTGCAATTGAGGCCTAATCAGTGCAGAGTAGAGTGGAAGAATGACTTCTCGTGTCTTGCTCACAACACACCTGTTAATGCATCACGGAATCATGTCTGCTTTTTTTGCAACAGCATCCCACTGCTGACTCATATTCAGCTTGTGGTCCACTATAACCCCTAGATCCCTTTCTGCCGTACTCCTTCCTAGACAGTCGCTTCCCATGCTTGTAACTATGCTTGTAACAGGAGTGTTGTGGTGTTAATAAAAGTTTTTTATTAACCTGGTATTGGTTAATTTTTGTGTCCTAGTTTTACTTTACTTTCCCTGGTTTTCTTACCATTACTTGGGTGGTGGCCATGGATTTTTATCACCAAAATCTAGGTTTTTAGGATGGGGGGGGGGGATTTTTACCAAAGCCTGGAAAATAAGGTTTTGGGGTACTTTTGCGGACCCCCACTTCTGCATTCATTGTGCCAGGGTGGGGAATCAGCCTTGACAGGGATATACAGAGGGCAGAGAACCTTTTCTCTGTTTCCATGGCAAACTCATCAGTGAATAGGCCCAATCCTGCAAACCCAGAGCATTGTGAGTGCTCAGTTAAGTCAATGAGAATTCTGCACACACGACATGCATGAGCTGGTCCAATTAATGTTTTTAATTACATGGAAAAATGAAAACAATGGAGGAAGTAAAGGCAGAAGAGTCAATCCTGTAGCAGGGACAGACCTACTAAGACCCTTAGCAAAAACTGTGCATGGAATCAAATTGCGCAGATACTCCATTAATTTGATGCATTTTTCCTTTTGTTTTTAGTCCTCGGAATAAACCTCTGACAAGGGGGTCTTAAAATATTTGCTTCCAGATGCTTATTGCACATTTGAGGCATCATTTGCGGTTCATGGTAGAGATAACTATGGCTCATGGGATTCGTAGTGGCGTACGTAGACTTTCACATTGAGGTCATTGGAAAACTTAAACTGGGGCAAAGTCATTACTATCGTCTGACTGTCCAGTAACTGAACCAGATGGCCTCAGTCCAGTAGGGAGCAAAGATTTACAATGCAAAACCCAGTTAACAGTGTGAGCAAAAAACCAGTAGTCCTCTCCTCTGTAGAGCTGTTTCCCACAGCTCAAGACTGAAAGCACATTGGCAAGGCCAGGTCAGAAAATCTGTGCTGTGTATATATAAAGGGAATCAGTCTACAGGGCTGTCAGTCCAGCACCTTTCTTCAGCTCTAAATTCAGTGGAAAAGAATAACTCCTCTGCCTGACAGAATGAAGGTCAGAAGAAAGCACAAACTACGCGATCAATCTTTAACCACCAGGTATTTATCGCGGATTTACATTTTAAATTATGAAAGCACGCACCACATAGTCTATGGACACAAGACATATTAAAAAGAAAAATCCATACATATTTTGCAGACTAATGATAATATTGGAAAAGGCTCATTCACCATTGAACTTTCCCATCCATCATATCTAATCCCTTCTCCACTATAATAAGATCTTAATGAAAAATCTGGGAGCACGAGTCTCAGCACGAGCCCTGTAACAGACTCAGGTTGTGGTGGGCCAAAAGAGGAAGAAAGTTCTCGGGCGGAGGGCCTTCCACTGGGAAAGCACCAGCCCTTTGCCATCAAAATCTGGGAACTCTTAGCTATTCGTCACAGATTATCAAGCATAGTCACTCTGCCTCCGGGATACATTTGCACAGACAGAAATCTAAAAATCTGACAAGTGATTTGAAGATACCGAGTCCCAAGCCCTGGACAGGGCCCTGCAAGGACAGTAAGACTGTCGGCATCACCAATCTCAGTAGGTAGCACTGTGACAGTGAATGCAACTGCTTGGAGGAGTGAGGAATCCCACAGAGCCATGACAGTAAAAACTCTCATGACAGACAAGGAGCCTATTGTTGATTATGAATGGGGCTCCACAGTGACCTTTCAAAACATATTATCATCACTGACAGCAAAAGTTCTGCTCTCTGACTGGCTCTTCTTTAAACCAAATGCTGACTCAAAAAGAACACCAATTCAGCCTCAGTAACTACATGGCCTCAGGAACAGCAGGCTAATTAATGGTCAGACAGGTGCTGATACAATGGTGGAAAACTACAAAGGTGAGATAACTGACCTGCAAGTAATGTGGACTCATTATAGACAACAAGAGGTAAAATTAGTCCCAAACATATCTGGGTCTCCACTCTTTTTTAAACAATTAGCTGGGAGATGAATAACTAAGGCAGTGGTCCCCAGTGCGGTGCCCGCATTTATGTGAGCCCACCTAGTGACCAGGGCCGGCCCGAGCCATTCTTGTGTCCCAGGCGCACGGTGTCCCCCGCCCCTAGGCGCCCAGCAGCCCCAAAAGGTTGGGGACCACTGAACTAAAGAAACAGAAAGGAAATATCAAGAACTTGTTTGGTCCCTTTTTCTCCAGCTGGTGTCTCCTCACACTTCCTATACCCCTGTGTTGCTTCCCTTACCAAGACAGGTCTGTCCATCAGGTCCCAGCGTCGTCCCCAAGGAACACATGCAGTCTCCAGTATCCAAGCAGGACCCTTGGCAATCCACCACATCACAGATATCATAGAAATCTACAGAAGAACAAGAGCACTGTTCATCTAGAGTACTGAGTATCTAGCCAAATAATTCTACCATCACTGCCATGAGTTTCATGCCTTCAGCTAAGTTTGTAAAATACAAGCCTGGCTTAGGTTAGAAAAGCAGCACTGGTCTAATTAAACCAATTCTGAATTGAGCTTAAATTGGTGCAAACTTCTTTTGTAGAGACATTTAGGTTATGTAATTCCTAGGCACCAGGGAAATCCCCCCATTCTCCTTTTCATTTTGCAGCATTGTCATTTGTGGAGTCTCCACTTCACATATCAATAGTGCAAAAGGTGGTGCCAGAACTTCCTTTACTTGAGAGCTGACAGGAAACCCTACCCCTGCTTTCTGCTTCCAGCTCTCCTGCTGGAGGATGGAAATGCCATTCACAAATTCTGAGGTCAGAAGGGGCCACTGTGAGGAAGAACCCAAGGAGCAGCCTGTCTTGCGCAGCCACTAGGGGGCTGGCATTGCACTGTGGAGCTGTGACTAAGGAGCCAATGTTGGAAGAGCACATGGACTGCTTGCTTGCTGATACAGGCATGAAGAGTGATTTCTGGGTGCATTCATGCCTCTCCGACATTGGTAGGAGGATTCTCCACTCCAAGGCAAAGGGTGGGAGTTACGAACTAACTACCAGAGAGAGGACCCTGCCCCTTCCCACAGTTGTCACTCAGAGAATCGCAGAAAGGAATTAATAGATTGCGAAAGGAAAGAATGCCTCTCATGGTTACTTACGCCCACAGTACACGTGGAAGCAGACACTAGGCTTGGTTAAGCGGTAGACATAATACCCGCCTGGGCATGCCTTAACGTCAATCGTGGTGTTCCAAAGACAGCAGTTCCCATTGAAGCTGGCACAAGCTTGCCTTTGGACAATGCCTTCTGACTCCCTCGGGTGGCTGCCATTTAGCCAGATGGGGGCATGGGTTCCACAGTGGTTCTCTGGGATGCAAAAGGTAGGCATGGCATCGCCAGCCATGCCAGTGAAGCGGTACCACTCCCCATCAATGTGGCTATCACATGTAGGCTGGCCATGGGAACCATTTATCTGGTGATCAGTGTTCCGCCAAGGCTCATTCAGGCTGATATAGGCAGAGCAAGGGTCCAGGGCTGAGTCATATGATAAGAGAGAAAAGGGAGAATCCAGTGATAATCAACCCATGTTTAATGACTGGTAACTGCAGAAACAAGAAAATAATTTCAATTATATTTTCCATTCCTGGTTTAGCAGAATCTTCTCAATGGACAGCAATCCCAAAGAAGGCACAATGAGGCTAGTAAATTGATTGTCCTGTTTATTAGAAGCACAGAGGAATGAAGTATTCTGAAAGTTCAACTTAGTTTAATTCCTTTAAAAACAAACAGTGAAAAGAAGCATTTGAGCACTTAAAACACTGTGACAGTAAGAATGACTCACAGAATAACCACTATTTAATGCAAGGGTGGACAATAATTTTTTATGGGGGCCACTTCAAGATTTTGATAAGTGGTCAATGGATGCACTTTTTTATGGAGGGAGTGCAGGGTCTTGGACAGAGGTTAGGTGCAGAAGGCGCTCTGTGCTGTGGGGAGCGGGGACAGGGAGGAAGGCTTCACATGCTGCCCCTGCCCCCCACAAAATCTTTCAGAGCTGGGAGATTTTGCTGCGGAGGGGAGGCAGTGCAGCACAATTTCTCAGCTCCCATTGGCTGGTTTCCTGCTCCTGCAGTACAGAGACATGAGAAACAGCCAGCCAGGGGACGCTGGCATGCAGGGAAACTTGCTTGAGAGTGCTGCTGGCCAGGAGCTGCATAGGTAAGCACCTCCTAACCAGAGCTTGCCTCTGGCACCCCACCCTCTTCCTCACCCTTCACCCCCTCCTTACAGCCCTCCCTCAAGCCAGAATCCTCCCGTGTACTCATACTCCCTCCTGGGCCCTGCACTCCAATCCTCTGCTCCAGGTCACAACAATTTCCTTCTCCAAAACTCCCTCAGACCTTCTCCAGCCCCCCAATTCCCTACCCTGAGCTCCCTTCTGCACCCAACCTCTGTCCCAGATCCCGCAGCCCCTCCATAGAAAAGTGCAGCCTTTGACCACTTACCAAAATCTTGGAGTGCCCCCCCATCAAAAATTATTGCCTATCCCTGATTTGAATGGACCAGACACCCCATGAATTCATTATTTAAGCATAATTGAAATGTGTTGCATAGCATCAGTTCTTTGGCTTTCATCCATTTGCTAGAGGGTGCACAAGTGTCAGACCGATTGGAGTGGATGCTAATTCTCCCTCAGACTTCAGGAGGAGAATCGGGCTGCAAGTGGATTTTGAAGCATTCGTAAGATTCATGAAAAGCATTCATCAACGTGACAGTTCACTTTTGTCAATCACCAATTTTCTACAGAGAGAAGTTAGAAATCATTGCTTGTAGTAGCAGTTAGAATTCAAGCAATAGATAGGTGGTGAACATATTAATGTCACAGTTCTACAAATGGAAAATACCTGCTTGTTATCTTGGCTATGGATCTGGCCAAGAACCTACACAAGAATCATTAGAATCTAATATTATTGTAAACCCGTGGTCACCAAACCATCATTCGCGAATGACTGGTCAATTGCAGGGGAGGGGAAGGCTCGACCAGTAGATCACTAGGTGTTTGGGACCCTCTCCCATTCCCTCCACCCCCAAGAAGAAGCCCCCACTGACGCTATCTCCAGCTACAATGGAGGTAGCACTGGCTTCCTGTGGGATGGGGGGGAGGGGAAGGTTCCGCAGCTGCGCACCATGTCTGGGATTTCAGGAAGTGTGCAGCCTGCTCCTCTCCTCCCCCAAACATCCGGAACGTTTCCTGAACAGTCGGGTCTGTCACACGCCAGCAACTTCCTTCCCCCTGCTGCCTTCCAGGGAGTAGGAGACCCCAGGACCGTGCCAGCTCCAACTGCTCAGGAAGCTCACGCTGCCATGGGGACTGAAGGAGCAGGGTGCGTGCGCCTCCTGAGAAAGTGGAGCAGGCGCAGTCACAGGACTCCTACTTCTCATCCCCCCTCACTCAGGAAGGCAGCAGGGGTAAGGAAGTCACCGGTGTGTGACAGACCCCGCTGCTCAAGAAACATACTGGCTGTTTGGGGGAGGCGGGAACAGCGCACATGATTCCTGAGGCCCGGACCTGGTGCACAGCTGCAGGATCCCCAGGTACTCACCCCAGCTGTTCCTGTCTCCTCCACCTGGCTAGACCCACTATGAGTACTCTGCTCCAGCCCCCGCCAGCACCCTTCTCCCTGCCCCAGCACCCACCAGCACAGTGCCCCTTGCCCACCAACACCCTGTCCCCTGCTACCCACCAGCACCCTGCCACCCACCAATACCCTGTCCCCTGCCTCCACCAGCACCCTGCCCCAGCTCCCTGTCCCCACCAGCACAGTTGGGGCCACATTAGTGAGGCTTGTTTTTTTTCGAGGGGTTGGTTTTTTGCACCTCGCTTGCGTGGTCCCAACTGACTTTTCTGTGAGTCAGTGACCCTGACTCAAAACAGGTTCCCCGCCCCTCTCAGAAATAAAGACAATGCTGAAACCTTTTGTGTTTGACCTAATATTTTATTTATAAATGAAGCCTGGCCAACAAGCCCCCATCTGGCTGCAGCATAACACCACTCCTGCATACACACCCCAAAGCCCAAATCTGATCCTATAATACACTGGAACCCCCTGTCCTGAGCCTCTCTCAGCCCCAAACTCCTGCATCCCCACTTCCTCAGTCTTCTGCCACAACACTCCTGCATCATCCACATACAGGAAATCTGTGTCCTGAACCCATCATACTCCCAACCTCCCTGCCCTGAGCCCCTCATCCACCCTAACCCAAACTCCTCCACCCTCACATCCACAAGCCTGTATATAAAAGAATGTATTATGAACACCCCTGTTAAAAGACCTTTTAGAACATACTTCAAATAACTAATAATGGAAGAATTGTGCCAGTGAAAATACGGGAACAAAAAAATTCAGTGTATTTTCATCTTTCCTGTATTTAGTCTGTTTCTATACTAATATACTGGGACTTAGATTGTCACCATATATTAACACCTGGTTAAGCACTGCTAAACCATGACTAGATTAGTTCCCATTAAGTGGAATATATGCTAATATTGTCCTGACTAAGGAGAATTCATTACCTTCAGTAGCATTAGACTAATAAAGCCAGTCATTCTAATTAAGCACATCCCAGCCAAGTGGAATACACTCCCTCCCTCTCTCTCTCTCGCTTTAATATATTTCTTCCATATAGTTTGTACTTTCTCTCTGTTATTTATTAAACAACTTCATTCTAAAGACTGGTGTGATGCAGTTAATATGAAAGATGCCATTCAAAATTCACTACTATTTTTAATAAAATGTTCTGGACACAGATGTTGTCTCTGTACAGTAAATATTATTGCTTCACTTGCTCTGAAATGGGAATGGTAATTGCTTTGAGAAATTACTTAAAGATTGTCTAGTTTAACTATATACTCTGTAAATACCCGATTCCTTTACTGAAATGCTATCTTGCACCTTCCTCTAATACACCTCCTCTTATCTCTCACTGACTATTCTTAGTGATAGAAATGTACCCGTGTTAGTCTGGTGTAGCTGAAACAAAATACAGGACTATGTAGCACTTTAAAGACTAACAAGATGGTTTATTAGATGATGAGCTTTCATGGGCCAGACCCACTTCCTTTGATCTGAGGAAGTGGGTCTGGCCCACGAAAGCTCATCATGTAATAAACCATCTTGTTAGTCTTTAAAGTGCTACATAGTCCTGTATTTTGAATATTCTTATGCCCTCTACAACCACAGATCTGTCTCATTTGGCTTTGACTTCAGTATAACAGAAAAAAGCAGCTACAGGGGCCATTAGAAAGCTAAAAAGCTGTGAGAGAGTTGTAGGGGACCCGGTTTGGATTGTGGAGGAAAACATTTAAATAAGTTTTGGTACTAATGTTTTTAAGTGATGAGTGGAAGAACAAATTTAACAGAAAATTTGCTACATGTCCATTTCACTTTCTGCATCCTCTTTCTTCTCAGAGAATGACACTCTTTTAAAGCCAGTATTCCCAAAAGAGATTATTTTACCTCCCAATCAAGGACAAACTTGGACCCCCACCTACTGAAGATGTCCCAGTCCTTTCTGTTCTTACCAGTGGATGAACCCATTTAATAGAAGAACCACTAGACAGTGCTTTGTAATGAGAGGTGCTACAGCTCAGGCAATTAGGTGTCAGGATTCAAGGAATTTTTTTTAAAAAAATTCATATAGATGCAGCAAGTCCAGAGATGCCATGACTATGACATGCCAAGGCTGAGATGGCAGAGCCCAGCCCTGGCATCTCCCTGACACAAATTAAACATTTTCTATGGGCTTGCCATCCCTTGACTGCAGCCCAGGCAGGCATGACCTCTTTGGATACCCTTATTAAGCTATTCCTGGATACAATGAAAAAAAGCCTCTTTCACACTTACCTCGCTGGCTTTTCTCCTTAATGCCTTAGTGTCAATGATTTGTTTAATTTTGAGTTATGGTGGGTTGCTGTCCAAGATTAAAAGCTTGGTGTTAGCAACAAAAAAGGTGGCAAAATGAGGATTTCCCTGTCCAATCCCAACTTAGCAGCACTGAGGAGATATACATGCAATTAGCTTCTGTATAGTATCCTTCAGAAATGGATAAGAAAACAATTGCCAGAGAGAACTTGTCATTAGCTAAACAGATAACAAGGGTTTTAAAGGTAACTTAGAAAATGGAACTGTGTGGGGAGAAAAGGGAGAAATCCAGATTGAGGAAGCACTCAAGTGAAACCCCACCTCCACCCCCGACTATGGGCAGTTCCAGGCAGGAGAGGACAATGACGACTAAGATATTCCTTAGCCCTTAGAACACTGAGCAGCCATTTCCAGACAAACCCAGCTGCCAGACCCTGCAGCTACTGCCTCACCAGACACAGCTCTAAATACTAGTTCTTTAGGACACGCAGCAAGTGAAAAGCATTTCAATTTACATCCTTAACAATACTAACAATTTAACAATTTTTGTTTGTGCGCGCGCGCGCGCACACACACACACACACACACACACACACACACACACACACACACACTACATAGTTCGTGATCTAATAAGCATTCAAGAGCAATGTTCTCTCAAATCTTTTCCATCCATGTTTGGAATACATTTTTTGTGTGCTCTGAGGCATATGCAAATGTGCCCCACCAGGAGAAACCCAAAGCCTAAGGATAAACACTTTGCTAACCACCTGGGCAACATCTGAAATCTCTCCTGAGTGGCCACATAAGTGTACAGCTTACAGGGAACACTGAAGTCTGACATTTTGGAGAAAGGTCAATCCTGTATGTGTCTAAGTGACAATTTCTGCTCTGAAATAAAAAAAAGTAAAGGAACAACAGGATACTGTAGTTCTCTGAACTGAGGTGTATTGCTAGAACATAGCATACTGGCCCCTTAGTCAAGAGAAAGCATCTGTCTCTATCATTAATGAACATTATAGTTAAAAGCTGGGGAAAAATTAAAGAAGTGGATATGGTGCCTGCTTAGACCGAGTCCAAACACTCGAATAGGAGACTGTGTAGAACAGGTGATCATAAAATGCCCTCGGGGTATTTCTAATACAGATTTCTGGATCTACCATTCTTTTAACCAAAAGGAGCACAAGGCCTCCCAGCCTACAGCCAAAAATACCATGCACACAGATACTCCTCAAAGAAGTGCCTCTTGAAGTTACTCACCCACTGAAGATACTGGCTGTAACTTGACATAGATACAGAAGGAGAAAAACAAGTACTGGAACATCCCACTCAACTGAGGGAAAAGTTGCACCTGAACAAAAATCTCCCTGTGACTGCCGGCTTCCACTTTGACTGGCCTCAGCGTCCTTCCCTCTGACTGCTTCTCCTAATGGCTTGTGTGTTTTGACCCCACAGTCTGGGAAGTGTGATGGTGCTAGCACTTCTGGAAGGTTTATCAGAGGAAGAGGCTGAAGGGATGCTGGGCACAACTTCAGCCTTGACCTGCACACAGCAGCGCTGCCCTTTACTGACCGATCTTGTTTTTAAACTCATCCCTTATTGTTTTCTGGCAGTGACACTTCTAGTATCTTATCTGAAGAGGAATTCTAATGGAGTGGACATCCTGGAAGGCTAGAAGGAACAGGCAGCTGTTGGTGGTAGCTGTTATCTCGGCTCCTTCCACAAGTCAGATGACTTCATGGTGCTCATTATGCTCCCTGCAAATCAGTCACAGACAACTAGAAAGTTTTAACTGAGGAAGTGGTGAAAACTAACCCTCTCTCTCAGAAACTATCCAGGACTCGATGAGGCACTGCGGTGATGGGAACATCAGTCAAAACAGAGAGACCTGTCCCACAGGGAACACCTTTCACTAGAGGGCAAATATCCTGTCCATCTGTCACAAGTTTTGTACATTCTGCTCAGCCCACAAGAAACATGCTACTTACTGTCTTGTAGGCTGGGAACATGCTGCTTCATTCAACTACACAGCAAAGAGAGTGGGGGGAAACAGGAAAAGGGGAGGGAATCCAGTTAACTCTCTGAAGGCCGCTTTACTACCTGAAGACACTATCTACAAGTCATTAGTGGACACACTTGCCATCTACCCTCTTTTTTGACTGAATGTACGTCAGCAAAAATAATTTTATTTTTCAATGTGTCTTTTTAACCCGGGAGTCAGTAGCTGAAGCCAAGTTGGCATCTATGAAAGTCACAACCATGGGGTCTATAGCTTGAGAAACAAAGGTGCTAGCCTCCAGCCTACCACCCAGAAGTCAGCTCTGTGCCATAATAAACCCACCTGCACAGCTGCAGTCCCCCGAGGAGCTGACAACTTGACGAGTAGAGGTGACCCATCTCCGATTCCTTTCCCAGCTATGGCTCGGGGTGGGGGAGGGCAGTGGATTAACAGACTAAGTAGCCCATTTTAAACACCTGTGGGCCCTTTGTGCCACATGCTTTGCAGCAGCAGCTAAGGGGTGCCAGTGCCCCGGTCATGCTCAGAACCAGAGATTCTGGCACAGTTCTCCCCACTTCCAACTGGCCAGCCCTGTGTCACAGGAGCTCCCCACATTATGTCCTAACCAGCCCTAACTGGCTCCAGCCTTAGCCTCTTAAAGGTACAGTTTTCCCCAGCCCCAGCTCTGTATTGGTGCAAGGAGGAATTTGGCACCTTGAAACTATAGGTTCAAATTCCAGCAGGGTGGACTAAGCCCATCAATCCTTTTGCCATACATAATTTGAACTCAGAGTTTACAGATAGGGGGAAAGGGAGGGAGAAAGCAGATTTCAAGTGAATATTGGCAGTGAGTGTGTCTCTGCTCTGCATAGGTATTCAAGACCCCAGGCATGAGATATATATAAACCCTTTTTCCTTTTCTAGTTGGATAAAAATTGTTCTTGCCTAGGGTGCATTATTGTATATTGCTTCCCTGGCTGCTCCCCTCTACCTCAGCAGTACTTGTATTTCAAGGGTGAACCGACTTCCATACGGATATAGTTCATAAATGCTTTTGAGATTTGTTGGGATGAATGTCACTATTTTAACATCTGGCACTGCCCCTCTCCACAGTCATAAAAAGGCAAAATTTCTAGTGCTGGTTATAGTAGTGGCTGAGAGAGAATGCATAGCATTTTGCAACAGAAGGCAAAAGAAAACTAAAATTCACCATCCAAAGCCAGGAAACTTCCCTGGCTGGTGATAATCATTTTCATTCCCAGGAGAGTAACTAAAACAGAAGGGAGAATATTGCAGTAAGTCATTGCTATTACAGTTTGCCATTTTCATTCAGAAGCTGATACATTCTTACATTCAAGGGAAAATAAAAACCGACAAGTTTGAATTGAAATTCTTGGTTGTGTGACAAATGTGTACATATATATTTTTTTTATCCATGTACAATTCATTGCCTTCTACAGCTTTTGTTGTTGTGGATATATTAGTTTTGATCGTGGAGGTTGTAGGTGAGTGACTGATACCTGACTACTGGCACAGAGAAAACAATGGCATCTCACTCACATTCATTCAACTCTGAGGACTAAAATATATAGCCCTATAATAGTCTTTTAGGAACCTTAGACAGTGAAGAGTCCAGAATTTGGGATGACAGAACTATACCTTACTTCTCTTCTATATTCCCAGGGTTCAGTTTAAAACTGTAAAGGTACAATCTGCTGCATGTGTTCCAATTCTACCTTTGAATGTCTTCTGGAATATGCAGTAGCGATGAGGAGCTCATGCAAGTTGTGAGAAAGCCAGCTCCTGCAGAGAACTCTTCCATCAGTATGCTCCTACCTGCCACCCATTTCCTCTTCCTGGCAGCCTGACCTTTGGACCAAACATAATCATGGCTGAGTTAGAACTGGGGCCCCTCTGCTTCTGGGGAAGGAGTAAGTCTAAACTAGGCTTGCCTGGACCTATTGGTATATTCAGGCTGAAATTCCAGGGAGGAAAGGAAGGGAAAAGGCACATCAATATCCTTATTGAAATGGGGATTTGGAGCTTGTTTAGGCGTCCATCCCATAGTGATGAGCTGCGAAGTCTTATGAAGGTACTTCCATAAGATAAGCCTGAATAAATACCATCAGTCCTATTGTGAGTGCAGAGGAATACTGTTCAGTGGGGAGGTATTTCCTCCCCAGTATGACAACAGTTCAGGGCAGAGGAAACGGCTGGACCATTTCAAGTAGATCCAGTTACACAGTTTTGCAGGTATCAGACAGTACTCACCAGTCAAGGTGCAATGGGTTTGATTTACTAGCCTTATAAAGACTCAGCCACCTCATCTATTTAGTCAGATTGGAAAAGATCATGCAGCTTATTCACACAGGGGTATTCACTCCTAGCACCATTTCACTATTTGCCATTGATGACTTCAAGCAACTTTGCCAGACCCATCCTCGCTACACTGGTGACTGTCTGAGCTAATGAAATCCTTCACTGCAGATCTGATCCTAACAGGCCTGAGAGCCCCTCACTGGCAGAGTGTGGAAGAAAACACAAATCAGCACTTCCTGATGCTGGGAAGCCATTTAAAGCCTGACTCCTGCTGTAAGATCCCCATCCGCAGTGAACTAGAGGATGTGTGCTCCAGATAAGCCTGGACAAGGTACCAAGATTAATTGTGAGAGGGTCAAGGACTTCTACTTCTAAAGTTTTTGTTTCTGTAAACAAGCTGTCCCAGGACAGCACACATGCTCGACTTTGACTGAAGTCACAAGATTTTTACAGCCCTTTATTTGGCACTATTAGGACACAAACCACACGTGAAAAAAACTCTAAATTTAAAGGTCACGAAGATTAAAAACTAAGGCGATGTCTATACTGCGCTGTTTTGCGCAAGAAATACGCAAATGAGGCAAAGCGTGGAATATCACTGTGCCTCATTTGCATAATTAACGATCGGCCACTTTTTGCACAAAACCCCCCTCTTGCACAAGAGCCATTCTTCCTGAAAAAAATGCGGATGAACGGCTCTTACGCAAAAGCCTCTTATGCAAAAAGCAGCCACTCATGAATTATGCAAATGAGGCACGGCGATATTCCACGCTTCACCTCATTTGCATATTTATTGCGCAAAACAGCACAGTATAGACATAGCCTAAGGGTTGAGGAGGCAATGCAGTCAGCTCGAGCTTAGAATGGTTGGGGGACTGATCCCTATCCCACTTGGCAAATAATCTACTGTACTGGAAATTATACTAATTAGCATACACAAATTCATCCAGAGAGATCAAACCACTTTACAAGCACTAGCCCCAATTTACAGTTGGGAAAACGGAGACACAAAGGACTTGAACTTGCCCAAGATCACAAAGATAGGCATTGGCAGAACTGGGAATAGAACTCACCTCCTATTTCAGCATCCTGTCCCTTGGGTCATGCAGCCTGCAGACTGGTACTTACATCTAATGCTCTAGTTTCAGAAATCAAAATTTGTCACCCTTCGTCTATACATCAAAGAATGCTCTGGTCTGGTTTTTTGCACTTCAGGATCTAAAATAAGGCTGTCAGTGTGAGGGCAGGCATGATTATTTAGGGTGAACTGGTTAGAGTTTCCAGGATTCAGTGGCAACATTGTATTATGGGAAATGCTTATTATTTTTTCAAAAAAGTTTCTAGCTTTCTAGAGAGCAAAGTTAATATTAAGGCCACTGGTGGACACAGTCTAACCACAAATACAACATGAGGAATAGAATTCTTGACTTTCAGCTCCAACAAATCATATATATAGTAGCCCAGTGTCAGAGTCTGTAACAGTGAAATGCTGGCTGTTCCCTCTGGGCAGCCCATGCTGCATGGGGAGTGCGGGGCCCAAACGGCCGCTTGCTCCCCCATGGCGGCCCGGCTGAGCGGCGCAGAAGTCAGCCGAGTGCCACAGCAGGAAGTGAAGGGGGGCGCAGCAGTGACATGCAGCATGACAGTGGCTCCAGGCCCCACCCCCTGGCCATGAATGTCACTGCCCCACTCCCCTTTACCTCCCACTGTGGTGCTCGGCTGACTTCTGCGCTGCTCAGCCAGGCCGCTGTGTGGGAGCAAGCGGCGCAAGCAGCTGTTTGGGCTCCACACCCCTCATGCAGCACGGGGAGTGCGGTGCCCAAATGGCTATTTGGGCTCCGCGGTCCCCTGAGTGAGAGGAAGGATGGGGAGGAGAAGAGAAAGAGAGAGACAGAGAAAAGAGGCAGGAGGCGGAGGAGAGCCGAGAGAGCGAGAGAGGCGGCGGCAGTAGGAGGAGAGAGAGAGAGAGACACACACACACACACACACACACACACACACACACACACACACACACACACACACACACACACACACACACACACACACACACACACACACACACACGGAGGAGACCTGAAAATCCCGTCTTATGACAGGTTAATTGGCTAGTATATAAAGAGTTAAATAGGCTGATCAAATTGCTCTGTCACATAGAGGAAATCTAGTTACTTTAATTGATGGGGTGTGTTACAAGATATCCTGGATCAACAATAACTTCAGGATTTCTTGCCAGCCTAGAGCAACTCTGGTACATTACAAAAGAGATACTGGACTTTGTATGTTAGGGGACGGCTAGACTGCGAGGATCTATCGGAAAAAAGATACGCAAAATGTGCTCCACATTTTGCATATCTTTTTCCTTTACTTTTGACGGACTAGACTAGGCCAAATTTTGGGAAAAAAACCTTTTTTCGAAAGCCCCCTTTTTCATTGTGGAACGAGGAATACAGGGGCTTCCGAAAGAGCATGTTTGCTCTTCTGCAAAAAAGAGCAAAGCAGAAGAGCAAACGCATTCCCTGGATGCGGCTGAGTTTTTTCGGGATACCTCTGGTATCCCGAACCCCCCCTCCCCCGCATTCTAACTGTGCCCTTAGAGAAGTGAGAGAACTGTTTGCTCTAAAATGGATGACCAATAGGTGGTCTGTGGAGCATATCATTGCTACCTATAAAGAGAGGAAAGGTTAGATGCAACATTGGATGGACAGACTTCCATGTTAGAGTCACATGGAGCAAGGCAGAATTTCAATACCACATCTCCTTTGTCTAGGGAAGGGGTATTATCCTCCACTTCCTAAAAAAACCCACACTTTTAAGAAGAACTAGCACATATGTTGGAAGTGATAAGACAGAGCCTATTGTCTCAGCAAATGAGAATTGAACTTGGGAGACAACGATCAATGAACTAGTGATACAACTACATGCAACAGGACCTCTCATTCCTGCTGCTTCTGCCTTGCCAGTGACAGATTACACTAAAGCTAGTGCATGCAGTGCTGCATTAGACAACATTGTCTATGTTTCAATTGGTAACAAGTAAACATTTCATTGCCACCTGTTTGGCTTTTAATCACAAGAGAAAAATTATATGCAGGAACCAGATTGCTGGTGCTGCTGCACAGGGATGCAAAGGAAAAGTGACAGAAAATTTACACCAAACGTTAGTAAAGTGTAACTAAAAAAAGTGGCAAGAGCTCTGAGTTTTTAGCACTTCTCAGACTAACAAGATAAGGGTACCCTTCTCCATATGTTACTCAGGCTAGGTCTACACTATACTTTTTTTTGAAAAAAGCTACGCAAGTTGCGCTCTGCAATTAGTGTAGCTTTTTCCGATCGCTTTTCTGAAAGAGGCTTTTCCACCATTTGGCCCAGTCTGGATGGGGCCAAATGGTGGAAAAGCCTCCTCTTTTGGCGGAGCCCTTATCCCTAGCAGGAGGCATACAGGGCACCCCAAAAAAGCGTGTTTGCTCTTCCACAAAAAAAAGCGGAAGAGCAAATGCATTCTTTGGACACAATGTAGATGTACTGTTATCAGATATGTACTTTGGTGGGGTTAATGGGCAGAGAGAAGTAATCAAATAAGGACAACTTGCAGGGAACTGAGACTTACACTGGAACAGACAACCAGTCCAGTGTAAGATTGTAGAATCAGTAACTTCACCTCATCTCCTTTCTCCCTCACTTTGACCCTCTTCTGGAAAGATAAAGGAGGTAGGAAAAAGTTTCTTCATGGTATTTCCTTGCCTTGTGATTAGAGAGTTTAACTTTCAGTGGCTACCAGAAATGGGTCAAGAATATTTTGGATGTTACTTCGGTCCAATTCTTTATGTAAAGCATGTTCTAGATGGATGTCACTAGAAGAGTGAAGGGTCTAATCTACCCATATAATATTGGGAAAAAAAGTTGTTGTGATGGTACAATTAAACTTTATAAAATCTGACAGCAAATTAGAGATCGGTAAAACAGATGTTTTCAACCTGGTTTTAAATCGTAAAAGGGTCCGAGTGTGTGACTACTCGTAACTAATGTATTCCACAAACAGGAGAGCACTTCTTGGGACCCAGTGTGTTGAGATTATTCAGTTTACAACCTAAATACCTGCTGATTATGATCTTAATACAGTCGTGAACAGCATGCACATTTTGTGTAAAAAAAACTGCAACAGACACAGCTTTAAAAGTAAAGAGTTTAAACCTTTGAAACTTCACCCAAATCCAAGGTAGAGCCTTAAAATTAAAAATGCTGGGATAGCCGGAACTAAAGGACATAGACTACTGCATTTCAGATAAACTGCATCATGGATATTGTTATCCTGGAGTTCGCCAAGATGTCCCCCGATTTCCCCAACCTTTACAGAGATGTATACTTTTCACAACAAAGGTGGTAACATTATCACAAGCTGATAGATCTCACGTGTGACGTAAGATGGTGACAGCTCCATTTCAGTATGAACAGTAAGGCTGCTGCCAGCATCAAAATGTCCTCAAGTGAAATAAGGTTAGAGAAATGCAATTTGAATGAAAAGAAATAGGGGAAATTAGGAGTTCAGCTACAGTATGAGGGATGCTCCCCTCTCAACTAGGGAAAATAAAGGGTAATAAGAACACTTGAGTTCAAAAATTGAATAGTTATTTATTGTTCCAGAAGGACATTACTCTTTTTTACATATTTCATAAATGATACAGGATTTTACACATGTTCTGTATTTGCTTTTTTCTGAAGTAAGGATTTTTCTCCATGCCCCTCCCTCACCCCAAACACACAAGGCTTCAGCTTCAAGACAGTGTTCATTTTCTTTCCCTTTAAAACTCAGCACGCGAACAGGATAAAACAGGTAAAAATATAACCCACATAATGTAATTAAAACAAAAAGAAACCAGGAAAAAATGTGGGGAGAAAAAGTTAGAAACATGCATTCATTCAGTCCAACATGCCACCGAGTGAGGAGAGGCAGCATCAATCCCATCTGTTTTTCCACACCTGCAAGGCACCTGGCATCATTAATATTGGTTTGTTTTTTGTTTGTTCCTTTTTTAAATGTGATTCTCCAGAAACTGGAGCCTCTTGCCAAGACACAGTGAGAAGTAAAAGTGAAATGTAAGGAGAACCCCTCACCTTTTTTGTGTATTATATCTGGAGCTTTATTCCTACCTCCATCCTGTCTCCCCAATATTTATCAACAGGGTGCTAGAGAGAAGGATCAGTTTTGAATGCAGTTATAATTGTATCTGTTTAGAAAGCAGCTAGCTTCAGGCAAGCGAACAATGTGTTGGTTCTCCATCCCCAATGTCTTTTTTTTTTTAAAATAGCCATGGGTGATGCAATTAGCCACCCCTAAAAAATCCTGACCCTTGAGCAACAGAGTTTAATGAAAGCCAGCTAAAAAAAGGAGCAGGCTAGAAAATCAAAGTGAAAATCTGTATCTTTTGCTCCAGTAGCCTTGGCCTTCGACAAAGCCTCCAGATATAGTAGTGTACTACAAATGGGACCATTTATCTCATTACAGAAGCAGTCAAACTTCAAATTTAATTATTCTCTTTCTTAAACTGCTTGGTTAAATAAGAGTGTCATGATTCTGAGTTAACTTTCTAATCCTTGAAATCTCCAAGGTTTAGTCATCCAGGTGGCTACCAGACTTGGGGTGGGAAAGAGGGGAACCTTCCTCCCTTAAGACAGAGTATTAAAAACTCTCATGCAATGTTGCCATTATTTCTAGAAGTCGTTCTAGGGCACTGGGACACTCTACAATTGAAGGCAGTAAGGAATAATTCAAAGTGTCCATTATCGAACATTTAGATCAAAGATAGTTCCATTTTTGATTTGGATAAAACTCAGTGTAATAAACAGGTAATGGAAGAAGTGGGTGAAGGAAATGGGGGCAGGCAGGGGAAATTCATGATTTTTAGTAGAAAGCAGTCTTGCAGTAACTTTACAAAAAAGACACTAGGTCTGATCAGGACTGTGTGTTAATGGTGATGAAACTCATCATCTGATCACTGACCATAGCTCCAGATGGCTTGTTTGTTTGTTTTTTTGGGGGGGGATGGTGCGTTTTGTTACTGGTGTGTGTCAAAAATCAAGAAAGGAACATTTAAAAGAGCTCAGCAGGCTGCTGGTGCATTATTGAGAGGCAGACCCTGCAAAGCCGGAAGAAGACAGCCCTCCAGCATTACATTCTCATTATGACACCCCCCCCCAGTTTTGTATTTGTACATCATTTTCATCCAGATACAAAGGCTTGTATGTGACAGCATTTACCATGTTGCTTTGGAGGCTAACATTCCACAATGCCCAATCTTCAGATTTAAGAGATTTTTTCCCCCCCATGGTCCTCTTCTATTTTAAATTAAAGGTAAAAACCCTCCACCCCCACGCTACCTCCCAGCTTCCACCTGCAATGCTTTCATTAAAAGGCAAGAGCTATGAACAGGTTCTCTTTTTGCTGGGATACAGACATTCTTGGCTGATCAGTCTTTATCATTGATTTGCTGGACAGGCAAGTGAATCTGCAGTGGGTCTCGAAGCCTTTTAAGATCCAATTCTGCCTAAAAGTAAAGATAAAATACAAAGAGCAAGTTCCTTAAACATCTTCACAAGTCTCTCTCCCTTTATAAAATTAGCTCAACAGAAGCCAGAAGTCATTGAGACAAACTAGTGTCTAAAAAACAAAACAAAAATCAAGGAACTTCCATTGTGTGGCCATTGCACAATGACACTTCAGGGATTGTCATTTTTGTTGACTTCTCCTATAACATCCTTGGGACCAGTGGTGTGCCCCACAGTTCTGTACAGAAATCCTCCCTGTGCACCAGTGCAGCTATATAAATTAGTAGTAGCTGCAATAAAAGTCCCCTGTTTCCTCCCAGGACAACTTGTAAAAAGCATCTAGTACAACCACAGGGTGAACTGCCCAGAC
The DNA here is from genome assembly GCF_049634645.1 of Pelodiscus sinensis. NCBI lineage: Eukaryota > Metazoa > Chordata > Testudines > Trionychidae > Pelodiscus > Pelodiscus sinensis. The sequence goes on along the minus strand of NC_134718.1, from coordinate 33,326,300 downwards.
CTGCAGGTTTACCAAGTGATATAGTCACCCTGCAGCACTCAGGAAATTACATCAGAGTGGCAGGAAAAGCAAAAGCTTATAAGCAGACCACATACCAAAAGTCACTGTAACCCTCCCAGCGACCTCTACAAGTGTCCCCACTTCTAGATCAGCAGAAAAGAACTGGTGCCTACTGTAGAAGGCGTTTGATGATTAAGACACATCCAGGGAGATGTGAACTGACTGGATAAAAGTCTTTAGACCTTAGTACAGAGGTGGGCCATTCCAAGATTTTGGGAAGAGGTCAAGAGCCACACTTTTCTATGGAGAGAGTGCGGGGTCAGGGATGAAGGGAGTTTGGGGTAGGAGACTGAGCCTCAGGAGAGGGTGTGAGGTCAGAGAGAGTTTGGGTGAAGGAGGCAGTTGTGATCTGGGGCAGGCGATTGGGGTGTAGGTGAGGATTCTGGCCTGAGGAAGAGTGTAGAAGGGGGGGCAGGGACTGGGAGGGAGTTGTGACCTTGGGAAGGGGGGGATGGGGCAGAGGGTTTGGGTGATGACCCTGGGTACACAGTCAGGGAGGGGGTATGTGTGCAGGAGAGGATTCTGGCCTGGGGAAGGAGTGCAGGAGAGGGTGCAGGATCTGGGAGGGAACTGTGATCTGGGGGAAGGGAGGTATAGAGAGTTTGGGTGGTGACCTAGGACAAGAGGGAGTGTTGGCCTGGGGCAGGGAGCTGGAGGGAGAGAAGGGCTGGGGTGCCAGAGATAGGCTCTGGCTCAGAGGCACTGACCTAGGCAGTTTCTGGCCAGCAGCCCGGCAGGACCCCAAGGCAGGTGCCCTACTTGCTACAGTCGCATGCTGCTCAAAGCGACTGGCTGCATCCTGCGGCTCTGCTCTGGCACAGGGGAGGGAGTGGCTTCATGTGCTAATCCAGCTTCCAGCACCATCTCTCAGCTCCTACTGGCTGGCTTCTGGGCAGTAAGTGCTCAGAGATAGTGCTGGGGAGGAGGGAGCACACAAAGCCTTCCTCTCCCACTGGTGCAGAGCGCCACAGAGGGAAGCCAGCAGCTTAAAACAGTGTGGGGTTTCTGTGTGCCCATGGTTCAGCCTGTGGGCCGTATTTTGCCCACCGTTGCCTGAGTAGATCCACAGTGTCTCAGTGGACAGAAGCAGAGACTCACCCCCTCGGAGGCATGAAGTGCTCCAAGAACAGCTAAAAAGATGCATGGTTTGTCAACAGATACATAGCTCCTTTTTCATATTCCATCTATGAACAGTTGCACCTGTTTGCTTACACATAGTGCATACCATAATGCTAAATCCATCTAATGGTTCCTTGATAGCGGTGACAAGAAAGACTAGCAACCCAAATTAAGACAGACTATCAGTCTACTTTTGGTTCAAGGGCATCCATCAATAATGGTTAAAAAGCACAAGTAGGGGGAGTTCTTTTGTTTTTACTTTGGCAAAACTATGCATTACCTGAGCGATTGCATCCTTAAGTTGATTGTATTTCTCTAGGTCAAAACGTGTCTTCTTGGCTCCTTTATGGAAAAATAATAAGTACTGTCTATCTCTGGCATCTGGGTAAACATACTCCTAGAGAGAGAAAGAGAGAGAGGAAGCATGGTGAGAGGCAGAGAAGAAAAAAAGCTTCCAAACAACAGACCACAGCTATCTTAGCATGTATTAGATGTGCCTCTTGGGAATAAGGGGCTGAATTGTTACTAGTGACTGAAGTGTGGAGTTGCCTACTAAATACAAGCAGCCACTTTTCACTTCAACACTTAGCTGAACCTCAATCCTGACTTGCACTAGAGTCCCCCTTAAGCCCTAAATGTGTGTCCCTTTTGAGAAGGAAGAGTTAAGTATGCCCAACCATCAAACTGTGGGGTTCTTTTAGGATGCTGGCAAGCATGTGCGCATGTGATGGAGTGTGCTACCCATGATGGGCCTGCAAGCATTGAATTAGGCCCAGGTGGGCCCACCCAGCTACTTAGGCTGCAGTTACAGAGAAGCTCATCTATGAGGGAGAGGCAGAGCTTCTACAAAAGGCAGAGTCTGCTAGCAACAGAGTGGCTAGGAAAAGCTGCAGTTCCATCTTAGGTAGAAGTGTTTGGAGGCTGCAGAAATAAGCTACCTGGAGTTGCCCCCTGTGAGGTGGAGTGAAGTGACTGGCAGACCTAGAGGAGTGGGGATGGCCAGGAGGTATGAAAGCAGCTCAGAGAAAGGCGGCAAGGTGAAGGAAATGGCCCTTTGCTGCTGTGTAGAGGGTCCCCAAGTCAGAAGTTAGTGGGTAGGCCCTGGTTCCCCTGCAGGAGGAGCACTGAGGCGGTGAAGCAGGAGACTGCCAGAGAGCAGAAACCGTGATATATTCCCTCCAGAAATGGGAGTGCATGGACCACATTAGTGAGCTGTCCCAAGGGCTGAGTCACAAATAGGACATCTGTGGCTCCTGACACAGAGAAGGGCTACAGAAGAGAAACTGATAGGGTGTAGCCACTGTAAGGGACATTGGCCTGACCAAATTAATCTCCAGAACATCTAGCAGTGAGTAGAGAGCAGCCCATAACTGTGCACAGACAAAGTTGAGGTAATCCAAATGAAATGATTTAGATAGGATTGTGTATTTGAATCCAGCTGTAGCTGGACAGTACTTCATTGACAATATTATTGGTCTGCCTTCTTTAGAAATACTGGGAATAAACCTCACAATATTGTACTTTCAGTCCAACTTTCTTAGCAGCAGTTATATGCAGTGGCTAACTGAAGCTCTGGTAAGTAGGAAAACATCAGCTCACAAGAGCATTTGCTCAGCTTTTTTATTGGTCAGTCTTTTTGGGAGGAAGATGAAGGGTGAAACTCTCTGCTGACACCAGTATTTAAGACAGTGTGTGCCAGTAACCATAGCAGCTAAAGGGACAGACCCAGACTGGAAGCACTGAACAAAATGGATAACGAGCACATAAGTTTCAGGTAAGAAGTTTTACAGAAAAAACCCAACTTGAACAACTTCTAGTTTCTTCCTTTTGCACAAAGAGGTCATAAAAGTTTGAATGGCTTGCAGCAAAGCTCGTTAAATATTAGTACCTGGCAGGGCCATCTCTAGGTGGGTGCGGAATCATGGGCACCCTCTCCCACTCCGTGTCCGGGGCAACTCCTCCGCTGCAGACCCTGCCCCAACTCTGCTCCACCTCTTCCATGAAGGCCCACTCCTTGCTCTGTAACCTCACCCTACTCTGCCTCCTGGCTTGAATCCCCTTCCTCCCCCACCCCTGGAGCAATGTGAGCTCAGGGATTACTGGAGGGCCTGGCTCAAGGTGGCAGCTCCTCCCTCCCCCCACCATGGTGGCAGGAGCCGGAGTGACCCTAGAAGCCTGATCTGCTCCACTTTGCCTTGCCATCCTCTTTCAGCCTGCAGCACACTGCTTCACCATGGTGGTGAATAAATAACACTTCCTGATGTACTGTCTCTAAAGCCATCATGATTTTAGACATGTCTGTCATATCCTCTTCTTTGCAAATCATCTTTTCCAAAATGAATAATTCCAGTCTTTTTAACCTCTACTCACATGGAAATTGTTCCATACCCCTAATAATTTTTGTTGCCCCTTTCTGAACCTTTTTTCTCATTCCATTTTTTCCTTGAGATAGGGTAATCACATCTGCGCACAGTATTCAAGAGGTAGGCATACCATGGACTTGTATAGAGACAATATATTCTGTCTGTCTATCCCTTTCTTGGTGATTCCCAACATTGTTAGCTTTTTTGACTGCTGCTGCACATTGGGTGGATATTTTCAGAGAACTATAGACGTTGACCCCAAGATCTTTCTCTTCAGTGGTAATAGCTAAGTTAGGCATTATTTTGAATGTACAGTTGGGATTCCCCCTCCCTCCAATGTGCATTACACTTTGCATGTATCAGCACTGAATTCCACCTGCCATTTTGTCACCCACTTTGTGGAGCATTATAAAGGGATCTCACAAATCTGCTTTTGGACTTTACTATATTGAGTAGATTTGTTATCATCTGTGAAATCTGCCACCTCACTACTTAGCCCTTTTTGATCATTTTATGGATCTGCTGGATAGCTCTGGTCCCACTACTGACCCCTGAGGAACACCATTAATTTTTCTTCTTCCATTCTGAAAGCTGACGATTTATTCCTACTCTTTGTTTCCTGTCTTTCAACCAGTTACTGATCTATGGGAGTACTTTCCCTCGTATCCCAGGATAGATCCCCTACGTCTTGTCTTGGTAATGACAGATGGCCACATTCCTTGAAAATGTGATGTGATGTGTAACTGAATCTTTGGTCATCCATGTATGGCCTGTGAAACAGCCCACAAGAGCATTCTGCACAACAGAGGGAGATACCAGGGACAGGCATCTCCAGTACTAGTGCACCAGTTCCATACTCAAACTGCTTACCGGCACAGTGGGGATGAGGATGCCACTCCCTCTCCATTCATATAAAACATGTCTGAGATGCTGTCTTACCTCTTGGACAGTCTTTGATACAATGAGAAGGTGGTAGCACAGGTTTGTGAACTGCTGAGCTAACATTTACAAGTTACTAGAGGGATTACTCAGCGTCGCTTGGGCCCTTAACTCAAATAATGTTTGTTTTTCTTCATTTAAATCATGCTTCTGGGGTGGGTCTGTGGGGTTTAGTATGCAGGCTACCCCAGTCCTCTGTCACTGCAGCAGCTTGGGGCCAGGTAAGAAGTGCCTGCCCATGGCTGCTGCAACTGCAGCAGGCATAGTCAGGGGAGGGTGCATATCCCCTGGCTGGGGGATAAACAGACAGACAAACGCAAACAGACAAACTCTCTCAGTAGATAGCCGTCTCTCCCTTCACCCCTGTCCTCTGCTGCTCCAATGGGGTTATAGCTGTCCCAAGCCCTACCTCTGGCCCCTTGCTGCCCCTCTGTAGTCATTATACAAAATAACTGTCCCTGCTACCAGAGTCGTCCTCTTCTGTTTTATGAGAAACAATCACATTCCAGGCACATCCTGTTGTCCTGGCACAACAAAATCCTGACCTTGCTTTAAGCTATAAGAGGATGCTGCATTCCAAATTTGGTGGTCCTAGCTCTTATTTAGGAGGAGTTCTTGAACAGACAGACTCTCAAATATATAGTAGATTTGTACATTTATAACTGAGTGTGAGTCCCACAGATCTTCTGCCTGATAGTCCATGTCCACTCAGATCCTTGATGGGAGAGATGAGGAAGAAAACGCCAGTCTATTGTGCAGGCGAGTACTTCTACCACTTCATTGTGATAAGAATATCCTGAGGGACTATAAAGACATAGCGATAATGTTTGCTTTGCACATACACTGACTTCCATCAGCCCTGCATACAACCAAGATGTTGTCTGGCATGCTCACCAAAAAAGGTTAAGGAGACATGTTTCAGAGATTGACAAGTCCTTCGGGAGGTATGAAGACACTCTTGAAAATGACTGAGGCTAGACCTGATGTCAAACCTCTCTGGAGGCAGATGCAATCTTGTCAATCTAATACTGCTCTTAAGAATCCTAGCCTGTGTAGGTGTTAACAGGCACCATTTCTTTGATATTTTTAGATAGAGGGCAATAAACCTTTGAACATAAATGAACTTGGATTTAACAGTTCTTGACCTGGTCATCAAAAACTAAGCATGGGAGCTAGTGGATGTGGAAGCCACAGAGCACTAATGGACTGCAGTGAAATTTTTCCAGAAGACCTCCACTGTCTGGAGTGAAGGCTGGCTGCATGGCACAGTGCAAGGAACACTTCCAGATGTGCTTCCCTAGCTTTTACGATCCTTTTAGAAAAGGACTTGCACATCACCCACATCAGCTGTGTGCTTCCCCTGAACAAAAAAGGAGGACCTGTCATTTATTGGAATTGCTGCTTTGCAAGTGGGGCAAAGTCAGGAGACAGAGAGAGGACATTACTCATTCTAGTAGTGGCCAGTACAAATCCCTGACCAGAAAAGAAAAAATAAAATTAAGAAATCTATAAAACTACCAAACGATCTAACCCTAATGAACTCTAATAAGTACACAAACATTTACAGAAAAGCAAGGGACGACTAAAGAGCAGAACACTGAAAAGCTCCATTTTGGAGCTTGTTGAGAAGGAGCCAACGGGCAGCTGGGTCTATCCCATCAGTACCCTCTGTACAGGAGCACAAGAGCTCTCAAAGCACATGTGTGTTCCTAATGGACACTGCTGACTGGCTGTCGGGGTGCATGTGTACTAACAGTGGAATACATAGAGACAAGGATTTGAAGGACTGCAGCTCTTCAAACAGGAGAATCTGAATGGACTTTGCTATAGCCTTGGGGTTGCTTGCTGAGAAAGGGGGTGTAGACAGGCAGCAGTGACAATGAAAAGCAGGATCTAGGATGGGCATTACAACCATTACTGTACTTCTCATCCATCCCCTCGAAGTGCTGTTCCTTTTAGTCCTTGAAATACATGGCAGATCATAGACATGAAAAATTACCCTGGTTCCCAAATTTAAAAAAGCATTTGGCAGTAAAACCAGGAGAAGAATTAATCCAACACATTTTTCCAGCTTTCCTGCTGTGCTCTATGAAGTACGGATCCTCCATGATCTGCAGGAATAAGGTTCCAGTCTTATCTAATTCTAAGTAATTCAAAGCTATTCACATGGAGAGAACACTTACTGATAATTCTGTTTCATCATGGCAGACTAATAGCAAACATATGAGTAGATGGTGCAAATCCAGTAACAGATGAGTGTAATTTTCATGTTCGTGTCAACAGCAAGGAATGGGGAAAATGCAGAGTGTAATGGGGGAGAGGAATAAAGAAAGTGTGAAAGGGAAAATGAAGACGTCCAAAGGGTAAGCCTGTCATTAAGGTGATAACAGAGGGCAAGACTTACCTGACGTGTCATTACGAAGTAAGCATACATTGCCATAGCACTCCCATAGGTAATAAAGTAGGTGACTGGCTCCATAATGTCCCAAGAGTACTCCCACCAGGTGAGCCGAGCCAGAATCCCAAACTGAGTGGCCATGTAGGCCAGTCCACCCCACAGAACCCACGTAGTCCTCTTCTCTGCTTTTCTGCTGATTTCCATCCTGACCTGCTGGACACAAACAGGTCTGTAGTCTCAATAGGTGATGGGGGTTGACACACTCATTCTGAGAGCAGGTAAAAATAAAGGTCTACTTTCTACAGAAGTGATTAGTGTTGATAGTGCTTGATTGAGATTTATAGTTTATGCAGAAAGAGTTCAAGAAGCAAAAAAAACCAAAAAAAACTTTTAGCCTCTTTTGGGTCAACATCTCACATTCACTTTGACTAAGCTATATTATCACTTATATTTTTATTAGAAACATAGATGGCTATGTATGTATAAGATTGTCATCACTATGTTATGGTGTACTGTTGCGCCTTAAAGACTAAGGGATATATTTGGGCGTAAGCTTTCATGACTAAAAATCACTTCATCAGATGTATCTGACAGTCATTTTTACCCATGAAAATTTGTGCCCAAATAAATACGTTGGTCTTTAAGGTACCAACGGACTCCTCATTGATTTGCCGATACAAAGTAACACAGCTACCCCTCTGAGACTTGTGCTGTAGTGTGTGCTTTGATGCACCACTTCCATTCTTTCTTTTAATATGCATTTTAATTATTTTGTTTTATGCTACTGACTGCTCTGGAGATGGTTACAGCCACTTGTGATCTATTTTTACTTTCACTCTATCAAAATATTGCTTTGAAACCAATATGACTCAAAATATTTATTAGTCTGTCTTGTTTTCATCCTCTTACCAAAATGAAATAAAGAGAATGGTTTAAAAATGACAACACTTTTTGTAAGTGTGGGGTTTTGGTCTGGGGCCAATTTGGGAAGCAACCAACTTTAAGGTCCTGTCAAATACTTAATTTTTTTTTTCCAACTCTGCAGCGAATACTATCTTTCTGTGAAGAACATACACACAGCTTTTCATTCATTGAATGAGCCAGTCTTTCAGCTTTAAAAGCTACTAAAACAATGTACAATGAATGCCACCATTTAAGAAAGTCTTCACTATAACCATGAACGTAAATGTGCTCAGCGGATAAGTATATTTCCACGAGAGATTTTCCATCTCACCTTTTCCAGGGGTGCTAGCTGCTCCTTGAGGTCCTCTAGCCGCCCAATCAACTCCTTTTCCTTGTTCAGTTGGTGTTCCTCAATGCACAGAGTGGTGTACAGCTGCTGAACCAATGTCTTCACATCATTCAGCGTGGTTGCATCTTCATGGCTTAAGAGGTCTAAAGAAGAAGGAGACTGCTTTATGTGCCTTTATCCACATTGGTTATCATGTACTCTTGAAAATAGCTATGGGATCGAAGGGATTTGCATTAGTATCTATTCTGCATGCAGACAAAACTTATGGAACAGTCTACTGGAGAGCTGCAGCACTAGAGTTATAAGCAAAGTTATGAAACTTTCTGGGAAGAAAGCTATACTTTACACTGGGCCATACTGCCCTATACACAAATATTCCAATAATGCCAATTAACTGAACAGTTTTAACCCCAGCTCCAAATGTGGACTGTTTATTAAACATCAAGCAAGACAGTAAAGGAGGGTCATATCTAACAAAATACTAGCTAGTATATATTCCTTGCAGAAAACCTCAGTTTCAATATTAAAGCTGAGAAATCAAATATTAGAAAGCCACAAAACACAATGTTAAAAGATCAAAAGATTGATTTTAATTCTGCTTACTTATATTATTCTCTAGTATTAATTTGTCAATACAATACATTTAGAACTTTGTATATAAACTTGTATTCAGTAAATTGCAGTAAACCTGAAAATTGTATAGCTTGTTTTGTAGGTTTAACTGAGACCTGGAAACCAAACTGTGTGTGAAAAACATCCATTCAATAATAAAGATTTTTAAAAAAAGGTACATTTAACACCAGCAGCTTCAGAGATGGCTCAATATTAAAGCACAGTTAATCTTTTATTTAACTCAAAGATCAACTGTTTTCTTTAATATGAACAATAAATTGCCCTTTAAAAAGGAAGTGGCTTCTACTTGCATGCTTGGCTGAAAATATCTTTTAAACTCAAATGTATGGTTTCTTGGCTTTTATTTTCTAAAATATATTGAGAGAGTATTTGTCAAATGAAAATACAGCTAAAAAGTTATATGAAACTTAAGGGTGAGGGTTGTTGGTAAATATTAATTTTACAGCCAGCTGCTATTCAAGGAATTCTCCTTGGAGAATGAGCTAGTGGTGAAAATTTAAATTTGAACAGCTGATCCTAGACTCCATTTGAATTTGCACTACTAATGTCTGTGCTAGCACACAGCTGAGCTGTGTAAATATAGCTGATCAAGTGTTAGGTCAAGTCGCCATCATGTATTAAAGTTACATGAATTGTTGTACTCTGGAACAAATAACTCCTCCCAGTGCACACAAGTATATAATTGCATATTTGATTTTACAAAGAAAACGAGAGGTTAATGGGCAGATCAATGTAGTATAATGTCTTAAGACTGGTTGAGAAGAGCTTTAGGTCCCAGTGGTTTATGGTTAGGACACATTTCGTTCAAATTATGTCTCATTCCTTAGACCAATTGGGGCATGGGAATGTGTGGAGGGAGAATCAGTAGTCAAGAGTGGGGAAATGACCTCTCAGGCACATTAAAGAGGGGAGCAAATGGCCTCCAAAGTGAATTCTTCATTGATACATCTTTTCAAAGACAGCTTTAAATATGTGAATTTAAGAAGTGGGAGCTTTTGTTTTACATAGTTACAGGATAATTCATGGACTTGTACGCTAGCAACCTGAAGATGATGGCATTTTACTGCCACGTATCTCCAGAAATCCATTTCATCACCTGTAGCATGTTTGTCAGTGGTTCAGCTAGAGCTTTGAGAACTATACAGAGGACATTAAGACGTACATCAGTACTTTCTAAGGACCATTTGCTTTTAAAGTAGCAAACTATTGTTTCCCAAAGAGCACAGGTGTACATGATGTCCTGAGCAGATCACTAATTTCTGGAACTTGGAAGTGTTAGGGCTAATCTGTGTTTTCATTTATCCCTTGCTCTGTCACTGATGTTTCCTAAAGATCAGGTAATTCATGGTCCCTCCTGTAGTCCTCTAACCTGGCCATTGGAACCCAGAAAACAGTCTAATCCCTTAATTTGGGGGAAGATCCTAGTTCTAATTCTGTTGTCCAATGGGCAGTGTTGTTCAGATTACTACTGATAGCTGAGAGAAAATTAGCAAGAGTTCCATCACCATCAACCTGTAGATGATCTGACTCCTTTGCCAAGTAGGCAGAGTAGCTTCTGGACAAAAAAACAGCAGCTGCACAATAGTCTAGAAGGCCATGGGGTCTAGTGGTGTTGGGATGAAATATTATGCAACAAGATATACAAAGTGACCAGAACGCACACAAAAGCCTGCATTATTTAAGAATCCACCAGCTCTCAAACCTCTACCTTATTTGGAAAACTGATCCTTGAAAAAGGTTTTTTTTTTTTTTTTTTTTTGGGCAAGTATTGGCTGCTGGGCACAGATCAATATAAGCAGCTGTGGCTTTACTCAACTTGCAACAGGATGACAGAGAAGAGAGGAGGACAAAATGACTTGAGGATGGGCACTTCTTTCCTCTTATTTGCTCTATAATATTGTTGCTTCTGGGGTGCTCCAAAAATCATCTTAATAAACCTCCCAAATCCTCAGCTGAGTCCTATTTATAGCACAGAAGACCAATGCCAATCCTACTCACTGAGATTTAAAATATTTTGCTACTGACATCTTAAAACACTGACTTGCCTCCTCTCTTTATTTCGAGGTTTGCAACCTGGGGTAGTGTTGGGAGGAATGGGGTGAATATAGCCACCCCAAAACTTGTCTTTTCACTGGGGGCTGAAGTCAAATGTGATGTACAATTAACACTTGCAGGGTACGGAATTGCCACCCTTACTTCTGCAGTTCCATGCTGACAGTGGTGCTGTCTTCAGAGCTGGGTGCCCGGCTAGAAGGTGCTGCTCTCCCACCACCTAGTTCTGAAGGTACAGCCAGCAACAGCGGAGAAATAAGAGTGTCATATCGAGCATGAGGACGCAGTAGGAGCATGGAAACAAACAAGGAAGGACAGGATGGAACATGTAGGGAGAGAGAAGGGGAGGAGTGTGCATAAAGAAGGGGGAAGGAGTATGGTTAGGGGAATGGGGATGTGGATGAAGGGTGGAGAGCGCCAAATAGAAGCATATGAATGGGGAGGAGTCCCAGATGGGCAGGCACCATGTGAGGAGGATTCCGGCATGTTGTAGAGGAGTAACGTGCAACCAGGTAAGGGAGTACTGGGTGCTGCACGGGGTGGCACAGAAAGCAGGAAGTATGGCTGAATCTTGCGTGCAAGAGGATGCTGCTGCTATGAGGAGAGGCAGGGGCCAGCAGATGTGTCAAGAGGTCTGTTTATGCTGCCTTGGTTGTCCAAGGGCTGCTGCTGGCAGGCTCGCCAGGTGCTGAGCTGTAGTGGAGGGCAGCAGGCAGTGTGGGGCTGAACCTGGAGCTACTGGTCTAGAGCCCATGGCAGCTATAGGAACCTTCCTGTGAAGAAGCAGCAAGGGGACAGAGATCTCATGTTTCTCCAGGATCCTACATGGGGGAAGGGGAGAAGCCTCAGTGTTTCTTTAGGTGTGCTCATAAGATGTACAATGCAATCCTCTCAATTTTCTAGCTAGCCCAGATCAGCCACCCCACCAAGAAGAGGCTGGCACGGTCCTGTTAAGTTTATTTCACTATGGAGTACCATCTCTCAACTGTCAACACAGTTTTGGTAACAGTTTGGTCACATGTTGCTACCTCTACTGGCCACACTATATATGCCACATTCAGAACACAAAGTCCTATAGCTTGCATGCCTCAATGATTTGTACGTGAAAATGATTTGTATGTGGAAGGTTCTTCCAGTAGTTTTAATAGATGTCACATTTTGAATCTAAACTGAAGAATTTAACTCCCCAAATTGAAAGTAAAAAACACCCAAAAACCTAAACCAAGTATTATAATTATATTTATTTATTCCTCTATTAGTACGGGTGTTGCTTGAGAACTGAATGGGTGTTTGTTTATGAACACTGGATGCTATTGAAAATTGTACAGACATTGAAGTTAGAACAGGGGAAGGTAATAGTTTTTGATGGAGGGCTACTCGAAGACTGTGGTAAGTGGTCAAGGACTGCACTTTTCTATGGAGGGGGTATGAGGTTTGGGATGGAAGTTGGGTGCAGAAGGGAACTCGGGGTAGGGGGCTGAGGTACAGGAGATGGTGAGGGGTGTAAGAAGAGTTTGGGTGAAGGAGGGGGCTGTGACCTGGGACAAGGGATTGGGGTGCAGGGTCTGGGAGGGAGTATGGGGACAGGAGAGGATTCTGGCCTGGGGGAAAGCTGCAGAAGGAGGGTGCAGGGTCTGGGAAGAAGTTGTGACCTGGGGTGGTGGAGAAAATGGGGGTGCAGGGGCTTTGGGTGGTGATCGGGGGCAGTGGACTGGGGTATAAGAGGGGATGGGGTGCCAATGGCAGTCTCTGGCCAGGAGATGCTTACTTAGGCAGCCCCTGGCCAGCAACTCAGCAGGACACTCAGGCAGACTCCCTGAAGCCCCACACTGCTCAAAGAGGCTAGCTGTTCCATGTGGCTCTCTGCCCTGTGCGCCATGGAAAGCTTTGCATGCTACCCCCACCAGCAGCATAATCTCTCAGCTCCTATTGGTTGGCTTCCAGCCAATCGGAGCAGGAGAGATTGTGCTGGGGTGAAGGCAACACATGAAGTCTTTCCTCCTCCCCAGTGCATGGTGCAGAGAGCCACACTGAGCAGTGTGCTGCTTGGAGCAGCATGGAGATACTCCATGCCTGAGGATCCCGGCAGGGCAGGCCACAGGCCAGATTAAAAGCATACATGAGCTGGATCAGCCTGCGGGCTGGAACTTGCCCAACCTTGAATTAGGACTTCAAATAGCTGATTAGACAACAGGAAGATTCACTTTCGAAACAACCTGCTTTTATTCAAATGTCCTTCACAACAGACCTAGTCAACTAGGTTCTGGTATCGGTGAAATTGAAGTAGCTCCTTAAATAACGAAGATCTGAATTTGCTAGTAGACATTTCTGAAGTTATTTTTCAGATGTAACAAATTGGTTTTACCTCTCTTTGGTGGTCGAACATGATACGTTAAGTCATTGATGACCAGTTTGAAGTCATCCAGGAGGAGAAGATCTATGCCAGTTGAAGAGGCTACTCGTGTGCCATCTATAAGACAAATCACAGATGGACTGATTAAGGATTAGGAACAGACCACTCACCTGTGTAGCTGCAGCAGTTAAGGAATTTGATACCATTTCTTACACAATTTCTGGGTTTAGAAAGTGTTTAGGAACTATAATGATTCCCTAGCAGCTATTACTCTGACATGCCATGCAAAATCTCCCAGTTTATATTCCTCTCTTAGCAAGGACTTATTCAGTTGCTGAATCATCCATATGGGGTGGGGGGTAAACCCTCTGTAGTTTGTGTGGAGTAACAAGTACTTTCAGGAGCTTATCATGTAACAAGTACTTATCATGGTCTGCAATAGTACAGACTTTGGATGCCCTGTATCTAATCATTCCATCCCTGCCAACATGCGGATATCCGCTTTGTATTTGTGGATCATATTTGTGGATTGGAGGAAGATACAAATTTTGTATTGCATAGGGTTCTATAAATAATGTGATGTTGGCATAAAAAGTGATTACTTCCACCATCTATGTAATAAGTGACAACAGCTTTGACACCTCCAACCCAGAGGGGTCCTCTTTTTTGAATTTCCCATCAAAGACTTGCTAAAAATGTGTCGTCATTCTGAGACCCCACAGTAATAATGTTTTTAAATGTGTGGTGGTAAATGGAAGATGTAAGCACAATAATTGAGTGCACTTTGCTCCCTGAATACTCCTCCTTGAAAACTGATTAGACACCTCCAGCAGTGTGACTGACAGTCTCGGAATAATCCTTTTTGGTACACTCCTGTCATGTCTTCAGACTAGACATTAGGGTAACCACAAGCAAAACGTATAGTGGCCATAGCACAGCTAGCTGAGCAACTGTAGTTTGGGTGATTAATAAAAAAAACCTTGGAGACGGGGCACAGGCTGTCTACGCAAGTTAATGAAGAAGCAAAACCATTGCTTGTTAAACACAGGACTACAGAATTTCAACTGATTGAATACGTTTAGATTGTAGGGTTTAAAAATACATTTGAGGAAAAATGTTTGAGCAGCAGTAGCAGCAGACCCTTTCTTCTCTTCCCAGAATGATCTAATTTTGTGAAAACCATTGCAAGGAAAAGAATGATTCTTCTAGGATTTCTTTAAACAGAACGTGCCCATGGGAGGCCTCTCATACTTGAATGCTGGTGCCACAATCAAGCATAACTTTGTAGGCCTAACTTTCATAGTGGGAAAATGCCAGCACCTTTCTAGATGTTTGGATCTGACAGGCAGGGAGAGGGAAAACAAGTTAACTGATGTGTGTTCATATTTCTATTTTCAAGATTTTTTTTTTTAAACTGGCCCATGGTACATTGATCTTTCATTCTTTGCTAAAAAGATTCTCATTCAGAGGTATTAATATAAAGTTCTTTTTGGCCACTTTTAGAATCTTTACTGCTTCACTCCAAAATACCTATGTAACTTCTAAAAATGAGGTTCTTTGAGCAGTTGTTCACAGAGTTACAGTAATTAATGTTGCAGCAAGGGTAGCGTGCTCCTGCTCCACATACCTTTCATTTCAAATCACTTTTCTGAGAGCAAGATGGGAAGGTAAGGAAGCAACAGCGCTAGTAATAAGAAGTTTCCAAGTTGGAGGTTGGAATTAGAAGTGTCCCTTCTCACCACCGTCCAACCTGCCCATGCAATACATGAGCATGCTTTCAGAGAAGTAACAAGATACTTTTTATGTTGGAGGCTGCACTTCTTCTGCTAAACATGTTCAAGTTTTGACTTTTAAAAAACTGTAATGCCTGAAAAGGTGCTATCGGTGGATGAAATAATGTGTGTAGTCCATTTGTTTGCAGATTCAACATACCTGGGGAGTAGACTGCAACCCGATCAATTCCCCGGTCCTCTTCTTGCAGCTGTTGTAAGAACACTCCAACAGAGTCTGAGATAGGTTTTAGTGTGAACTGGCAACGCTCGCGCCGGGATGGAAGATTCACAGAAATCACAGGTAATCCATTTTGGTAAACCACTGTCACATCTAGAGAAAAGAACATTAGACTAAAGACAGTCCATCTCCAAATATGCACTATAGCAAAAAAGTACCTTCTGTAACAGTCCTGTATCTGTCACATGTAAACATGGCAGGCAAGGTTAAGAATCTAAGTTGAAGCTCCACGTTTTGAATGACCGTTTATTACTATAGCCAGACAGACTGATCAATATTAATGTTGAAGGATATCAAAAGTTTTCTTTTCCCATAAGTTCACAGCCTCTATTAGCTTTCTGATGCTTTGTTGGAAAGTGTGACAATGGTGTGTGATTCTTACAGATATGCTGAAAGTGTAGCTATTGGACAAAAATGCATGGTAATAGCAGCAGTGATAAAAAGTGTTCTTTAATCTAAGCACCAAACATTAGATACTTTGCAAGACAAAATACACTATTTCAAGGAATATGTCTACACTTGCACCCTCTTTCGAAAGAGGGATGCAAATGAAGACATTCGAAATTGCAAATGAAGGTTTACCAGTTATTTAGAGAGAAGGGTTTTCTCTCAAAATACCATAAAATCTCGAGTATAATGCACAGTTTTTTCCCCATTTTTTTTAAGTGTTAAAGTCAGGGTGCGCATTATCCATAGGAGTTTTTTTTTTTTAAGTTTTCATTTGACGGTTCCGCGGCAATTAATTAATCGCAGGACACCAGAAGTTAAGTTGATTTTTATTAGCAACAAGAAGAAACTATATACAGAGTTTCAAAAAGGTAAGTTAGACAAATGAAATCAACACTGCAGCGCAAATAAGCAAATACCAGTATGTTAATTGATCATCTATTCATCTTCAAAGCCCTCGAATTCGCTTTTGTTAGAATCTTCCTCGAACAGTTGAGCAATATCTTCTGGGGTATAGTCCTCGACATCTTCATCCAGGTAATACAAATCATTGTCATCTTCGCATACCGGTAATTCGCCCTCGGCCAATTCATCATCGCTCTGATCCATCTACAGGGCATCATCCTCACTGCCACCCATAGCATTAGAGATGCTGCATTTCAGAAACCCCTTCCTTCTGATACCGGGATCAAGTTCAAGCCAGACATCTGCTATCCACTGGGTAACATCTTGCAGCGTTGGTGTTCGCATACGTCCACCTGCAGTAAATGTATGTTCACTTTCCAACAACCACATGTTCCATTTCCTGCATAGTGCATCTTTCATTGGCTTGTTAACTGTCACGTCAAGCAGCTGCAACATTTTGGTCATTCCACCAGGAATAATTGCCAAGTCTGTTTTGTTCTGCTGAAGCCTTTCCTTGATGGATGGCATACGATGACACTGAAATGCATCCAAAACTATTAGAGACCGCTTTCTCATAAGTCCACCTGGCCGCTTTGCCCAAACCATCTGCAGCCAATCAAGCATTAAAGCTTCATCAATCCAGCCTTTAGGGTGAACACACACGTGAACGGTGTTCGGGAAGATTACATTCCTTGGCATTGTCTTGCGCTTGAACACAATATAAGGAGGCAGCTTCGTTCCGTCAGCCATGCAAGCAAGCATTACGGTAAACCTAGACTTTTCATGGCCTGTGGTAGCAATGGAGACTGTCTTGGCACCTTTCAGTTAAAGTGTTCTGTCGTAGGGATTATCGAAATGTAATGGTGTCTGATCTGCATTACCAATTAATGAAAGGTTGTAGCAGTGCTGCTTCCATAGCTTTATGATAAACTTTTGGAACTGCAGTAACTTGGTGTCTGAGTCCAGTGGTGGCTTCTGTGTGATTGTTGTTCAGCATCGGACTGATCGGTTCATGAATCGCCATGGCCTATCGTCCCAGCCATATGAAGCTTTAAACCCGGCTGTGTTAGCACACGTTTTGGCAATGGTCAAAGCCTACATTCTAACCTCCGCAATGCTAACACCACCGCCTTGCTGTCTATGCTCAGCAATCTATTCAACCAGGTTGGCCTGCAACTCAGGATATGCAGCGCTTTTACCTCGCTCAGCCATCTTCATCCTAGACAGCGCTTGCAGGCACTCTTTCTGCCGTCTACAAAGCCGAATGTTAACATAGAGTCTATCAAATTCACAGCTGGCAGCTCTGTTGCCATGAGTCTCAGCATAGCTAACAACTTTCAGTTTTTCAGCGGTCGTGTAAGATCGCCGACAACTCATGGCATCCCAAAGAGAGCATGGAACGCCGTGCACTGTATACTCATGAGCTCACGCGTGATTATCCAACAATACAAAAAGGCAAGACAAAATACGGCAAGGTCGGGGTGCGCACTATAGATAAGAGTTCAATTTATTCAGAGCTTCTGACATTTAAAAGTTAGATGCGCATTATGCATAGGTGCACATTATAGTCGAGATTTTACGGTAACTGGATCTTAACAGCGTCTGTTATTTTGAAATAGCGCCATAATGCAAATGAAGCGTGGGATATTTAAATCCCGGCTTCATTTGCAATTTCGAATGTCTTCATTTGCATTCCTCTCTCGAAAGAGGGTGCAAATGTAGACATACCCAGAGAGATTACAATCCGAAAGACAAAGATACACCATATGCTAGTGTAACTGTCATTGTGTGGGTCTGAACCTGGATCTTTGTGTAGGAGCCTCTACAGCTTGAGCTATAACTCCAACTAGCTTTATAACATGAGCTGCAGAGGCTTCTACATTAAGCTCCAGAGATCCCCGGTTCAAATCCACCCAATGGCAGTTACAAGTGGGGGGGCTCATCCAGGATCTCAACTGAGTCTCTGAAGCTCAGGATGCATTTCCTCAGCTAGTGGAATGCCTAGTGTGGTTCACTAGCCCAGAAAGTAGCACTTACATGACTTACAGCAAGAGAGAAGGGGAGCTCTACAGCCTGAGCTGAGAGCCAGCTGGCTTTATAGCTAAAGCTGTAGCGGCTTCTATACTAACTGCCAGAGGTTTCAGGTTCAAATCCACCTAGTGGCAGTTACACTAGAGCTACGTCTACACTACAAGGTTCTTGCGCAAAAACCCGGGGAGCATCCACATCTCACATGAGCTCTTGCATAATTAAACAGGCAGTTAAAAGGCAGAACAGAGGGCTTTTTCCACCGTAGATAAACCTTTTCTGAGGCATAACTGCTTTTAGCACTACAGCTATTGCGCAAGAAGGCAAGTGTGGACGCTCCAGAAAGGTTTCTTGCGCAAGAAACCCCTATGAAAAAACACACAGGTGCTCTGATGGCCATTCTGTGAATGGCCATCAGAGCTTTCTTGCGCAAGAGCGTCCAACAGTGTGTACGCTCTCTTGCGCAAAAGCACTTTGAGGTGTGGACATGCCCTTGCACAAGAAGTTTTTGTGCAAAAACTCTTGTGCAAAAGTCTTCTTGCACAAGAAGCCTGTCATGTAGACTTAGCCTAGGAGACTTAGCAAAATGACAAGGTTTTGAAAACTCATGTTTTTACTTTGATTAATCCCATTTTTTCTACTGGTATTGAATGATCAAATCAGTTTAAGGAGGACCTTAAAGAGGCTAGTCAAAACTCTGAAACAAACAATATTCCATCAGTTTTCTAAGCTAGAAGATACTATATCTATTGTTTATGGGTAATTATATCAATCGCAACAAAGACAACACTTACACTAAAAATTATTCCATAAGCTAAACTAGAGATCAAGAAATTCTCAATTTCCTAAGTGTTCTGAAGTGCATTTTCATATAGGTTCATGAGGATGTCTATAGGACTCAAATTCTCCGCCCCAACATTCAAGTCAAGCTGTTATTTTATTATTTGCATGACCATAGTATCCATACTGTGCTAGGTGCTGTCCACATATAGAAAGTCTCCACTCCAACAGCTTATACTCTACAATAAACATATAGAATGAGAGGGAGATAAAATAAAGCAGCCTGTTTACCTACCCATTTTTAGTTGGGAAATTTTCCAAGTAACAGTCACTGACTAAAAGTCTGAGAAAACTGAGGGTTAGCAGCATACATCTTTAATAAAATTCGCAGGATTTTCATGCCTTTTGAATATTTAAAATTTTCATTTATTCCCATCTTTGCTTGATTACATGGAGTTATGATGTCTGAAGATAAAATCCAGACACTTATTATATATTTTCTAGTCCAATGTCAGTTTATCAGTATCCCAGGAGTGCAGAAACTGCACTGATTTAAAATATTTAAAAATATATACAGGCAGTCCCCGGGTTATGTACAAGATAGGGACTGTAGGTTTGTTCTTAAGTTGAATTTGTATGCAAGTCGGAACTGGTACATATTGTAGGGGAAACTCTAGCCAAACATTTCTCCAGAGCTCAGTTTTATTCTCCCACACCTCACTTCCCTCAGTCCTTTATTCTCAAGCTGAGGTGTCTGCTGAAAAAAGCCGCTCTGCATCTTCCTGGTCTGCTGGGGAGGAGGGGCGCTAACTTCGTGTCTCCCTGGTCTGTTGGGGGGAAGCAGCTAGTGCAGGGTTGCCTCACCCCGTTTGTAAGTAGGGATCCGATGTAAGTCGGATCCATGTAACCCGGGGACTGCCTGTAAATTTAATTAAATTGGTGCAAATTCCTGGTGTTAATGTTCATAAATCACTTTAAGGACAATTAAAAACAAAACCGATTTAGGATTGTCTACACAAAGGGAGATATTCACTAATGTAAGAGAAGATATTTAGAGGCTGATCTAGTTAAATTGATGTCATTTCTACACGTATACGAGTATATAGACAGCTATGCTGCTGACATGCCTTACACTACTCTTCAAACCCTTATTGCAAAATGTCCTGCCTGTTTATTCATCCTTTCAATCAATTAGGACAAACTGGGACCACAGCCCTTTAGAAATACAAATAGGTGGAATGACAAAAAAAACTCATAAACCAAGCAGTATGTCAGAAGTAAGTGGCTCAGAAAACTACATACAACAGAAGGTTACTATTTCATTAAAATGTATGCAAAAAATAAATGAAAGGAAGCCATGGAAGAAAAACTAAAACACAACAATTTAGATTCAAGACACATGACTGTCAGTAAATGTAATGCATCACATGAAGGCAAGGGGACAAAGAATTGAGCTTATAAAGCGAAGGTGCATCTTTTAAAAGACTTGTGGCAATGGGACAGTAAGGAAACCAGAAGCATTTAGGAGTTATGTTTAAACTCGATATCAAAGTTATGTATAATGTTAGTTTTACAGTTTTCATCATGTGTTCGAAAAAACTTTAAGGTGGAGATCCATAAAATTTAATTTAGTACAATGAGAAGGGGTGCTCACCTGTGTAGTAAGATGAGGGCCTAAAAGATAAGCCCACATATCATAGGTCTGGTGTAAGGCCTAAGACCTAGGCCACAGGTCTTTGGGTACTCTCCCAAAGTCTGTTATGTCAACTTGTGCAAAGTCAACACGGTACACATAGGCGGTAGGTGCAGCTAGGGCTACAGAAGGCAGGCCCCCCTAGCCACACCCCATCTGCTGAGGCCCCATTCCCCACCACAGGGAGGTGCACCAAGTGCACACACACCCCCACTATGGGGAGGGAAAGAGGCAGGGCATAGTGCCAAGTGCACCTACACCACAAGGATGGAAAGAGAGGGGAGGAGGCGGCTGTATGGCCCAATCCTCCTCAGCCCCTCGGAGTACTGGGAGGCCCATGAGTCCAGCCTTCCTGCCATGGAGCACAGTGAGGGCGAGTGCTGGGAGCAGCAACACTCCACCCCCAGAACAACTACAGCAGGTGTTTGGGGCCAGAGTGTGGGTGGGTCATGCCTGGAGATTTGGGAAGACTGTGTCTTTCCCCACCTAGGCTACCCAAATGCCCATGACAGTACACAAAAAACCCCACCCCACACCACACATGTGCATGCAGCCAAATGGTTATCATCATCAACTAAGAAAAAAACGTGGCAGAACCCCACATCAGTGATGCCTAACGACCACATTGGTGACTCCCAAACTGTGGTGACTGTACAATCATCACAGTTAGGGAGTCATCAATGTGGTAGTTAGCGGGGGCCCAGGCTAGTAGATTCTGTGTGTTCCAGCTCCACAAGGGACCACACAGGGGTTGGAGCTCCAGCACAAAAAACTTGTGATAAAACCCCCCAGCAAAACATAAACCATCACTTAATTACATTACTACCTCACCACTGATCTGGCTCTCAAGCTGGATTAATTGAATTACTGTCAGAACACACCACCTTTCCTCTCTTTCATGCTAGTTTGCAATCTAGAATGTAAATATACTTCCCTAAGGGCATGTCTATATTAGAAAATTATGTCAAACTAACTAAATTTGACTTAACTCTCGATTTTACAAAATCGAAATAGCATGTCCTCAGTATGGGGAAACATTAAAATTAGTCCGAGGGAGGCTCTGTTAATGTGGATGGGCTACCTCGACACAGAGCCCCAGGAAGCACTGGGGAGTAACTAGTTCGAATTACTCTGGGGAGCAGTTATTTCAAAATAGCGGCACTGGAGAGTGAAATTAGCATTATTGCCAGAGGAAAGCAGAAGTACAGACTTCAAAATAAATGACCCATTATTTTGAAATAACGGGCTTGGTATTGTGGACACGCCCTTATAAAGTCAACTAATGGGGGTTATTTTGAAATAACACCCTAGTGTAAACCAGGGCTAAATGAATGGGTCATGTAGCTAAATTCTTTGGCCTTCGCTAAAGCTCATTTTCTACAGAAACAAAATTTGTATGTTTCTATTCCAATAAGCAATTGGAAACTTCCATCTATAATTCCCAGGAGTTTGAGAATTGTCCAGTGATCAGAGCCTACACTAAACTGCTAGGATTTCTATTGTAATACTACTTTTTTTCAGCTCTCTGACTTGCAGTAAACCTCATCACAGTACTTGGTGATCTACAATTTGAATTTAAAACACTTTATTTATACCATCACATATTTAATACCATGTTTTACTTTATTTAGTCTGCTGGAAAAAGGCAAGCCTGTGGTTGTTGATTCTGTAATCTATATGCAAAGTGTTAGCTGTTCAAAGTAAACTTATCTTGTTATAGAGCTGTAAAACTGTCTTGACTAGAGTAAGTTTAATTCTCCAATGTCTTGGGGGTATCTACAGTCATTTGCATCAAAACTTGTACTTCACTGGCAGGAAGGAATACATAATTATCTCCCTAAAAGTAACTTCTTTTCAAGTTAATCTTATATCGGGACAATGTGCATACTGGTTGGGTGAAGAATCTGCCTCCATGTCTTTTCTACACAAAGGAAAAGAATAGGACATTCCTTCATAAGCCCCTCACACCTGCCAGAGCCCATGAGCCGCTCGCACACGACTAGCTCTTGCCCCCCTCCCTGTCCCTGGGTAGCGTCCACCAACCTCACAAGTCTGGGGAGCCGGTGGGTGGTATGAGCCCAGTCCCAGAGCTTCTGGGATCTGGCCAGCAGATATGACACAGGGCTGGGCATGGACAGGGCCAGGTGAGGCAGTGCCTTCTCTTGCCTAGGATACCCACCGCCCATGGTTCAGGCTCAGGGCTGGCAGAGGGGGAAAGGGTGCAGACTTCAGCCAGGCAGCACTTAACATAGGAGGCTCTTGGTCAGCAGTGTAGCAGGGCTCAGGCAACGCTCTCTGGGTATGTCTACGCTACCCCCCAGTTCGAACTAGGGGGGGTAACGTAGTCATACGGAATTGCAAATGAAGCCCGGGATTTGAATTTCCCGGGCTTCATTTGCATAAAGCCGGCTGTCGCCATTTTTAAATGCCGGCTAGGTCAGACCCCGTGCCGCGCAGCTACACGGGCTAGCTAGTTCGGATTAGGCTTCCTAATCCGAACTAGCTGTACACCTCGTTCCATGAGGTACAAACTAGGGGGGTAGTGTAGACATACCCTCTGACTGCCTGGCCCCACGCTACTCCTGGAAGGGGCTGCAGAGATGTGTGTGCACTCAGCCATCTGGCTGCTTTCAGGAGCAGCATGGGGCCCGGCAGTCAGTCAATCTGAGGATTGCAATTACTTGGCAGAGTCTCCAGGACCTACCAGTCATTTGCAATCAATAGGTTGGTGACCACAGCACTACATCAGAGCAACTCTATTGTTTCTAACACTGGTGGATGTGTATATATTGACCACTTTCATTTTCACCACCATATGCTCTGAGCAGATAGTAAAATGACTGATAATAAATTACAGTAATACAAGTACCACCAAAAAAATCTATACTAGCAATACCCTCAATTACTAGCACTGGTGTAAAGTTTTCTACAAATTTCAAGTATAGATGAAGCCACAGAAAATATTTCCTTAGGATGACTGCTACAGTAAGACTGGGTTGTGCGATACTGTGTCTTCTTGACAACACCTTGTACCATGAACTAAAAAAATAATTCTCAAACCTTATTTATAGCTAGAAAAGTCTCATAATTTAACTAGATCATAGCTGACCCTCATCTTTCAGTGAAGCTCAAGCCTTGTCAAACTTTTACTATTGAAGGAAAAAGCCTCAGGTAAGAATGAAACTGAGGACCTCTTGATACTCCCAACCCAACAGATATGAAGAAATAGCAACATTAGGCCACAGGGAAATAATATGGGAAAAACTCGAACAGGTAGTTGCATAATGAGATACCTCGTATTACAGTCAACTTCCGATAATCCGGCACCTTTAGGACCCAGGGGGTGCCAGATTATCAGATATGCTGGACTATCAGAAGGGGGGGGCTATGAGGGATCTGGAGTGGGGTGGGAGGGGATGCAATCCCAGACCCCTCATAGCCCCCCCTTACGATAATCCGGCTCTGCCCCAGGCGTCCCTGATTCAGCTGCTGCTGGTCAATTTCAGCAGCAGCTGAATCGGGGATGCCTGCAATAGAGCAGCTGGGGTGCTGCCGGGTTGGTCCCGCAGCGCCGAGGGGCGGCGCTACGGCACCAACCCGGCAGCACTCCAGCTGCTCTTGGGGACGCCTGGGACAGAGCAGCTGGGGTACTACCCGGTTGGTCCTGTAGCGCTGCCCCTCGGGGCTGCGGGACCAACCCGGCAGCACCCCAGCTGCTCTTGGGGACGCCTGGGGCAGAGCAGCTGGAGTGCTGCCGGGTTGGTCCCGCAGCGCCGTCCTTTGGCGCTGCGGGACCAACCCGGCAGCACTCCAGCTGCTCTGCCCCAGGCGTCCCCAAGAGCAGCTGGGGTGCTGCCGGGTTGGTCCCGCAGCCCCGAGGGGCAGCGCTACGGGACCAACCCGGCAGGACCCCAGCTGCTCTGCCCCAGGGGTCCCCGATTCAGCTGCTGCTGGAACAGATCAGCGGCTGATTCCAGGAAGCTCGGGACAGAGCTGCTCTGCCCGGGGCTTCCAGGAATCAGCTGCTGATCTGTTTCAGCAGTGGCTGAATTGGGAACCCCCAGCGGAAGAGCAGCTGGGGTCCTGCCGGGTTGGTCCCGCAGCACCGTCCTTTGGCGCTGCGGGACCAACCCAGCAGCACCCCAGCTGCTCTGCTCCCAGCTTCCCCGATTCAGCTGCTGGTCAGTTTCAGCAGCAGCTGAATGGGGGAAGCCTGTCCGGCTGCCCCAGCACTTCCGAGTTCCTGATGGTGCCGGACCATCAGGAGTCCCGGAGCATTGGATGCCGGACTAATGGAGTTTTACTGTATTTGGCTACAGACCTACTCCTTTGATAGCCCTGTGGTATGTGACCTGTAGGGTTGGGAGGCATATGCAATCACTGAGTAATTGTACTCTGGATTAATTTTAAACCAGCGTTCTAACCTGTACTATGTATTTAAATGTAATGTCATTTACATACCACAGGCAGTCCCCGAGTTACGCGGATCCGACTTATGTCGGATCCGCAGTTACGAACGGGGCTTTTCTCGCCCCGGAGGACAGGAGCGGCGGGACGCCCGGATGACCGCGGTGCCGCCGCCCGCGTCCTCCGGGGCGAGAAAAGCTGCTCCCCATCTCCCTGGTCTGACCAGCAGACCAGGGAGACGGGGAGCAAAGCCTCGGAGGACGCCCGCAGCGGGACAGCCGCGGCGCGTCTGGGCTGTCCTGCTGCAGGCGTCCTCCGCGGCTTTGCTCCGCATCTACCTGGTCTGCTGGGGGTGGGGGGCGCAGCTAGTGCCCCCTCCTCCCCAGCAGACCAGGCTTTTCTGCCCACGACACCTGGGGTAGAGCAGCTGGGGCGCTGCTGGGTTGGTCCCGCAGCGCCGCTCCTCGGCGCTACTGGACCAACCCGGCAGCACCCCAGCTGCTTTGCCCCAGGCGTCCTGATTCAGCCGCTGCTGGTCAGTTTCAGCAGCGGCTGAATCAGGACCCCTGGGCAGAGCAGCTGGGGTGCTGCTGGGTTGCTCCAGTAGCGCCAAGGAGCGGCGCAACTGGAGCAACCCAGCAGCACCCCAGCTGCTCTGCCCCAGGCGTCCCCAAGTCAGCCGCTGCTGAAACTGACCAGCGGCTGACTATAGGAAGCCCGAGGCAGAGTTGCTCTGCCCCCGGCTTCCTGGAATCAGCAGCTGATCAGTTTCAGCAGCAGCTGACTTGGTTACGCCTGGGGTTCTTAAGTTGAATCTGTATGTAAGTCAGAACTGGCATCCAGATTCAGCCGCTGTTGAAACTGATCAGTTTCAGCAGCGGCTGAATCTGGACGCCAGTTCCGACTTACATACAGATTCAACTTAAGAACAAACCTACAGTCCCTATCTTGTACGTAACCCGAGGACTGCCTGTACTTCATTTACACAGTGCTGCTACTTTTAAAAAACTTATAAATTTCAAGTCTCAAAAAATGCAGTGCATGCATTAAAGGAAATTAATCAGTATTACCTTGGGAAAGTAAACACTGAAAAAACAAAATGGGCCTGTCAAATTATTAATTAGGGTGGAACATTTAACAAAATTACATGAAAGAATAATGTGAAATGCCAAAGTACACAGTGAGAGAGTAAATGATTCACAACTCCTCATGTCATGCACAAACTATCCTACATCATTGCATAATTTTAATCAAAATTACACCTGTTCTTCCTTTTGTTTACCCTCCCTTGTTCATTTAAAACTGGTTATATCTGGTTTCTAAATTTAGATCATAAGCTCTAGTTTTATTCTGTGTATTCACTTTACATACAGTATTTAAGTTTGTATATGAAAAGCAGCAACTCTCACTATCATGCTGGACCATCCTACACAAGCCCTAGCCTACAGTTATCTTGCCCTATGTAGACATAAAGCAGACAACAATCAAAGTCTTCTGTTGCCATTTTGTAGCATAAAGTCTTTGGTGCACTAGGACCTTAATTTCACTAAAGATTAGCATCTTTAGCAACAGATTCCCTTGTCTTATGTCACACAGTGACACTACTGAAAAGCTCAGCATCCGAGCCCTTTGACTGTAAAAAAAGGAGCAAATAGCTTTAGTAATGAATGAATTATCAAGGCAAAGACCAAGTGAGTAAGTAGTTAGTACAACTGCATTTTAAGTAAATTCACTATTTAAATATTTGTTACCTAAAAATACTGAATACAGCATATAATTCTAGTCTTCTAGAAGACTAATTAGCATGATTTTTGGCTGGCTAACTATATTCTTGCTTTCTTAAAGCTAGCTTTTAAAAAGTGAATATTAGAAAGGTTAGCTCTAGTTCTTTACAAAGGACACTTTTTTCAAACCATGGCTGGTCTCGCCCATATTTATCCACCAATGTAATTAAGATCCCAGATCCATCTAAAACTTCTGAGCTATTCATTCTCTCACTGGAAATATTTGCAGTTTGGAACACATGTATCCTTTGACTAACATGCAGACATATTCTGGGATACAAGACCTCAGGAGTGTTCTGCAAACTTTTTTCTTCAGATGCACATATAACTGGAGTTCTAGCACAAGACCCTTTGACAATGACGCCTTTGAAGTCTCATCTACTTAGAGGGATTTTCTGGGGGTGGGGGATGCACGGATGTATATTAATAAAAGCTTAAAACTGCATGGCTGTGTTGTGGGAGATTTCAGATGCACTCCTGTTTGTGGCAACTATTTCTTCCATTGCATGTAAATGTAAAAAGCATGTAACCTTCACACCACATGTCCAATACTTTAAGACAGTCATGACCTGTTAATCAATCTAAATATGTGTGTCAAATATGGAGAATGTTTTTGTTCTTACTAGAAGAACATGAATTCAAAGTAACATTTATAAGGTGTGCCTCCATTATACCAGTTTGTAAATTCTGATCTTCTCTTTTTTGGGACAAAATACCAGTGATCATTTGCATTGCCTCCACAACTTTCTCAGACTTTCTCTGACCTAGAAGTACACAGATGGGGTGAGGCAAGAAGATGCTTTGCCTGACTGGTGACCCCCTTCCAGCTATTTCAAAAGCAGCATACGATGGCTCTGGAGGGAGCCAGTATGAAAAGCTATGGCTTATTTGTTAGTAGGAAGAGGGAGTGTTCCGGAAGAGTAAAAGTAAAATTATGCTGTCCTTGTGGTTCTGCAACTGTTTTGAAAAAGAATTCTAGAGATTGGTTTAGTGGCAAAGCTACATGCCATTTTGTAAGAAGATGTGAGTTACCTTTGAGACTCCTTGTTCTCATAAGCAAGTGAAGTGGGCTGTGGACATGATATATGGTTTCTGGGCATGAACATTAGTCAAGCCTTTCTGAAACAAATGACCACTGTCTTCTCAAGTTAACAAATGGAACTAAAGATGATCAAAAATCCTTTTATCTTCTTCCTTCTTTCTCAGAGGGAGGGTGCTACCATTGGGTAGCAGAACTAGGGGAAACTCACGGAGAAGCAGCTGCTCTAGAAGGATTATGTGCATGCATTTATCCAAAGTTCAACAAAAGATACAGGGAAGTCCATTTTTTTTTAGATTTTAACAGTCCATGATACATATTTCATATTGCTCTTATCTTAGCATTGATATTTCCTCTCCAGCCTATGGAGAAAAACCTGATTGCATCCCAGAAAAAACAAAGCAACATATACATCACACTGGGTGGCTTGAGTTGGAAAGTCAGAAACAAGACCAAAAACTCCGTGCCAGAACTCACCATCAGAGGGCACTACTGTACTGCAATGGACCACTCTCCAACTCTGCCAGGGAGAAAGCCTCTGGTGCACCTAGAAAATCCAAACACAGCAAAATGGAATTGTTATTAAAGGGCAAATGCTGGGTTATGCCAGTCTGTCAAGCTCTCATACCTCTTGCCTTGCCTCCACATGTCGTAAGTGACATTTATCTAGGCATATCCTCTTAGCTACCCTAGGGACCACAGCAAGTCAGGAGTAACTGTCTAGAGCAGCATCTTTTGTTGCCCCCCCGTCACCCCCTTCAGCCATGTTCACATCTCATGGGTTTTGTCCATCAAGTAGCAGAGTTGGCAAAGACTTCAAAAGGGGCAGCTTAGAAATCAATGTTTTTGACCTAGCATTCACCTTATAACTGAATTTATGAAAATTTAATTTGAGTCACAGGTAGAGAAGGCAAGAAAATCACATGACAAGGTAAGAGCAGTACAGGTAGATAACACTTAGGAAAGGCAGATGGAAATGTAATGTAACAGATGAACAGAACAACTTACGAACAATTATGGGCCATGTTATTTTTGTCCACTGGGTACGTAAAATCAGCAAAACACAGGAAAATGTCATTTTTATTATGCTTCATACAAGTAAGGTTTGAATACAACCAACTTACCAGAATCCAAATCAGAGGGGCAAGACCATAGGGCTTAAAAAGCCTGCCTTGCAGTAATTAGGAGAAAAGTAGAAGTGAATCAACTTAGTCTTGTATGTATTAATGTTCTTTACCCTCAGTAAAAACCATGAATTCGTTTGTAGAGGAGAGCATAGAGAGTCAGGCTGATTTAAGTACTTGTTTCCAGAAAGACTGTATTCTAAGATAACCCCACTGCACATGTTTAAATGCTTACTCGTAGGTTACAAAGCTAGCATAAAGTTATAAAGTTCCCCATTTTATAAACTATATGGTATTAGCCAAGATCTGAGCAGTCTAGGTATTTAAGTAGCTAGATCATTTAGTTCTTAACTGTTTGGGACTATGTTTAATTGCTAATTATTTTTGTATTCCAAAGCCTGTATTTCAATTACAAGAGTACCTTCAGTAAAGAGTCTCACTGCAAGTGATTTTTGAAAATTTCTGCATTGATGAGAATTTTGTATCAAGAACTCAAATGTGTTAGTTATTGGTATATCAAGCTATCAGATGGACCTGAAACTACTGGGTTAGGGAAACATCAATGAAGGAGAAATTGCTTTCTTAGCAATTGAATTTTCCTTTTGCTTTGAAAAGCAGCTACATATATTGAGCAAAACCCACCCAGTAAGTTATAAACAAGAAACAATTTACATAGAAACAAATTGTCACAGCTCTAGATGATCTGGAAAATGGTGGAGCTCCCCTGGGTTTGTCCTCACTTGCCAAGAGATCGACGCAGCGGAGATCCAACTCCCAGAGATTGATGTAGTGAATTTAATGAGTACCCACTAAATTGACTACTGATTGTGCTCCCGTCCACCTCCTGTAGTGGGGATACTTCAGTAAGGTAAACTAAGATACACTGACTCCAGCTATGTAACTCATGTAGCTAGAATTGTGTACCTTATTTCAATTTTGCCTTCTAGTGTAGACCGGGCCTACCTGTATTAGCATTTGCACTGGAAATTCCATTTGTGAAAAGCTGTTCAATTTCCATATAAACACACAAGACTGTAAATATGACATATGGTTGTCCTAGTTCAAGGAAAACTAAGACCCATGTGAAGGAAGTTCAAGTCTATAACTTCATGCTTACATTAATGCTTCTAAATCTAAAGTTCAACAGCGATCAGATATGCACAAATTGTAAAGTGATTTTTTAAATTAAGTGTTTAGAAGACAGTTCTGACATTGCTCAATATTTCATTTTTGTTTCATCCCTTTGCAAGGCAGAATAGCAAGTCCTTTAAACTTAAGTTTCAGTCCTTCCCTCCCTTACCTGAAGCTACAGTGTAGAAACAGACAGCATTATCATACTAACTGTATTTTTGCAAGACAGTCCTAAATCTGAAACTTGTTTAAACAGTCCCAAAAATCCTTTAAGGCCTGTTTTATCACTACCATATCGTTGTCATAACCATTCAAGTGTTCAAAAACAAAACAAAACCCACTCACATTGCGCAGTTATGATGTGATGACATGCAACCAGTGTCAAAAGTTCCAGTTGTAGAGATAACATTACGCAAAGAGGACTGTAACTGTAGGTGGCAAGTATACAGCAGGTGCACACTAACTCTAGAAACACTTTCCTAGTTTAATGAAAAATATTCTCCACAAGAAAGGAAGGAGGAAAAGAAACAGAAATTGTGCTGCATATGTGATGAATAGCTGTTGTGTAAGATGTTATATATTGATCATTACTCTAACATGGTCAAGCACTCACTTTCACAAAACACAGCTGACAAGGCACCAGATCTATTTTGTATCTGTACATCTCCACGAAGTCCAGGCTTTGTAATCTGAATAATACAGAATCAGTTTGAAAAAAAGTAGGGCTGTTGATTAATCTTAGTTAGCTCACTTGATTAACTAAAAAGACTGCAATTTATTGCAGTTTTAATTGCACTGCTAAATAGAATACCAAATTAAATTAAATATTAAACATTTGTATGCCCTTTTGTGCTTTGGCCACCATTCCAGATGACATGCTTCCATTTTGATACTCATTAAAAAATGTGTTAATTTTGAGATGCAGCGCCGTGGGGGAGAACTGTACATCTCCTGTTCTGTTTTATCCACATTCTGCCATATATTTCATGTTATAGCAGTCTTCGATTATGACACAGCACATGCTCCTTGTAAGAACACTTTCACTGCAGATTTGACAAAATGGAAAGAACGTATTAAGGTGAGATTTCTCAAGATAGCTACAGCACTTGACCCCAGTTTTAAGAATCTGAAGGAGAAGGTGTGGAACATGCTTTCAGATCTCTTAAAAGAGTAACGTTCTTATGCAGAAATAACGTTCTTACACCTCAACCACCAGAAAAGAAAATCTTTCTTCTGCTGGCAGCATCTGACTCAGGTGATGAAAAGGAACATGCAATGGTCCCAACTACTTTGGTTATCAAGCAGCACCCATTAGCAGCATAGATGTGTGTCCTCTGGAATGATGGTTGAAACATGACTAGACATATGGATATTTAGTGCGTCTGCTACGGAAATATTTTATGATGCTGTCTGTAACAATGCCATGCAAATGCCTGGTTTCCCTTTCAAGTGACATTTTAAACAAGAAGTGGACAGAACTGTTTCCTGAAAATGTAAAAAGAAAATTGTTTGAGTGGAGAAGAAGTAGGATTGAGTGGACTTATACACTCTGATGTTTTACATCTTTATTTCTGAATGCAGGGTAGAGGTGGGTTTTTTTTTTTTTTTTTTTTTTACATAATTCTACATTTGTAAGTTCAACTTCCATGATAGAGAGATTGTACTACAGTATTTGTACTAGGTAATTTGAAAAATACCCCCAAAATCGCATTCCATCCCAAAGTGTATTATTCAACAGGCTTAGAGGGAAACATAACAGAACAATAACATTCTGATGAACAAGCAACTCATTCTATACTTGATTAATCATGTCTCACACTCAATCATTTGAGGACACTTTGTTTATAACCCAACTCTCTAAATGATACGCAATAATTATATCCAAGCTCAAACTGAGGCCCACATTTGCTACCTTTAAGAAAATGCATTTGGTGGGGGAAGCCCCAGAAAAGTTTGCAACCCACTGGCATGGCATCAGAAAGCTTGTCTTGGATATGGAGAGAGACTAAAACCATTAATTCATTTTCATGTCCATTCTATCCTTGACTTCTCTTTTCGGTCTTCTCCATAATAGGTTTGTTGTTTCACAGCTCAGTGGGTACGTCTACACAACATTTTGGACTGAATAGGAAAGAACCTCTTAGCCTGATCAACAGACTTGGGCTAGCAGGGCTCATACTATGCTCTAAAAATAACTGTGTAAAAGGAAAGTTGAGAGTCAGGCGTTGAGACCTAGGAGTGGAATTTAGACTAACCAGAGTCTAAGTCACAACTTTGAAGCACTGTTTCCATAGTAATTTTTAGAGTTGCCAGATGGCTTTCACAAAAATACCGGACACACTTGATCACACAGAGGAGAACCGGCTGTGGGGGAAGTGGGGCTGGTCAGGAGGGAATTGGGGGGAGCAGGGCTGGCAGGGGAGATCTGGGGGAACTGGCTGGTGGGGAGTAGGGCTGGCCAGAAGGAGGTCGGGGGAGCAGAGCTGGCAGGGGAGATTGGGGGGGGGGGGGGGAGGAACAGGCCAGTGTGAAGCAGGGCTGGTCAAGGGGGGAGCGGGGCTGGCCGGGAGGGGGTCGGGAGAACGGGGCTGGCCAGGGGAGATCTGGGGGGAGGGATTGTAGTGGGGAACCAGCCGGCAGGGAACAGGGCTAGTTGGGAGAAGGTCGGGGGCAGTGGGGCTGGCCGGGGGCAAAGAGTGGGGGAGAACCTGCCGGCGGGGAGCCAAGTTGTCCCAGGCCCACGCAAATCCCAGAGTGCTGGTGGAGCACACGGGCGAGTCCGGCCCCGGGGATTCCATCCTGCTCTGACCCGGCCCCACCCTCATCTACTGCATTGTGTACTGCCTGTCTGCTAGACACACTTACGCAGTGTGAGCGCACCTACCAGCCAGGCAGTATGCAACTACGTACTGATACTCATCATATTAATAAAACATATTTAATTAGAAAATACCAGACATTTATATGTCCAGTATTTTCTCAATTTGTTTCCCAAACAGAAAGCTCAAAAACCAGACTGTCCAGTTCAAAACCAGACACCTGGCAACCCTAGCAATTTTTCAAGTGCTAGTGTGAGCCCCCATTACCCCAGTGGCCAACTTGTGCTGGGAGGCTTTCTACTGTTCAGTCCAAAATGCTATGGAGACATACCTAGTTCTGCTTCGCAGCTCCACCACTGCAAACAGACTGGCTACTTGAATCTTTAATTACCAGATGTTTCCAGGCCTACCTTGAACAAAATTACATGACACAGCGGAAAGTGTGTCAGTATCTTGTCTACTCAATGTTCCCACTGCTGTTATAGCAATGGTGGGGGATGCACAGAAAAGTATCATTGATGAGGAAGCCCACGACAATCAACATGGAGGTTAACTGGGATTGAGATCTGAGACAAACTCGATGGAAACCAGTATCAACTATTGCACACAGACTACCAGAAATAGCTGTTTACACTGCCCCTTTTTGCGCAAGAAAAACCCTCTTGCGCAATGCCATTACACCTATTACTTTTCAGGAAGAACGGCATTGCGCAAGAGGGTTTTTCTTGCGCAAGAAGGGGCAGTGTAGACGCTCCTTCTTGCGCAAGAGCCTTTTCTGAAAAAAATGGTGGCTTATTAGGTATGCAAATGAGGCTTGGCGATATTCCACGCTTAGCCTCATTTGCATTTTACTCGCACAAGAAGCCGCGAGTGTAGACATAGCCCAAGAGAGCTACAGCGAGCTACTCCTGATTTATAATGAGAGAGCGATACCAGCAAATTCCCAACTTCAGACTTATCCCCAGAAATGGGCTCTTATCCCCAGAAACATAGCTCTTTCCTTCTGCACAAAAACTGATAAACTTCCATCATTTCTATGACAGAATAGGATATGCATGCACAAATCTTATCTCAAATCGAAGTTCCCAAACACATTGGTTTAGACAAAACAAGCATATTTCAACTACAGAAAGATAGATTTAAAGCAATTACAAGTACAGAGATAATAAAGTTAGAACTGGTTAAAAAGAAATAAAAGGCAAAACACATACATCTAACTTAACAAGCTCAGTGAATGTAAAGCAAAAAGCTCTCACTACTACCTTCTCACAACAACCTGGATGGATTTATTTTAGCCAGAACCCCTCTTCAGTTCAACAAAGCTTTCCTTGCTTTAACTGTCAATAATGCAGCGAGTAGAGATGAGGGAAGAGGGTGATTCAGGGCATCTGTTCCTCATTTTTATATCTTTTCCTCCTCTGAGAACGATCTCCAACTGGGTTTCAGCCAACAGCCAGTCCAATTACACAGGAACTCCAGCTTTTCCATTGCCAACATATAAATTTCTCACTCACACCCTTCCTCCTGTCAAACCATGGTCACTTAACCAAGACAACAGTCCATTTGATTTTATAGACACCTAAGACGACAATTTGCCTTTTGCCTCCTCTTTTAAAATTTGTGCAGGTCTCAGCAATATTGTAAAGTAGAATCTTATAATTTTACATACAATGTTGCCACATACATTTTACTAGGATAATAATGACCAGCAAATGAGTAGCTTTCAAGTGATACCTTACAAGGCATATTTTGTAAAAAAGATTTATCAAGGTTTTCTAAAAAATGGTCAACACAAGGGTGCCATCGTGTTCCCCCAGAAATGGACAAGATGTTCCGGATAAACCAAGTGAAAAGACTCCAGGGGAATCCTAACAGACACTAGTGTAAAATATAGATCCATGCCTGCCATAACCCACATATCATTGCTTACGATACCTTCAGTAGATTGTCATATTTGGGGCAGGGTGACAGTAGACACAGGGAGGAGAACATCTACTCAAACAATATAATAGTTACGCCTACCCAATCACTTGTTTTTTTCCTATTGCTTTTAGAAATCTCTTCCTCTATTATTAGCTAGCGATGTTAAAAATCATGTATTTGTGTAAATGTGTAACCGCTGAAATTCTCACACCCTTGGGAAAGAAAGTTACAGAGCAGTACAGTGGCAGGGTAGACAAGACCAAAGAGCATGTCTGCATTTGTAGCACTGCAGCAACACAGCTGCACTGATACAGCTCAGCTACTGTAGCTTAGAGCACATGAACTTCAAAATTAAGCTACCCCGCGTCTTCACAAGCCACTTATTTTGAAATATTTTTCTAAACAACAGGCATACTATTTTGGCATCCAAGTAACCCTCATTGCATGAGGGTGAAGGGTTGTATCGAAATAGCACTTTATTTTGAAATTTGGTGCTGTGCAGACAACACCAAATTTTGAAATAGCCGATTTTGAGATAAACTCAAAATAAGTATTCAATTTGCAGAGCGCAAATTGTGTATCTTATTTCAAATTTACAGTGCAGTGTAGACAACCTAAGAGTGCTTGTACTGATTCAGCTGTCACTATGGGGCTTCTGATGGCTTCGAAAACCTAGCAACAATCCATGTACGCCATACACTGTTAAGCTGATGCAGTGGGCAGTGTTTCCTCTAATTTTTTACTTCCATATGTGGAATGAATTTTGTTATATGCACCAATATAGAGATGAAGCATGACATCACCTCCATCTTGGTACACATAGCAAAATTGATTCTGCACATGGAAGATCTGTGGCAGGGATGTGGCCAAGATGTTCTGAGTGTGGGAGGGGGATCAGGGTTGGGAGGATGAGGGCTTTGGGGTGGGGCTGGGATAAGGTGTTTGGTGTTGGTGTGCATGTGCATGTGGGGAGGGTTGCATACTGGGGTCAAAGGGTTTGGAGTGCTGGAGCAGACTTAGGTCAGGAAGTTGGGGTGAAGGTGTGGGGTCTCAGCAGGAATTAGGGTGCAGGGTCTAGGAGGGAGCTAAGGTGATGAAAAGGCTGTGGCTCTGATCTGGGTGCAGGAGCTAGTAGCTGGGAGGGAGTTTGGGACTTAAGAGTGTGGGTGGGGCTTAAGGCACTTACCTGGGACAGCTTCTTTTTGGTGGGGAAGGAGAACAGGTGGCTCCGTGTGTCCCGAACTGCCCTTTGCTCACCTGCAGGCACCACCGCCTTACAGCTCCCACTGGCCATGATTTCTGGCCATTGGAGTGGTGGGAGCACAGCCTGCAGGCAAGGGCAGCATGGCAGCTTCCCAACACTCTCAGAAACAGGACCCCAGCTGGGGCAGGGGGCAAACAGCAGCACGTGGAGCCACCTCTCCCTGCCAGGAAACACCGACCCAGAATACAGGGAGTATTTAAGTGGCTGCAACTTGGGGGCCCTTTAGCCTGGGGCTATGGGCTGCAGTCTCTAAAGCCCTATTCTTAATCTGACCCTGCTGCTGGGGCTAGAGAAGTACCTCTCTCTCCTGGCTACAGCCAGAGAAGCATGCCTTCTCCTGCCCCACCTCCACTGATCCCTGATCAGGCTGGGGAAGAGGGACATTCCCCTCCAGCCATAGTAGCTCCATGTGCAGCAACCCTGAGCAGAGTTTATTAGGCAGCTGTGTGGCTTAGAGAGAACCTTGGTAGTAGGAGAGTTACACATTGCTGGGAGTGAAATTTTAGTGTAGACACTTAAGCTATGTCTACACTGCACACTTATTTCAAAATAGCTCCTGTTATTTCCAAATATAAGAGTGCGTGTCTACATAGCAAGCCTGTTATTTCAAAACCATTTTGAAAGAACGAGCTTCTTACTCCCACTTCTGTAACCCTCATTTCATGAGGAGTAAGGAAAGTCCAAGAAAGAGTGCTCTTCCTTTGACTTCCTGCTGTATAGACAGCACCAAAAGCTGAGTTATGCTACTTCGACTTCAGCTACACAGTTAATGTAGCTGAAGTTGCATATCTTAACTCAACTGCAGCCCACGGTATAGATGCACCCTTACAGAGTTAGATCAATGTAAGGTGCCTTGTATGGACTTAATTTTGTAGCATAGACTAGAGGCTTAGTGAAGATGCTACCTAAATCAGCAGGAGAGCTTCTGCCACTGATGTAACAACTCCACCTTTCCAAGATGCAGTAGCTATGACAGGAGAAGCCCTCCCATTAACAGCACTATATACACTGGGGATTAAGCTTCTGTAGCTATGCCACTCAGGGATGTGGATTTTCCACATCTTGAGCAGCGTGGTTATACAGATGTAAGTTCCTTTTGCATACCAAGCCTGAAGTGGTTGCCAACAAATGCATCCACACTTAAGCAAATAAACACAATTTTTAAAAAAAGCATACTTTAGTCTCGTGATTTTAGGTAGGCCTGTCTAATTGAGCACACAAGATTGACAATATTTCAATTGTGTTTCAGCACGTTGTTTGTGCTTTCATTACAGAGAATATTGTTCTTTCCTTATCCTCAGATCAAGGGACAAATGTACTTGTTTAGCTCTTTCAAGAATTTTACCAGCACTAGTCTTCACTGGTGCTCTAGTAACAACTATAATCCTGCAGGCATCCACTCTTGATGCTATAAGAAAATCCTGTAATCTACTATATATTTGAGAGAATATGTCTAAGAACACCTCCCAAATGGTAAGAGCTGGAACCACCAAATTTGGTATGCAGCTTCCTCTTATCATAACTTAAAGCAAGGTAAGGGTTTGGTTATGCCAGGAAAATGGGATGTGCCTAGAATGGGACTGATGGTCTTCAAACCATACAAAAAAGAGACAACCACGAGGAACATGAAAGTGCCACTTTCCCCCCCATCTGGGCCTCCCACCGCCCAAGCATCCTTTTAGGAAGAGTGGGGAAAGGGCGGAAGTCCACCCCCCGATTTGTACAGGAACATTGCTGTCCGTTTCCCCTCATTCCTCTCTCCTCAGGGCAGCCTGCATACTGAACCCTTCATCAAACCCACCATAGAGCAATAATTCAAAAGAAACATTTAGATTTTCATTTTTCCAAAAAACAAAAATAGAGTTAAGCACCAGAGAAATGCTGGGTAGTAAAATATACAAGGAGAGAGAACAGGACATCTGCAGTTAACCAGCACCCCTCATATAGTGTTTGGGAACCTATTTCTGGGTCTCCAAGAGTTACCTGAATCAATCAGGCAATTCCTCTGCCTCCTATTACTACCAGGCTAATGATTTTTCCCCTCTCCTTAGATAATTACTACAGCTTCCAATTTATCTCCCTCTCCCAAGACCGTTCAATAATTCAGGATTTTAAATCTGGAAGGACTGTAGTACTTTGAAGGCAAATGATAAAGGTGAGCAGGTCACATTTTAAGGGTAGTTTGCCAACGTACAAAGGAAATCTCTTTATAGATAGATGTATGGTTCCTTATCTAGAAAAACCCCCACTTACATCACATTCCAATCTCAGTTTCCCCCTCTTGAAAGAAACTTGTGACGGACACGGCAGAGTCCGCACTGGCCCCAGAGTCCGCACTGGCCCCGGGGGGAGGGTTACCCCTCCGGACGTGGAAAAGGGCACCGCGGCCGGAAGCGGGCGGGCCCCGAACGCACGCCGGGGAGAGCCTGGAGAAGAAGCCGGGGGGGGGGGGGGGAGGGGCGGAGCCAACCCCCCAACATCACTCCCTGGGCACTCTGAAAAATGGCCAGAGGACGCCGGCAGAGGGGAGGCGGAGAGGTGGCCACACTGGCTTCTAGGGGCACCAAGCCTCCTGCCCACCGGGCAAAGAAGAGGGACGGTCCCAGTGGACTCCGGATCGTGGTCGGATGGAAACGGCAGGGTGAGTGACACAGCGGGTGTCCCGCTGGGAAGGCCTGAAGGCGGGGAGTGGAAGGAGCCCGGGGCAGGGCCCTTCTGGCGCCTGTGGGCAGGCGAGTTTAGGGCCACTGCTCCGTCTGCCGTGGAGGGTGGCTCGTTGACACCATACTCCGGGCTGGGACCCAGAGGAGAGGGAGGACTCAGGTCCCCCACTGGCCCCCCCGCATGTGACCTAACCCCCCCCCATGACGAGGGCAGTGTGAGGACGGTGGTCACACCCCAGCCCTACGGATGCACAACCGCCCGTTGAAGGGGTGGGAAAGGGGCGAGGACCCCAAGGCCCGCGGTCGGGCCAAGCCCCTACCCCCGCTAGGGGTGACGCGGTGGCAGGTCCGCTGAACCCCCTTTGCCGACTAGGGCAGAGGGGCGGTCGCACCCAGCACTTCCACCACAGGCAGACCCTGCTTAGGGATTCACCAGACAGACCCAAGGTGGTGGGTTCGCGGAGCCCCCTCTATCTCCCAGGGTGAAGAGGGGGAGCCGTGCTCGCACCCGTAATCCCGCCACTAAACTGGTTTGGAATGTTGAGAGACCTCTGAGGTATCTTGGAGGGAGAGCAAGACAAGTGTGTGGCAGACCCTTATAGCAGCAGGTGTGCGCTTCAAAGAATCAAAAAAAATATGAGCTGGGGGAGTTACTGCATTCCAGGTGCTGCCCCCCTGGCTCTTACTGTTTAAATTGCAGCACTGCATCAGGATTTAGTCCACAACCTGGTGTGAGCAGGGACTGAGCTGGGCTGCTTGCCAAGCCAACAGCAGCCCCTGTATGTGTGTGTGGGGGTCCCCACCTCCTGCTGGGACCCCCAGCGAACAGGGGCTGCTGCTGGAGCAGCCTCGCCTGCTTCCCCATCCCAACCCCCTCTGCCTCTCAGAAAGTGCTCCAGGGAACCAGCATTTAAACTGGGTTACTCTAGCACTAGCTCCTGCTCCCCATCTTTGCCGCCTCTGAAATAGAGGCAGCGAAGTGGGGGAGGGGGAATGCGAGTAGTTGACTTGACTACCGGATAAGTTTAGGCTTATCAGGTAGACAACTATTCTGCTACTCTCTTACATCCCTAGCTACAGACAGAAAGAAAGGTCAGCAGTCTGCTTGTATTCCAGGGGAGGGAAACTCTTTTTGGGTTAGAGGCCGCTGACCCACAGGAAAAAAAAAAAAAAAAAAAAAAAAAAATCAGTCAGGGGCCGCCGCACACGAGTGATAAGAAAAAAAAAAATCAAATCCTCACTGACGTGGCCCCCGACTGAGAAGAAAGACTCCCCACATTCCCTTTGCACACCAGAGCCTAGTAGGGACCAGGCTAGTAGATTGTGGGCTCCAGCCCAGTGGGCTCCCCAATGCTGGGAAGGAGCCCGGAGACTCAGGGGCTGGATCCAGGCAAGCCAGGGCTGCATCCAGCCCCCAGGGTTTAGATTCCCCTACCCCCATTGTATTCGTAAAACCAGAATACTGCCAACCCAAAACATTAAAAATAGTGAGACAGGCTCCCCAAAATTATGAGCTTAGCTTAAAAATAGTTATTTAAAAAAATATGAGTTCTTTATCTACTTGGTTTCTGATCATTAGGGTGCTTTTAGTTTATTTTCTCAGGTTGTGTGTCAGAATCAAAGGCTAGGAACTTGCTTTATGAAAAAAAAGAAAACTTACATTCATCACCAGGTACTGGGGCTTTAAGAAAAAAAATTAAATGCTTCCTTATTCAAAATCAGAATTAGCAACACTGATCATCTAATTATTAAGTGGATTATTTCAGTTGAGGTCAGCATGGTTTTTAGACCAAATTTAGTTTTGTGCCAAGGATAAGCTCTGTGGGAGAACACCCAGTATGTCCTAATAAGCTATTTTTACCTTACACAGGGAATCTCTGAGGGCTAAATGGGTGGAGTGAGGTTAAGTTCTGATTCCTATTTGTTTATTTCTGTCATTTCCTGACTTTCCCTTGCCTAGAACAAGAGCTGAAGTGTGACTGGACATCTGCATGTGTATATAATACTGGCAGTCATATTTTAGTCATATATACACATTTATCCAAACACAGAATATCTTTATATAGTGAATGAATGTGTCAAACCACCAAGAAAAGCAGAGTGCCTGGGGCAATGAAAAAAAGCCTATTTTAGATGATACCTCAATTTACAACCTATAGGCCATGCATCAGAGATACAGGTGTTCCACAGCCGTTCACCAGATTGTGTTCTACAGCACATCAAGCTTTCCTCCTTTACAAGGAAGTTATAAGGCTTTTACATCAGGTCAGAAGAGCAAAATATTAGTGTTCTATCAGTCACTAAAAAATGAATAATATGTCAAAAATCCTAGCAACTTAAGCCAAATCAAAACAACTTTACATAGCAATGTAGGTGACAGAGTGCTTCAAGGTGGGCCAATGTTTTCATTCTAATTCCGCTGAGTCTTAAACTTGGCTGCTTTAACTGAAGAGATTTAAGGAAGACTGCTTCCTTGACAAAACGTCAGCTCCATGCGATTTTGTTGTCTTCTTTAGTTAACGTAATACTTGTGAAAGGTGCCAGGTTGACAGCTCTGTAGAGTCATGGTCTTTATTTATGTAAAGAAATGGGACAATATGGACACATTGTGATTCCAAGAACATTAAGTAACCCAGACCTGGAAGAACCACCTTCGAAACGAGAAGGCAGTTTTCATACCTGTGCAAAATGAACTCTGAGTTCAACCCCCAACAATCATCACAGTTATAAACTAATGATCAACTGCTCTAAGATAGCACACTTATTTCACACAGTCATTGCCATTAGATAATTATGTTGTTAGTCACCATCATATATACCATATTAAAGCAGAATATCTAAAGACAAAATACTCCATATACTTATATTAGTCCCAAGAGCCATATAAAAGCTTTGCCTGCTTCATGATTTAATAGCTTACATTTTTAGAAACAAACAAACAAACAAAACAAAGAAACAAAACATTAAACTGTCCCTAGCTAGAATTCAAGCAAAAGTCCTGAATACACCCAGGTTGGGAGACACTTTACAGACAACTCTTTCATCAACTTAAGAAAAAAAGCAGCAAAAGGGGAATTCTTGAAGTTCTGACATGTAAAAAATATGTAAGGGTCATTTCAGTTTCCACAGAACAGCTGAGAATAATCATTGGGGAAAAACATTAAAAAAAAGGTAAGTTTACAGCAGACTGTGAACCACTTTAAAATTAGGGGACTGGGCAACAAAATGGCAAATTAATTTTAATGTTGATAAATGCAAAGTAATGCATATTGGAAAACAATTCCAACTATACCAAATGCTGGGGACTAAATTACGGTAGCTGTTAGCATTCAGAGAGCTTAGAATGTAAGTAATAGTTTAAAAAGGGATAGAGAAAGACAGAGTATCTTATTCCCTCTACATAAATCCATGGTACCCCTTACATCTTGAATACTGCATGCAAATATGGTCACCTCATCTCAAAAAAGTTATATTGGCATTGGAAAAAGTTCAGAAAAGGGCCACTAAAGCTATTAGGGGTTTGGAACAGCTGCCGTATAAGAAAAGATTAAAAAGACTGGGACTTTTATCTTAGAAAAGAGGAGAAAACATGACAGAGGTCTATAAAATCATGATAGGCATGGAGAAAGTAAATGGGGAATAGTTATTTACTTTTTCCCATAAAACCAGACCTAGGGGTTACCAAATCAGATTAATAGGTAGCAGGTTTAAAACAAAGACAAAGAAATACATCTTCATACAATGCACATTCAACCTGTGGAGCTCCTTGCCAGAGAACGTTGTGAAGACCAGGACCAACAGGTTTAAAAAAAGAACTAGATAGATTCATGGAGGACAGGTCCCTCAATGGTTATGAGCCAGGATGGGCAGGGACGGTGTCCCTAGCTTCTGTCTGTCAGAAGCTGGGAATGGGCTACAGGGAATGCATGCTTGATGATTACCTGTTCTGATCGTTACCTCTGGGGCACCTGGCATCCACCACTCTCAGAAGACAGGATACTAGGACAGATAGACCTTTGCTCTCACCCAGTATGGCTGTGCTTATGTTCCATAATGACTAGATGTGCTATAAATGGTTGTCAGATTGAGCAGCAATTGATAGCCACATTCTTAAAGTTGTTGCAGAATAGATGGCAGGAGACCTGTGTATCTGAACTGCCATTAGCTACACAAACAGGTGAGCTAACTCCTAAATGATCTGGAATTATAAAGTATCTTCTTTCTAGGATTTATAAATAATTGTGTTCATTTTTTAATTGTATCCTTTGGTATATATGGTTGAGACTATTTTCTTCCACTATTTGATCTGAGGAAGTGGGTCTGGCCCACGAAAGCTCATCATCTAATAAACCATCTTGTTAGTCTTTAAAGTGCTACATTGTCCTGCATTTTGCTTCAGCTACCCCAGACTAACACGGCTACATTTCTATCACTGTATAACTTCAGAAAGAATTAAGTTAACCGTTGGGTAAGCAGTAGTGCGCCCTTTAAGGTGCACGGCAGCACAGCTTCACAGGTGATTAACCAGCCCCACATGAAGCCCTGAGCCTCTCGCTGATTAATCACCTGTGAAGCTGTGGTGCCATGCAGCTTAGAGGAAAGGCTGGTAGGGAGTATTTTTCCTTCTTTTTTGCTTATCTAGTCCAGGCCTTTATGGTGCTAGTATTTAAAAAACAACCTTAAAAATGGAGCTCAAGTTAGATTTCAAACCTTACCCTCCTTCCATTAAAAATGATTGTTTCAGCTCTAAAATTTAACTAGAACGCTGCGAATCCATGGGTATCCAGATCTGCAGAT
Source organism: Pelodiscus sinensis (assembly GCF_049634645.1). Taxonomy (NCBI): domain Eukaryota; kingdom Metazoa; phylum Chordata; order Testudines; family Trionychidae; genus Pelodiscus; species Pelodiscus sinensis. The sequence goes on along the minus strand of NC_134718.1, from coordinate 33,282,817 downwards.
GTCAACGTGCATATCTGTGGCTCATTTCTGCAGATACAGATGGGATGCGGATATAAATGATGTATCCCTACAGGGCTTTAAAATAATCTAATAGTAAACGAATATTATCAGACCTTCCAAAAGACGACTCTAGCTATGTTAAAGCCCAGGGCAATCCACATTCCCCACAGGCTGGTGTGACTTCAAGCCGTAGTTCTGGGTACTAGACTTGTCAACACCATACACGTCCATGCAGACTTCATCCCTTGGTTCTGCCAATCAGCTGTCTTGGGTTAGGGATGTTAGCGTATAGTTGTTTAAATGATCAATCAATAAGCCTGGGCTTATCAGTTGATCCAAATGACTGCATGTACACATCTCCCCTTGCTGCCTCTGCAGGAGGGGGCAGTAGCTGGTGACCATGGGGAGCCGGCTTTTAAAAGCTGGCTCCCCATGTGTGCTGGTTCCCACAGAGCTGCCTGTCCTTCCCCCGAACCGCTTCCCACAGCGGCAGCAGTGCAAGGGGCAGGCAGGAGCTGCTGCTCTGGGGAGCCTGCTTAAAAGCTGGCTCCCCATGGGCACTGGATCCCGCAGAGACACCTGTCTCCCACCCCTGTGCTACTGTCTCTCTAAGGGGGGCAGGCAGGAGCTGGTACACACAGAAAGCTGGCTTTCAAGCTGGCTCACCACGCTTTTAGGTTCCCATGGAGCCACCTGCCCTCCCACTCCACGCTGCTGCCTCTGCATCAGAGACAGCAGCGTGGAGTGGGAAGGCATCAGAGGCAGCAGCACAGGGAGGTGGGCAGGCAAGAGCCAATATGCATGGGGAACTGGCTTTTAAGACAGCTCTTGGTGCATGCTGGCTCCACGGAGCTGCCTGCCCCCCCTTTGCTGCCTCCCACAAAGGCAGTAGAGGAGACAGGTGTAGGGGTGGTGGGGGAGAGGATGGATATTGGAGCAGCCTCTGTCTGTGGGGAGCTCAAGTCCCCCACGGATAGGGGCCGTTGCTACTCCACTCCACTGCCTCTGTATCAGAGGCAGCAGCGTGGGGTGATAGGCAGAAGTCAGTCTGCATGAGTCATCGATTTTTAAACTGGCTCCCCTCACAGAGTGGCTCTGCCTGCCACCCTGCCCTGCTGCTTCTGATACAAGGAAACATTTGAAAGGTAAGAAATTACACATGAGGAACAAGGTTCAAATTGTGGAGCTCATCAAGCAGCTGAACTCCATTGTTGGTGGCTGACAACTGGTACCAAGTAGAGGTTTCCTCTTGCCTCTGACACAAATTACCCTGTATTTCAGGAGCAGAGTGTGATAGTACATTTTTTTCAGTATTTCCCTGGTATGACCTAGATGTGATGGATCATTTAGGACATTATCAAAGCATGTAAACAGTTTAAAATGCCTATTTATCAATCAATGCAAAAAATTACTCGTGATTACTCACACTATTAGAACACCAGAATATCAATTGAAATGTATTAAGTATTTTGGATATTTTGCTACACTTTCAAATAGATTTCTGTTGCAACATAAAATAAAAAGTGAACAGTGCTCCTTTTATATTTTTATTACAAATATTTACACTGTAAAAATGACAATAGTATTTTTCAGTTCA